>NW_024372370.1:1200000-1607634 GCF_014805655.1 Passer montanus
AAACAAAAAAAATTTAACTTAATTTAATTGTGAAGGTTGTCAACAATTGCTGCAGCTGAAGGGGCTTCAAACACAGTGGACCTGGCTGCATTATCAAGTATAAACTGTGTTTCTGTTTGTTTGCTTTGTCCCCTGGATATGTACAAATGTGACTTTCTGGTGAAACATTCTTCCTGACACAGAGAAAAGTGAGAATCAATCCTTCAACAGACTATAAAAAAAAATCAATATTTTTCAACAAATCTGACACTTACTTATGGAGCTGTAAAAGGATTAAATAAGTGGTAATATTTTTCTTGACTTTTACATGACTTCCATGAATTGTAAAGCATACGGCTGCTGTATGCATGATGCCAAGTGCTCTTCCAATAAAATTCCCCTAATAATGAAGAACTTTCTCAAAGATTCAAATGCTTTGTGTACTCTCAGGAATTATTTTATTTGCTAGGCAAAGTTTCCTCCCTGCCTTCAAGAAGTTTTCACTCCTTCTGTAATATTAATGAGATTCTTTCCTGTGTTCATTTTAAAATCTGGAAGGAAAGAGCATTTCTGATCTAATCTTTTGGCACCTGAACATTTAATTAAAAGACTCTCATAGCTCTCAAAAAAAAGCATTAGCTTTGGCAAGTACCCCAGCACACTCAGGAAATCACAAAGAAAATATCCTGCTATAGACCTCTGTTTACTAAAACTATAAGGCAGACATCATTACCTTGCTTACTCTTGGTTTTCAGTGCTTTTAATTTTTTCACTGCTGCAAAATAGGGAACTCAGCTGTTGTATATGACTAGAGTATACATTGTTCCAGATGTCATAGAGAGAACACATACATTTGATGGAAGTGGAGTCATCCCCTGAGCTAGAGTGTCCTCAGTCATCAATATCATCAGTAAACCTAAATAAGTGAACCCAGGAAGTATCTTCACATTATCTTTCTGTGCAGTCTGGTCTGCCAGACTACTTGAACTGTCCATAATTGTGCACCATCACTGACAACTACATTGGTGTAAAGAATTTTTAAGTCTGTCTGGATCAGTGGCATAGGTCCTGCATAAAAACTCTACCCATGAGGGTCACAGTCTTTCCCACAGTAATAAGAAATATGTCTGAACTCAGTTAATTACTCTGAAGAATGCTGACTTCCCTCTGTGCATTTCCACTGACACCAAATGAATATTGTTATTCTACATTAGCCTGTGAGAATGCCCCATCTTCAGATGGAGGAACTTGAGTGGCAGGTAGGTAGCAAGACTCTCAAAGCTGTATAGGCACATTTGTAGGCACATAGCATCCTTAGCAGAAGTCAGTAGATGTTTCATTTGAACAATTTTTTCTTTGTTCTACTTTCTGGCACAAGGAAGTGTGGCATGTAAGCAGTTAAATTATTTTGCCTTCTCCCCCACTCCCCTTTGTCACCTAACTTTTTTTAAAGATTTTGAACTGAAACTACAAATTTTTCATTACGCTGAGTCTTTCCTATAAGAAAGATTTAGGCTAATTCCAAAACAAGACTCAAGGGAGAATGGTTCCTATAGACTAATCACAACCTCAGGGAATTGGCATATCTGTCTTGCATGTTGCTATGCCCCACAGATGCAATTATCTCACACCAGCTGCACAATTTATTGTGACTGTTAATGAAGGACTAATACATGTGCAGAATTATACAGTTAAATCCAAAAGCAGAGTCACATATAAAAGACCAGCAACATTTACAGGTAATTATTGAACTAATCAAAATATATTTTTCTGTAGACCTGGAGACCTCATTTATGCAATGAATGATGATACCTCTGTAATTTTACTTGTGTAAGCAAGGATGCAGGATCAGGTCCCAACTAACCAACTAGAAGCACCAACTGCAGCAGCATGCAGAAGTTGCAATTTAATGAAGTGTCAGTTATAAACTGCCAATTTAAAATGGATTAGGTAGTCAGATTTACAATAAAAATCCCCTCTGGGGAGAATCTTGGCCTACTTAATTCATAGGCATGGAAACAATTAAATTGTAAAATAACTCTGCAGAAAGAAATAATTGGAGAAATTGTTCCTGATATACTTTCTGCAAAATATTAAAAGTTTCAGTTTTAAAAATATGTATGTAAATATAAGAACTGGAAAAGTCCCAAAATTCAATTGCAGTATAAAATAAAAGGTTTAATGTGTCAGTACTCAGCTTCTCATACAAAACAAAGCATGCAAATTTATCATAAAAAATTTTTCCATTTTCTTCTTTACCTCCAAACTTTCCTTTGGCTTTCAAATTTCCTTAGTCTAATTCTTCTACCACCTCTGTCCCCTCCTTTCTGCCACCCTTCCAGTAAGCACCTGCATGCATTCTCATAACAATGATGACAGTAATGCTACAATAATGCTACAATAATGGAGTAAGTTAAGTAAATACAAATTGTTCCCAGCTATTGGTGAGAGAAGGATAAATAACCTCTATTTCTGAAATGTACTGTCTCTAGTCTGCATGAACTGGCACACATACATATACATGCACAATTACACCTATATGAAGTCAGAACTGCAAAGCCAGGAAATTGATTTAAAAACTCTGGGACCTGAAATATTGGTTACATTTCTCTGGCACTTGGATGTTTCAAATACCTTTACAGGAAATAAAAATCAGAGAAAAGACTAAAATGTTCCTGATGTTAATGAAACAGAAGTCCACTACTGCTTTTTTAATACTCAGACAAAATTCCTTGGACCATGTAATTTATCTGAAAAATGAGCAATGTTCAATTTACTCATATTAATTTTCCCAATGTATAAAAACACAAGAAATGTATTACAGAATAAATAAAGATTTGGTAATCTCAAGATTCCACGTGTTTTGGTTTTGTTTTTTTTATGGATCACTTTCATGGATTTCTGGGCTGTAGGCTGTTTCACAAACTACACTTCTAGATGCCACAGACTTCAAGGCTGCCATAGACTAGATGGCAAGACATGCAACAGGAATAAGCTCTGTAGAATACATGGCATTTGATGTTCCATTTCAGACCAATCTTCATCCTGGAATCAAATGCAGATAGATATCAAGAGTCCTTCACAACATGATATTCAAACAGAATCCTAAAAACATAGACGTTTGAAGCGGATCTTCTGGAGGTAGCAATTTCCATACGTAATTTTTCAATGAGTAACCTGTTTCAATCGGTCACCACATATACACTGTCTCCACTTGCAGCAAAAAAAAAATCTACTGATCCTTGCTGAATTATTTAAGACATGAGATTTTTAAGAGATAGGGTAGTGCAGAATACAGCTGGAATCCAAGAAAGCCAGTCTTAAACAGGTACATGTGTAAATTTAATTATTCCATTTGAAAAGACACCAAGTGCAGTACCAAAAGGCAGCAGATTGAATGAAGGACATCTTTTTAGTCCAACACAACCAAAAAAGATTAAAATATAAAAATTAAAACAAATTTAATTTATGGCACTAATTTTTAAACTACCAGTCTTTTCTGGGCACTCATTTAGCATGTGAAGTAACAGCTGACATCCGTCCTCTTCTTCAATAGCAGATGTTTTGAGTAGAGGAACTCCATGTGTCTTGTCCTTTAGGCTTCATCCAAAATTCTACAGATTATTTTGAGCTGTGGAAACAAATAATAAAGTTTCCTCATTTCTACCTCTGAAGGTATTCTGCTGTGTAGAAGGAAACCCTCAAATTTACCAGGACAGAGACAGTGAAAAGGGGGACATGATTCTCAGCCTCAGCGGAAGAACCCTGATCTCCAGTTTCTGTTTCACATCCTGTTTTATTTGTCTGATTCACTGTTTTTTTAATGTGAACTACAAAACTGGTTCACTGGTTTGACTTTGTTTGGAAAGCATTTTTGAAGTTCTACAGTTTTGCTGTTGGCAGAGCTGACCTCATTAACACCCTCATTGTTCATGTTGGCAAGTGGTTAAAGTTCACTTTTTGTTAAATGCATCAGTCTGCTCACCCAACCATAAAAAATAAAAATTTAAAAACACCAAAGCTATACCCAAAGATGTTATTGAATTTAACAAAAAAGCAAAGCAATATAATGAAGCATCCAAATAAACATAATATAATTTTAATTTGAATCTATATTTGCAATGCCAGTGCTTTACCTGAAAAACCTGTATAACTTACCAGAGCTAAAAACTCCATGAAAATGGACAGGTTCTGACACTAATGGTTTAAAAACTGATTGCAATAAACAATGAGAAATTCCTCTGAAATCCAGGACAATGTATTACAAGCAGTTGTACAGCTTCATAAGCCAGGAAGAAGCCATACCTTCCAAATGGAAGGTAATGCTGATGGAAGCTTTCTGTCACTGGAATGAACAACATCTATCTGTGTGTGAAATTCCTAACATCTACAAAATTTTCAGCCTGTACCTCTTAGCCAGTGCTGTCTGCAGGTGATGAAGGAAAAGGGGAAGAAAACAATCTTGTGGGTGTTAAAATCTTGCCTGAACCTTTTTTAGAATAATGCATTTCTAGAAGAAAATCCTGCAACTTTACAAATCCAGCCTTACCCATCTTTGAAAAGCAGGTATCTTAGGGGAAGTTCATGTTTGCAGCCATCAGTTTGAACTGTGAGGATAGTTTGAACACCATCCTCACAGAGATCCACAAACACATGGACACAAACACCATGGCCACTGTCAGGCTGACAAGTAACTTGTCAATCAAAACCGGCCAAGCGAGGGGTGACACCAGGCTGTCAGAGGTGGTTCCAGGCAGCAGGAGAAGGCTGCATCTTGCACAGAAGGACCTGAAATATTACTATAATGAAGGAGTCCAAAGTGGGGCAGGACTCATGACACAGGATAGCACAGGCAAAATTACAAGCAATGCAGCTACACAGGAAAAAAGAGTATAGTGAAGAGACACCTGAGCTAGCAAAAACCTGCAATAGTGAGTGGCAACATTGCAGCTGAACTTCCCATAGACCTCAGCAGAGCAGATCTGGGCACACATGCACTAGCATTCAGTAGTGGGAAGTGTTCAGCTGCATGTAGTGCTGCAGTAAATGATTCACTGTCTCAGATCTCTGTTAGCTCAAACATTTCCATTTCATGTGTAGACACAGGTGGGGAGATTAAATAAATATCCATTTAGATTTGCCTTCAGACATGCAACTCTTGTTTCTTTCATTAAACTGTGAGGAGAATAGTAAAATAAACTAATCCAGAGGAAATAAAATTGCTCAGAGGAATAATTATAGCAACTTTCACCTCAACAGCTGGGTCACTGGTTCAAAATCATTCAAATCACTTGTGACTGAAAGTCATTACCAGTTGACTCCACTCAATGAGCTTGTGCTTCAGGTCAGAGTAATAATTACTGCAGGACTAAAACCACCATTAGTGGCTCCATTAGTAAGGAGAGAGAGGAAAAGAGCGAGAGAGAAGTAGCAGTCTCAGTCTCATTAGTGCTGCTTTTCAACCAAGAATGAGAGGAGAAAATACTTAGAGGAATCCTGCACTGCTGAGGCCTGATTTAGCTGCCCAAACAAAGCACCATTTGCAATACTCCAGGATATCACACCTGCACTGCACCCGCATCTCCAGGAGGACACAGGTCCCCTTTGGATTTTACCTGTCACATCTGCCAGTGCTGTGTAGATATGATAAATAGCCAGCCTCACCTTGGCCTTAACACTTGATGTCCATCTGGGGACAGATGAGTTCTGCCCTTTTTATTCCACCCTCCCTCCAGTGCTTCCAATAGAAACTCCATCTTCAAAAACTATTGTGTTATTAATAAATTTAAGTCTTCTCTTACCCCCATTTTTTGTCTTTGACAACTAAAAAAAAACCCAAACAGATATTGGGAAATACTGTCAGAAAATACATGCATATAAATGATGAAAAACAGGTATCTAGCAGACATCCACCTGGAGACCCATTACACTAAAGATACCTTATAGCCTGATATCTGCTGTTTAACACCAGCAATTTATATATATATGGGGGGTTATTTTCTTTATAGGAAGTGATATCTGAGCATTTCTGTATCAGAGAAACAAACTGAATAAGCTGAGCAGAGGAGCTGGTCTAGGAAGAGTAGCCAGGCTAGGAGTGAGATTTATGACAGCTCAGTGTGGCTGGACATGCTGATGGTTCTCTGGTACATGAACTACAGTGTAATACAGCTGAGCTAGGATGTTAAACCCACTGTTCTGTCAAGTCAGTGATAGACACTGATGAGGCCAGGTGAAAAGAAAAGTACAGATTTACATCAGATGAAAAGAAAACCACGGTGGAAAACAGAACCTTTAAGAGATGTGCTTTTTGTTTTCAAAAGGAGCTCTGTGAAAATACCAAATATTAATGACCGTGAATCCAGAGGGCTACGAATAGAAAGCAGTGTTTTAAAAACAGGGACAAATGTGTTAATACTGCATTAAAGATTTGTTTCAGAACATCTCTCTTTGTAGCAATTTCTGGTAGTTTTTAAAAATACATTTGCTTATATGGCTGGATTCTTTATACCCAGATACCATTCATAATAACATGCAATCATAATAACAGGATGGCCTTATTAACATTCCATATTTAAAAGATCAGCTGACATGTTCAATTGGGTCTTTTAATATTGTAACAGTTTTTCTAATGGTTGCTATTTTAATTTCTCTGTCTCTTTTAAAGTATCACTCTCTTAAATATTTATGTCTCTCTTTAAGCACAGTGTTTTAATCCAACATCAATTCCTTAGATTTTAAAAGAAGGTTATTACAACACATCAAACATATGGGCTCATTTCTGCTCCCAGTATACATAAAATTAGTCAAAACAAAACACTACCTATTCATTACCAAAACATGTGGTTCAGTCAGTAATTTTTGCTCAGAAGCATCGTGGGACTAATTTAGCAAGAACAATACTTTTTTTTCCTCACTTTTATCTCTGTAGATCATACAGCAGAAGCCAGAATTGAAAGATGAAGTTCACTGTCTCTTCCTCACTCTGTCCCTCACTTATATTTCATTCAAGGTTGTCTCCACTTTCAAGACAACAATTGCTTTCAGAGATTGGGAAATCTATTTTCAAAATTTATAATACCTTTTGGAATTACAGAAACAGATAAATCTTGCAACACTGGTGGAAGCAAAATCTTCAAACTATATAGGCAGAGTGTTGAAAAACTGAGATAATTCCAGAGTTTTTCTCACAATAAAGATTTTTTTTCCTGTTTCTATAGAAAGGGGGGGCAGGGGGGAAGCCTAGGGGAGCATGTAAGTTTAATTCCTGACCTTCTGTTAGAACAGAGAGCACATTTGCTTTCCAAAGAATAAATTCAAGCACTGAGCTTGGGACCATCAGTGAGTGGCTCCCTCTCCCCTGGCTCTGTTTTGGGGCACCAGGCAAAAATGCCTTCATGACAATGTCCAGGGACATTTCAAGGTATAACTTGCTCCCAAGATCTCACAATATAGTTATAAAAAAGACATACATTGGTTTTGCCACCTTCTCTCCATGCAGCCTTCAATTGCTACCCTAGCAGGCTCTGCACTGCAATTATAGAGTAACTCTGATAAGAGAAAATCAAAAACAAGAATGAGTCCTAACATGACCAGTTTTAAAATAAAAATGTTTTAGCATGCACACGTGTATATGTTCTTTTTACTCATATTTTTTCACAAGATTTTCTGAGTAAAAAGAATCTAAGGATTGTGTTGCTGGGGAAACTGAAATGATGGTGTAATTGTCTGAGAAAGTGTGAAACGTAGAATTAACACCACTGAATTGAATTTAATAACACTGTGCAACATCAGACCTAGCCTTAAATCAATATTTAATTTTCTCAGCCATATTACAGATTAGTTGTAGCCATTATATCTCCAGGGAATACCAACCACTCCACAGAGGGTCAGTCTACCCAAGTACTATTTTGCAGGATGTTCTAGTGGATAGATGACAAAATATTCTTTCAGAATTTGTAACCTCAGCTTCCATAAATATTTTGGTTTTTTCATCCTTAATGTTCTTCTGTATTTAGTTTTACCCACTTAAGCTCAGTGATACTTATGATATATTACACTATTATTTCTTAAACTAGACAAAACACAACCCACCTTTGGAAGGCAATAAAAATAATAATCACTAATGTGAGTGCATAAAAATAAGGTTCTACAACCATGCTTTCAAGAAGGCTACTTTCAAATAAAAGTCAGATCTGAGCTTTAGACTACTTACAGCAAAAATCTGCTGCTCAAAGTTCTTCATTATTATATTTAAATCCAGGTTTACTTGGAAGTACCCCAAAAGCACAAGAAAAACGAAATTGCATGGACCTTAAATTGCATGCACTTTGACCCTTGCCTTGAAAAGAATTTGTGAAAATATTTTGTGGCAGCAGCAGAGATGCCATTCCCTGGATGGTGTTCTGCTGCTGCAGGTGCAGGCATAGCAGAGAGCACTGTCACATACCAGGGCAGCAGCAGGTCACACTAGGGGTGTCATCAGCAGCAGGTGCTTGTGCAAATTGCTGCCAGGCCTGGGATCCTCCAATTAACTGCATCAAATTTGTAGGGTCCTCAAGAAGAGAACTGTGACAGCTTGATTCTACAGCTCTGTTCTCTGCTGCTACACAAGGAGAGGCTCATCCATCACATCACTTGGCACACAGGTGTGCATCCAAGAGTCTATTCAGGCTGTGCCCCAGGGCACAACCTCACAGGCTCCCACGTATTTGACAGAATTGTGCTGGTACAAAGCTAGCCAGTGATGATAGACTCAAATGGACAAAAGATTGGCCAAGGTGAGAAGTGTAGCGTCTGCAATTAAGCAACTTGAGGCTGGGAGTGGAATTTTCCCTGCTTATAGCCCTTTCTGAATGTGAACAAAGTTATTTCCTCTTCAGGGATTCATAGATTTGTTAAATTATTCTTGCATAAGCAAACAGAAACACTTGTGTAAAATGCTTGGTGCTGCAAAGAGCAATGATTTCACTCAGTCAACAACATCACAAACTGGCAGAAAAATGTAGAATCAGGTTATTTCCTGGCAGAAGATAAATTTTACAGTGTTCTCTTTGCGCTTTCTGAATGTGAACAAAGTTGTTTCATCTTCAGGGATTCATAGATTTTTTTAAATTATTCTTGCATAAGCAAACAGAAACTCTTGTGTAAAATGCTTGGTGCTGCAAAGAGCAATGATTTCACTCAGTCAACAACATCACAAACTGGCAGAAAAATGTAGAATCAGGTTATTTCCTGGCAGAAGATAAATTTTACAGTGTTCTCTTTGCCAGTAAGATGAGTTTATACACAAGAGCTAACTTGCAACTTAGTGTATTCTGCAAAAGAAAGCCTCATATCTGCCACAGAGTTTTGACCAACAGCAACCAACCAGCATTAAATTATTGGGAATTCTCTTCTCATGTCAGAATAGGAGCCTTTCCTTTTTAGATTATACTTGATTTTTATCAACCAGCAATTTGTGAAGTGCCTGATAGAGACATTTTAAAATTTCTTGGCAAGTATATGTTTCATAAACCTAAAAGTCAGGGATATAATAGAATGTTCAGGGATCATTGATGGAATTGTATGCAGAGATTGCACTGTACATACTGGTTTATCTGTAACTGCTGGACATGCAGATTAGTCCCTTATTTGCATAATCTATAAAATTATCCTAGAAGAAAAGTATTCCAAATTTTCAACAAAAAAATACTTTGGTTCTCCATCGGTTTGGCAAGAAATGAAGAAAGGAATTATAAAAGAGCAGATGGTAGAAGAGATACACCAACATGTTGTACGCAACAGCAAAGGAAGATGGGAATCTTGTAGGAACAAAATATGCTTTATGTGGTTAAAAGTTATAAGCAAGGGAGATCTGTAATTCAATATATGAGAAAATGTAAGCTTCCAGAACAGAGAAATAAGCAGATATTTTTCTGGATTTCTTTCTACTGTTGAAAATAATGAAAAACAATCTATAGAATTTACTGTCTTTGACTATAAGAAAATATTTACTCGTGCTACATTTACTATTAATATTCAATAAATAGCAAACAATCTTTGAGTAACCGTGAGAGAAGCTGGTGATATTTCCACAACAGAGCACAGCATCTGTGAGAGTTCCTACAGCCTCAAGAGACTGATTTCAGACCTGGAAAAATTATGGATAGTGCACATGTGCATGGAAAAGTTTTTAAGATTAAGTCAAAGGACACTGAGTGCAATTGTTCACATTCAGCTGAGTCTGAGTGAAAGGATGCTCCTCTTCCACATGCCTGAAAATTTACATCCAAAGTCACTTTAGTGTTGGCAACAGCATGACCTCAGTGGAACACAGCCTTCATTACTGTATTTAAATATTGTAGCTCAGGGATTTTTCTTAAATATTCATTGTTTGTTCAACCAAATTATTATTTATGGAATTTACTGAGGTTTTCATGCCTCAAGAATTTGGTTTTTTCCCAGCTATACTGTGCTATGTTATGTGCAAAGCAAATGGATAATCTCTACAGCTTCAATCTCAAACACTTAAGCATACAAAAGAAACATGAAACCACACATCCCCAGTATTATAATTTGAAAAGGAATCAACATACTTCTTGCACTGCTGGGACTCCTGGTTAAGAGTAGTAATATTGGGTCAAAAAGAACCGAGATTACATCCTGTCATGCAATCAAACAAAAAATTACTTTCTACTGTAGTTTAATTATGTCTGAAATTTTAGCTTTCTTGTCTTTTTTACATTTTTAAACCTAGAAACAAATAGCACCACAGAGAAGAAACAATTTCAAGGCACTCAGTACTTATGACACTAAATTGTCGGAAGTCAATATTCTTCCTGGGTAAATGGGCATTAAATGTATGTTTGAAAACATGTTGCAAACCACTTGAATGAAGAAGACCAAAATTCATTTGTTCTACACACACATGAATAGAAAAATTCCAGCCTTCACCAAGACATTGAGGAAGGATGTTCATTATAGTTAATATATGACCTCAGCAGCATTGATATATACACAAGAAATGCGTCCTTTTAAGAGAAGATATTTTATCACGCTTCCACATCCACATTAAATAATGAGATAGGCAAACTAGACAGAGAAACTAGAAAAGAGACTTTAAGTGTCCATTCTGTTTATTTCAAGCAATACACTTAAAACCTAAGACTATGCCAATCCAAACACACAGAAGTACCTGGAGGGTTTTCAGAGAAATAGGGCCAGAACAAACCACACATCAGATCAACATTTCAACTGGAATAAATGTTCTTCAGTATCTTTGAAAACAGATGCTTGACTCTGAACATCTGAAAGCATCATACACAGACACAACATCCACCTGGACATTCCCATACTGAAAAGTCGTAATCATCTCACTCATTCTGGCTTGCTTTGTAGATTTTAGCTGAACACACTGCTGTTCATTTTTCCACAGTGGAAATTAACAACTCAAGAAACCAATTATAATAATAACTTGAGGGTAGTTTTTATTTATAAGGTAATATGCATAATCTGGACTAATAGATTCCATGGCTGAAGGACAAGGACTTTATTAGCCCAAGATACAGTTATTACAGGTTATTATACTCAATGTTTAATTAAATATTGAAATCTTAAAAGACAGATGTGGGAGGAAGTTTGCTTTCTTTCTTTACCCTCCTTCAGCCATGCCCTTTAGTCTCTTTATGCACTTCCTTCTTTTTATACCATATTCATTTTACGTTACCTTCTGATCTTTTGTGTGCAGTTTCCTTTTATTTCCATAGACTTTGGTGACAGCTGAAAAAGGAC
The DNA here is from genome assembly GCF_014805655.1 of Passer montanus. NCBI lineage: Eukaryota > Metazoa > Chordata > Aves > Passeriformes > Passeridae > Passer > Passer montanus. Next base: position 1,211,752 of record NW_024372370.1, read on the forward strand.
TTTAGACTGTATCTTTCAAAGTGAAAAACACTTTGAAAACCCAGAGAACTGTAGTTTTTTTACCTGAATTTGTAGATACTAATAGACAATAGATGTGTTTGAATATTCACAGTAAAGCACCATAGAAAAAATCATTATGGGATTAGAAGAACATGACCATGGAAAGAGGTGGGCTTGTAGGAAGGTAGATGACATAAATAACCTAATCCCAGTCCTTGCCAGTGAAGGTACAGGACAATTTGTATAGCTAGGCCTAGCTGCACACCCGGTTTTAGAAAGCCATCATTAGATGAGATGGATCCCATCTCTGCTAAGAGTCATTCTTGGACTCCATTTCCTTGAACTGTAACAAATATCACCTCAAATTCTCCCTCAATATACAGCAGATGAAATGCAAGCAATCAAACCTAGTGTGTTTAGCAGAACTCTCAAGTAATGGCTGTGCTGGAAGTTGCTTAGGAGAAATAGATCAAACATGAGAGAGCTCAGCTTCAGGAGCTGTATGTGGAGCACATCAAATTAACATTGATGATGAAAGCTGATGAAAGAGTTGAAAGTCAGCTGGCAATTATTCTCCTGGAGATGGAGATAGCACAGCTTTCCTCTTTTTTGTTACAAGGTCACAAGCATCACCCTGTCAATGAAGACAAAGGGTCCAGCAATATAGTGGAACAAAGTGTTAACCAAAGATACCAAGGGGCTGATCATAGATGACTATATCACCACGTCAATGAAGACAAAGAAGACAAAGAAATTTTGTGGCTGCTGCCACAAAAATATAGTGGAACAAAGTGTTAACCAAAGATACCAAGGGGCTGATCATAGATGACTATATCACCATTGTTCTTATCAGCATTATTTAAGAAATAAAAATCTAGCACCAAAACCAACTGAGATCTGTTTTCCCTCCACTGCTGGAATGCTGATATTTCCACAGGAATAAGAAAATGAGTTCCTGTTCTCCCCTGCCAGTGGCTCAGTAGGCTTTCCAAGATGAAAAATATTTTTGTATCCTCATGACCCTTTGAGCACATGCTGATATCCAACTCAAGTCTCTGGCAGCTGCAGAGATTTAATATCTCTCAAGGTAACAGTCTGTTGTCAGCAAGATCAGTAATTTATAAAAGGACGATATGTTTCAAAAATGCTATGGAAAACTGAATATTAATAGGAGTCATGTACACAAATAATTTTCAAGTTTGAGCCAATTTACTCTCTAAAATGGCACATGAAAAAGCAACTGAAAAATAAGGCAGAAAATGGATTTCACCTTATCTTCGTTCACTCATTCATGACACCCTCACTCTGAACTCACTCACACCCTGATCTGAGAGAAACTACTCAAACATAACTGCAGTATTGGGATAATATCTCATGAACAGGACTCTGAGCTCACACAAATGAAGGCAACAGAACCTCCAAACAGAAGTGAATTTCACTGTTTGAAATGGTGAAGACATGCATGGTGCATCAGCACAGCATCTGTGGAGCTGTACTCTGGAAGATACATGGAACAAACACCAAACTTGATACAGGTTCCCAGTAGTACCACAACCAGGAAAGACTGGAAAATTATGTTTCAGATTAATTCCAAAGAAGAGCTTAAATAGATATACAAGAGAGATTGAAATGCGCTTTGCAAATGAGGCTGCTGCCACAAAAACCTTGAGCAAGCATCTCTGAAAATGAAACTTTAAGTTTGGAAGTGATCAAGAGTTGAAGAAAATTCTCACATTCAAACCAAACATTGAAAGGAAAAATTTTACTAGGTAGATACTTCTCTAATTTGTCTAAGCTGGAGGTGGATTTTAACAACCTCCTCTACTCCTCAACACGATTATATTTCCACTGAAGAATTGGCTCTAGGTAGCCCAGCCCCTAGGTAGGGTTCTTTCTTTTCTTTTCTTTTCTTTTCTTTTCTTTTCTTTTCTTTTCTTTTCTTTTCTTTTCTTTTCTTTTCTTTTCTTTTCTTTTCTTTTCTTTTCTTTCTTTTCTTTTCGTATTTCACTCATCTGTATCCACACCCATTCTACATCCCCTCCTCCACTTTTAGAGCACTGAAAACTCTCTGCAGCTAGCATTACTCACTCTACACATACACCTTGACAGGTGAGCTGTAAAATAAAACTATCTTATCAGAAATCTTCCCAGTTACCCACAGCTGTCACACGTGTGAGTGAGCCTGTGCTTTTAATACTGTTTCCTTTCTCTTTGAGTGAGGAGCCTTATTCTGAACAGAGCACTCTCCTTTCCACCTGACCCAGATTCACCCACACTGAAAGCTGAAGTGTGCACAATATCTTACTGAAATACAGGAGCAATATGAGAGGAGTCACTGTGGTTTTGCCCACCTGTCACTCTAACCCTAACAGTTCCCTGCTTTTCATTTTCCCTCTGGGTTTTTCACTTGTCCAAACCACTGCTGCTCGACCTGTGACACTGACAGCGATGAGCAGGCTCTGCTCAGAGATCTGCATGCTCCCCAGGAATCTTGAAGTGAGCCTCCAACAGGGAGCAGGGATTTTAATGGGAAAGGCAGTTGCTAAGGCATTTGGATTGTTTTTGTTTTTTTTTAGTTTCAACACACACGTATTCCAAAGTTTACTCTCTGGGTATTTAACCCACATGGGCAAGTAGTCATGCAAAGAGAGCCTATCAGTTCTATTGTGCATAAATTCTACTTGAGTGAATCTCAGAGCTCAAGCTGAGGGCCAGCTCGTATGCCTGGCAGAAAAAGACACTTAACTTCTGGCAGTGGAACAGTTATTTGTTTAAAAATCAATAATTTATAGGGGAAAGAGAGGCTGCATAAAACTGAGAGTAAGAAAAAAAATAGTAAAAGCTCTAATACAAATGCAGGAAATAAATCACTCTTCCTTCTTCTATGCTAGAAATTTAATTCAAAGGTTCTTACATCCAGCTTAATAGAAATAAACCACCAATTTTTTGGCTCCCTGTGGCATGCACGTACAAGTACTAAGTTCTTCTCCAAATGCCTCAGCAAGCAGTTGTTCTATGAGGGCAAAGAAGTAGGTGAACAAGGAAGTTTTAAGACTGAAGCATACTTTGAGAATAAGGGATCTGTTTTAATCTACATTGTGCTTGCCTTCATCTGATCTTGTCAGTATCTCCATAGGAGAACTCTGCTTATTCACTGCAGTCTTATTTGGTTGGGTCAAACAATCAAACTTTCCCAGTTGAAGATCAGAGATAACAGCAGAGTGACCTGGTTTCAGGAGAGAAAGGTAAGGTGTCAGGAAATTAGTAGCAATGCCTGAGTTTCAGCATGGAAAGATCCAGTCAGTGGTGATGTCACAGTTAGCTAGATAAATGGAATCTAGATCTCACAACAGCACTGCAAAGATTCTACCCATCCTACATTTCAGTAGAAAAATGTAGCAGAAGCTTCATGTGCAAAAAGTTTCCTTGCTTGTTCCCTCTTTGATAAAACTTTTCTTCATATAAACAACAATCCACCTTAGAGCTATTAGTGCTAGAAATTTGATTTTCAGAGTATTGTGCAATATTTGAAATTGCTTTGTACAACATAATATGAAATTAAATAGCACAAAATAATTAAAAATTGAGCAAAACTGCAGGCACAGAAAATGCCAGCCAATTGTAAACAAATGACCCTGATTTCAGATAGCAGAAATATGAACAATTGCCTTCAGAAGGATCCATAGAGGGAAGGGAAGGTGGATGATGGTAGAAGGATAGCAGATAGTAGGCCTATGCCTTATGCCATCCTTGCATGAAACAAAAGGGGAACATGTGAATAATAGGAAAAGCTAGGGCTTCCTACACTATGTCTGCCCTAGGTAGAATTTCTTGACCCTTAATGTCTCCTCAAGATACCTTAAGATCACAGAATAAACCAGACTGGAGAAGATGTCTGAGGTCATCAGCCTATGACCAAACACCATCTTGTCAACTAGACCATGGCACTAAATGTCACATCCAGTCTTTATCCCTTAAACACCTCCATGGACAGTGATTCCATCACCTGCCTGGGCAGCCCATTTTAATGGGCTAATCTCTCTCTCTCTAATCTCTCTTTCTGTGAACAAATTCTTCCTAATGTCCAACATAAGCTTTTCCTGCTGCATCTTGAGGCCATTTCCTCTTGTCACTTAAGAGAAGAGGCTGATCCCCACCTGGCTACAAGTCCTGTCAGGTGTTTGTTTGTAGAGAGCAGTAAGTCTCCCTTGTGACTCCTTTTCTCCAGGCTAAACAACCCCAGCTCCTCAGCTGCTCCTTATAGGACTTGCTCCAGAGCCTTTTCCAGTTCAATTGCCCTTCTCTAAGCTCACTCCAGCACCTCAATGTCCCTCCCGAATTCAGGGGCACAGAACTGGACAGGGATTCAAGGTGTGGCCTCAGTGCTGAGTACAGGGGGACAATCACAGCCCTGGTCCTGCTGGCCACACTATTGCTGATATAGGCCAGGATCCCACTGGCCTTCTTGGCCACCTGGGCACACACCGGTTCATGGTCAGCCACTATTGACCAGCACCTCCAGGTCCTTTCCTGCCTGGCTGCTGTCCAACCACTCTGACCCCAAACTGTACTGCTGCATGGGCTTGCTGTGGCCAAAGTGTAGAACCCAGCACTTTTTGAACCTCAACACATTGTTGGTCTCAACCCATCCAGACACCCTGTCCAGATCCCTCTGCAGAGTCTTCCTACCCCACAGCAGATCGACCCAGCATTTTTTGAACCTCATGCTCTTGGTCTCAACACATCCAGACAGCCTGTCCAGATCCCTCTGCAGAGTCTTCCTACCCCACAGCAGATCAAAAGCTGACTCAATTTAGTGTTGCCCATTAATTTGTTAAGGGTAGACTCAATCCCTCATCCAGATCATTTGTTAAGGGTGCAGCAGATGAAAAGCTGACTCAATTTAGTGTTGCCCATGAATTTGTTAGGGGTAGACTAAATCCCTCATCCAGATCATCCATAAAGATATTAAACAGGACTGGCCCAACTGGGGAACACCACTGGTGACCAGATGCCAGCTGGATGCAGCACTGTTCCCCACCACTCTCTGGGCCTGGCCATCCAGCCAGCTCTTAACCCAGCAAAGAGTGCTCCTGCCCAAACGATGGACTGCCAGCTTTTCCAGGAATATGCCAGAGGACATTGTGCCAAACACTTTGATGACAAGCAATGTCCAAAATATGTTATAAAGATGAAGATAATGCATGTCACATCTTACTTGAGCTAGAGCACTGTGCTCACCTGCTAAGTATGAAATAGGCACAGCCACATAATAAATCAAAACTTACTTTCTTTAACTCATCCAAGCAATCCCAAATAGCACTGGGAGATGCTGCCAGATGACACTGCTTCACAGTAACACAGTGTTAGCTTCCACAGATCCTGAGCAGGTAAAACATTGCCTGCAAATGGTCAGACTCACACCCAAATATTTGTACGTACTTGGGCATGTTCATACAAGCTAGCTTCAGGCTGTGCATTAAGACCAAAACAAAGAGAGATCCATAACTTTCAGAGCTGTTGTTGTGAGTATAGTCACCTGACTTCTCTTTGTCTGAAGCAAGTGTCTTCTGTTTGTAGTAAGATACTTGTGGTGGCACCAGTGGGGCAGGCACTATGCAGCATAAAAAGGGAAGCAAATAAAAATTCCCATTCAGAGGAAAAGAAAAGGATGCAAGATAATTATACAGAGAAACTCGTGGTTTTAATCATGGCCTGTGTTCCTCCGATGATATGAACGTAGAAGAGCTCTATAAAGCACCTGTCTATATTTCTGCAAATGGAAATTATTTCTTGGTGATTCAGCTTCTGTCCAGCAGTTCTGTCCAGATCTCACTCATGCACTCTAACAAAGGGTGACCTGGCAGTGAAGCAAATAGTGGTAAGCAAAGGATAATGGCCAAAGCAATCTGTGTTATATTTTGAGCACAAAAAAGATTTGGTGATTACTTGTAATACCAGCTTATGCTAATGCTCCAGTAGCTCCTATGAGCAGCAAAATCTTACAGATGCAAAAACTGTACAAGATCATCCTCAATTTCTTTTGGCAAAACTTGGAATCAAAAATAAAACAGAGAGAGACACACTATCTATGTATAGGGCCCAAGTGATGACTGCAGTGTTTAAATAACCTTTCTATTTGTAATGAAATACATAAAGCTTATCCCAATTATCCATTAAACTAATGAATAATTAGCAACTAATTCTGTTCCTCTGTTCCTCTTGGAGAAAGTCACCTGATTCCAGCTATTAAGTTACATATAGCAGGACAGTTCTTAAGTTAGCTAGCAAATGTCAGTGCCAGGGGTGTACAAAGTATCACTACCTCACAGTTAATGCAGTTTTATGGGAGTAGGCTTTATTTGTCATATCTGAAAAATAAAAATTGCAGCTGCATGAGCCCACATGAATATTCAAACTGTTAATGCATTAACACAAGTGACAGTACCAGATTGCAAAACTTAGCATAAAATCACAAATAACTAAATATGGTGTACAACATTCCTTCTCTGAGCAATCAAAAACCTTGCATAATATCATAGCACAGCTGGTTAGTAGCTCATGCCATGTAATTTAAGTCTCCTTAATAGATAAGAAGAACTTTGAAGCATTCTTTAATGAAATATCCTCTTGGTTCCAGGAGTACCAGGAATAAGTCCTCTCTTAGGTTTTCTCTGTTTCCAGGCTCATTGATTCATGACGGAGAAAGTAATGATTTCTGTACATTGCTATAAGCATTTTCCCATTTATCATACAATATAAAAAATGGGTAATATTCCATGCCCTTGAGCAGCTGTGCAATGTATGTTTTAGGTCAAACACTTGATAGTATGTGAGGATTCACAACAGAAAATTAATAGCTTCCATATTCAGAGCAGTGCAACGGAAAGAGACAATAAAAGTTCCTCCATTATGGGAATTAGGCAAAACCAGCACACTTGACTTGTTGTGAGAGGTGATACTGTCCCAGAAACAACTTTATTACCTGTCATGTTGAGATCCAGAGCCATAAAAATCTCATTTCCCCTTGTAATTTCTGACATGCTCAATAGCCCTGGTAATTGAAGTACGCTCCTAGGACGTTTTTAGCAGGCTGAGATAGCTTACCAGCTAACTACTGGCAATTAAAATCAGTAATGTGAATGGAAAAAATAAATTAATTGATCAGCAGTATATATATATATGAGTGGCAAATAACAAAAATAATGTTTTGTTGCAGAAGCAAAAATTTCAATACAAAAGGTGCAATATAATGTGTGCAGAAATAACAGGGTGCAGAAAGTATTCTTGAGACTGGACTCTGATATGTGTTCCCCATACATAAAATAAATAATGTGCATCTTCCTAGCATTCAGAAGTGAAAAAACTGCCTGGAGCCATGATAACAACTGAATGTTTCATTCTGTGAAGAACTAATATTTTCAGCAACAGTAACCAGCATTTTATGGAGATCAGATAAATCATTGCAATGAATATGAGCTAAAGAAGAACAGACAGTATGTTTTCTTAATTTATTCATTCATCTATTCATAATATACATTGATGCATTGATGTTAAGACATATAAAACATTAAAAGAAACAGACAGGTGTCTGGGGCTGTTGAGTTTTTGCTTTGTTTTGATCATTAAATTCTAACAAAAGAGCCAAGATTAAATTATGTACTTCCATTTGCAAAAATATGATATAAAAACATTCTGTTCTGATACAAAACATAAATGGCAAATTAATTGCTTCACCAAGCCATTGTGTAGACTCTTTGAAAAACATGTTGAAGACATACACTATTCATAGAATACCCCGGAGAACTATGTGTTATGCTTAAGTAATGACGAATTTTATGCTGGCCACTGCATTAGCAGTCAGTTAAGTATTTTCTTAGTTAGACCCTTGAGAATTTAGCAAGTAATTAATGATCATGAAAGATGAGAAGATTCATTATTGGTCATACACATCTTTCCAAGATATGTCATTATTCAGGCTTGTCATAAAGTAGCACCTATTGCATTAAAAACTTATTCATCAAGAACTATAGGCTTAAGAAACAAACTTACAAAGGGACTGGAACACTGAAATATGAAAGGCTGTAACACACGTTTTGCAAGGCCATGACAGCCTTGAGGCAGTGTGTCTGCCTAGGTGGAGCTCCTCTGCCTTCACAGGAGCTCTACTTGAAGGGCAAGCCACCTCAAAATAAGAAACAAACAGGATTAGACATTGCAATCCAAATTACTTACAAGAGATGCTGAAGAGGATAATGAACCTAAGCATCCCCAGCAATATTCTAAATATAAATTGAAGCAAGAGCCTGAATTTAGGCGTGGATGCAATTTATAAACTGGAGCAGCCAGAAGAAGCCGTCTCTACACTGCCACACAGGGTGTGACCTTGAGGACAAATTCAGTCTATTCATATTTACCACCCACCCACCTTGCTTGATCATATTAGGCAGACAAAACAGCTGGTACTCTTCCTACTAGCCCCAACGTCACATCCCTGAACTGAGATCACTTACATGGTAAATGAGAACACTGGGTATCAGGAAGATGCGGACACCACTATCTTCTCCCTCCCTCTCTCCCTCCTACTTCTCCTCCTCTGAAATAAACTTGTAATCTGAAAAGGTGTGCTGACTGATTCCATGATTCTGTCATTTTTACGTTTTGTTCTGTCTTGGTACACTTACTACACAAGAAAACAAAACACATACAAAACCAAAACCACATTCTTAAAATGGTACAATAGGAAAAAAAGAAAGTCACCTTCTTGCACTACAAATAATTAAACAAATAAAAAACCTGAAAATATAAGAGAAGAAAGTAAAACCCTATAGGCAGCTATTTTCTTTAAATCGGCCAACATCTTTGGGAGTTTGAAGTGATAATAATCTGCAAAAGACTATTCTTTTGGAAAGTAATTCCTCCCATACATACAAAGCTACACAAAAGGAAATTTGGTAGTGCAAGTAAAAGACTATTTGCAGCCAGGGAAATGATGCCTGAAGAAGTACATTTTTTGCTTCCTCTGTTGCTGTCATGCTGGTTCTTGAAAATCTGGGCCATCATTCAACCTGTAGGTTCTGCTGTGCTGTTTCACAGAGAACCACTTGGGTTCTGTGAGAGCTGATCCAGTTTTAGCCAAGTGCACATAGTGTTTGACAAAGAGCAATAAATCTCTGAGCTGCTTGTCTACTGTTTGATCTCTTTGATTAACTTTATATGATAAAGGTGATGTTTAGGAAAAACAGTTCCGAAGAAATCAGCTCAGTCTAGAAAACAAATTTATGTTACCTTTCAGTCACATCAAAGAAAAACTGGCACAGAGCTAATAACAGTCAACTTCACAGAAACATCCTGACAGTCTGATTTAAAATGGAGAAGATCGTGAGCCAGCTTCTCTAGAGAGATAAAAATATTTTCTCTTGAAAATTGAGGCACTGATTTGAGGCAGTCTCCATAACCTGTCTAGGTGCCGTGTGTTCATTTGATGACCCAGGCACAAACATAAAGAAATTCATAACAACCACCAGGTATTTAGAAACACATGGCAAGCAACTTACTTGGTTGCTCACATTTTTCAGCATATACTCACAATCTTATGTATGTTGTCTTCATCGGAGTGCTCACTGAGCTAATAATCTGTTCATATAGGCAGCAGCACTGATGGAAAAAAGATCTAAACAAAGGGTCCACACACAATGCCATAAATAAGGATGAGAGGAGCAGCCCTAAAGCCATTCTTGCGAGAGGTGAAGCCAGGGAGCAGAAGTTGGGGCTGAGCCAACAGCTGAGCAGAGCCCAGACTGAGCTGTCCCCAGTGAGCACCATCCCACCACCTACTGAGGGCCTCAGTACAGAGGCCAGAGCCAGGAACCAGGACCAGGGTCCATGGACAGACAAGGTGAGCAATAAGCCAGAACTCACAGTGGGACTTAGGGTCAGGACTAAGTGCCCACAGCTGAGGCAAAATAGGGCTTCTGGACCATGGGGAGGATGATGCAGAGATGGGGATTTCAGGTGTGGATGCTCAGGGCAGTTAGGTCCTTCCAGAACCACCCTAGTGTCACTGGAGTCATGACTTTGAGAAAAATAAATTTTCTTGGTAGCTTCCAGTTTTCTGCTGTTTCTTGCCAAGAGGCCAGTGTACTTACAGGAAAGTAACATTTTTCATACAAAGCATAAAAATTAAAAACAGAGTCCAGTTCATGTGTTCTTGTAAAGTCTGATAAATTAGAGACACGTGACCAGATTCTTTGCTTTTTTAAACCTCATTAATTGCCATATCTATAATTAAAATTTACATATAGAAAATTGGCAAAATCCTACCACTAATTTCCATCAACAAGCTTATATACACTTAAGTGTTTTATTGTTAGAGGTACCCTTAGTATAGACCAAGATGACCAAGATTTTAGGAGGAACCAGCAGAAGCTTGAGCAGTCATTGGCCCAAAGAAGGGCATGGACTCTAGAAGGAAGATTTTGGTTACAATAAGAGAGAGAAGATGACCTGTTTAATCTTTCCTTTTCCTTCCTAAATTCTATATTCCTTTTTGTCTGTGAGTGAAAAAATACTTTAACATGGCATGTTTGTTGGCTTCCTGAAAAAAAATTGTTATGCATAATATCTGTGTTTGATTTGCCTACTGGTCTGGAACACAGGCAGTAGATTATCCTGCTATGTTCTAGAAATCTCTTTCCCTGATATTTTGCTTACCCTTTGCTGCCTGAATTATTTACAGCCTTTCTGTTGTACGGATTAGCAAAGACCCTGCCTATCTTGTCAAAACCAAGATCTCTAAATCCATGTTACAGCCTTACTTTTGGCTCAAGCCTCTGTCAGGGTCACACAGACTCAAGGGCCTTCACCACTTATCTACTTTGTCAAATGTATTTCATTATTTCCATTCTGACAAGACAAATTAATAAGCCATTGTTTAGATTATTTTTACCATCTTTTTGATCAATAACTATGTTCAATGTGGACATTCATTGCCAGCCAGAGATGGGATAATTACAATAGGAATATAAGTGTTTTTAATAAATTACCTTGCAAACGGGAGTAATCTTGAGAACAGAATTAGGAAATCATTTTCTTCTCATTCCAGGGAACATGCCTGTGTTGTATGCCAAAAAGGAAAAAAATGAAACAGTGCAAAGCCAGACTCTTAAACTATCATTTTATTAAAAGAAATTACAAGAGTGCATAAGATGTAGACCACAAAAGGGGACCGGAAAAAGTGATTTGTGAAAAATTAATTCTTTTCATCATCCTGTAGCTGCATGAAGCAGTATGTTTTAATTGGCTGGATACAAGAACCTGTATTTTGCCTCTTTTCCTACTTCCCTTTTAACTGCAGTGTTAGCCTTCTTGTATGAGACCAAAGATGGCAGGGTACCAGCACAGTGATGAAGGAAATACCTTACCATACATGTAGTGTGGGACTTCAGGCAGGGGGCTGAGTCTCACCAGGATGAAAGGGAGAGGGCAGAATAATGTTCTTGTATTGCAAGTTTTCCAAGAAGAATTCTCACCTACAAGGTCTGTGAATTAACACCACAAGGACCATTATGAGGGCAGAGAAAACCTAAAATAAACAAAAATTAAAGCATAGGAAACTACTGGCTCCCTAAGGAAAGAAAAATCCAAGAAATAAGAAAAAACATTATGTCTTTTTAGGTGAGGGACCTTTCCACCAACTAAAAGTAAATACAACCCCTTTTGTCATAACCAAGAAGTGGAGAGACAAGTAAACAAATGTGTTACAAATGTGTTACAATTAGGCAAGATTTATTGGCAAGAGCTCTGTACTGTGAAGAGGCCTGAACCTCTGATCCAGAGCAAGGATCATGATTTCTCTGTGGAAAGTGGAGAGTGAGAATGTTCCAAGTCCTGACAACTGTAGTTTGATTGAAAAAAAAATTGGAATAAATAATGTTATATCCAGTTTTTCCTAAACCTCTATTTTAAGAAATACAGAAGTGTGTTTCCTGATTAATATAATGTAAAAAGTTAATAATTAAATATTTAAGTAGATGTACATTTGAAGTCTTCGAGGTCTCAGCATCAGCCAGCCACTGAGATACAAAGCAGCATTTCTGAACAGCCTTTCTGAGCAACAGACCACAGATAGGTCATATTTTTAAGACATCCTTTTTCATTAAAAATTATAATTTTGTCATAATTCTCATAAATACGTCTTTTATTAGTGACAATAAAGTACTGTAGGGAACATTAAAGGAGATGCCAAGGATATTTATAGTGCTGTGACTGTGAGAACCAGAAAGGTGAAGGGCAACACCACAGAGGGAATGGCACAGGAACTTGCAGAGATGTGCATGCTCCAAGTGGAAGGGATGAAGGGTGCAAAGCTATACAAAATATTTCATTTTAATTTGTCCAACTACTCAGTGAACAACTTTATCTGTAACCAGCGAAGAAAAGACAGATTTAGAAATCAGAAATTGTCTGCTATCCATTAGCAGGTGAAATACAACATCAATGTTCTTTTATATCTATTTTACTTTAAATTCAGATAGCTTCTGATAGCAATTGTTATATGCAAAGGATGAGTTTCCTGTTAAAGAAATACTCTAACCCCATATTGAAATTCCCAGCTGCCGCACCACTGATTTTCTGTTTCCAGTAAAGAGGCAGCCCATGCTTCCCTAGTTAGGAATTAATTTAAATTTCACCTTTTCCCTGGTGTAGATGGAAGAAAACATGTTGGCATAAGAACTTGTCTAAAATGAAATATAATCAATGAGATCCAATAGGATTAATTCATCTAAGTTACCTTGCCTGCAAACCACAGCATAGTTAAGGTGGAGGTTTACATTACATCAGACCCTTATTAGCCAAGCCTGATCCAGGTCAAAGTCATTCAAAATTAAGCCTTACTGTAGGTAGTTTAAAAACCCAAAAATAATGCTTGGCAAAACAATGGGAAAGGAAAGGAAAGGAAAGGAAAGGAAAGGAAAGGAAAGGAAAGGAAAGGAAAGGAAAGGAAAGGAAAGGAAAGGAAAGGAAAGGAAAGGAAAGGCATTTGGAATAAATTGCAATAATTTTTTTTACAATTTCCTTCACTGGAATAGGAAGAAGTAAAAAAAGGACCTAAGGTAACAAAAAAATTTTACAAACCCAAATGAGATGTTTTATCTCCCTTTATTCTTTAGCATATTTCTAATGTTATGTCTACTTTTAGCCAAAATAAATCAAGATATATTTTGTTAAATGCAGTAGTGAAGCGTGATTTTAGAACACAATTGAAAGAGCACTTTGAAAACATCAGAAAAAAGCCTTTTCATTTTTCAGAAACAATCACCATTTCACAAACATTTTCAATGGGATCAAAACTGCAATTTTCCTGTAAAGGTACTGTTCACCTAAAAATGTCCCTGACCTGCACCCTTGGGCACTGTTACACCAGGCTGGAGAGCGGGAGCTTTGCTGAGCCTTCCACAGAGAAAAAGTGGACATCACCTGTGAGCTCTTCCACCCTGAGGAACAGACAGTGAAGGGATTTAGCTCTAGACCACGTCTGTTCTGGAGGGCTGAGGTAGCACAACCTGCCCCTGACCATGTATGTCTACACAAGCAAGTGTGTGTGTCTCTGCGTCTGTGTGTGTGTGTGAGTGTGTTTGTGAGTGTGTGTGGGCATGTGGACACCTCCCACACACACACACACACAGAAACCATAGGTACACATACATATACACTTGCTACTGCTTTAGCCTCAATTACAGCCAAGAGCCCAGATGCTAACTAGAGGGGAAAGATTACCTACTCTGATATGCTGGCAGTGTTTTTCCTAACACAGCCCAGGGCGATTTTGGCTGTCTTTGCTGCAAGAACATATTGTCTGTGAAGATCCTCAAGTCCTTTTCTGCAAAGAACTTTGCATTTACCTCTGCTGAATGTCAGGAGATTCCTGATTCTCCCGCCTGTTGAGGTTCCTACGAACTGGTAGAACAACCACCACATCTAATAACCAATCCTCCAAGATTTTTACCATCTGCAAATCTGCTGAGGCTGCATTCTGTCCCACATCCAGGCTATCAATGTTAATGTTAAACAACACTGGTCCCAGTACCAGTGGTGGTACACAGCCCTTCTCAAGGCAGACACTGTGCTGCTGACCACAGCCCTTGAAGACTGATATTTAAGCCAGGTTTCAGGCCACCTTATTTTTCCTTTATCTAGTCTGTATTTCATCATATTTTTCTGCAAGGCTTTTACAGGAGACAGGTTTGAAAGCCTTGCTAACCTCAAGATCCGCTACTCTTCTCCTTGCCCTCCAAGCTAGTCACGGAATCATAGAAGGCTTTTAGGATAATGATGTATAATTTCCCCTTCATCAATCCTTGCTACCTAAACCAAGTCAGTTTCTTGTCCTTGTTACATTAGGCAAAGCTTTCCAGGATTAGCTGCTCCAACACCTTTTCAGGGATTGGGATGAGGTCATCCAGCCTGCAGTTCCTTGGATTTTCTTTATTTCCCATGGCTTAAATTTGGCAAAATAAATTACACCGTTCTTCTGGATTTATGCACATACTCCTTCCCTCCATGCTTAGGTGCAACATCTCAAAATTAAAACAAAGCACATTATTTTGTTTTGAATATATTTTTCTGTTTTCACCATTTGTGAAGCTCCAAAGTGTTACTAAAGGAGAATTCAATATTTTACACTACTGAGAGAATGCTGGGGTTCTGGTATAGTTCCAAATGACCACAGCTGCAAGAAATGCAATGAGTATTTTAGAAGAAATCTCCTGTAGCAGCTTCAGAAAGGTTGTGGTTTATCAGGTAGGCACATGGTCTTCCCTGGAATGACACTTATTTTGTTGCCATTGTCCTGATAATGACTGCCATTGGCCAAATGCTTCCAGGAAAAGGCTACCAAAATCAAGGAAAAATCCTTTAACTGAAGTCCAAATTGACTGCTGAGTCAAAAATGTACATCCAATGCCCTAACAAGACTGTGTTTTGGAGGGCCTTGAAGTCATTCAAGGTAGAAAGACAGAAGAAAGAACATGGATGGTGAATTTCCTTTAGTGTCACTATGAAACTAGACCTTCCTTGGCGTTAACAAAATATGCTGTCCATCCCAAATTTTATTTATTTATGCAGTTTTTAATAAGAAGGGTTTTTTTCCTTAAGGAGACAAAGTAAATCCCCAGAGCTGTTACATAAGGTTAGATGGTGCTGGGAAACTTTTGGAGCATTCACCCTGGGCATTAAATCCTAGTGCTGAATTTTCCAGCTTTTATTAGTACTTTAAATATTACAGCCCAACTGATTTGTATTTATGTTTAATTCTGCTGTTAAAAAAAGTGAAGCCAAATGGAACCTTTTACTTAACAAGTGCACTTTAAAAGCATTTTGATAGAAGAAGATCTTAAACAAGTTACAACTTTCTATTCTGACATGCCACATGTGAATAAAAGAACAGAGCCAGAGCAATTTCCTCACTACCTGGATGAAACACAGTTGAGATTGCCAAGTGTTCTTAAGAGCAAGAAATTATATAGGCAGCCTAGGGAAGGGGATAAAGGGCACTCCTTTTAACAAGAGGACAAATGGTAATTCACACATATACTCTACCATTTTAGGGTTTTTCCCATGCATTATATATGCAGTACACTATTTTGGAATAATTTTCACGCAGCTTTTGCACAGGATACACGATTGACAGGACTGGGAAAACATTCCTAGAGTTTTGGGACTGCACAGGCTCATTTTCTATTTCACTGTATGCCCCTGTGTTGAGTGAAAAAATGGGCAACATCTTGGCTTCACTAATGCCGTGGTGCCAGGTAACACGTGTGCTGTGTCCCCAAACACTGTTCTGGCAGTTACTTCATGAGCATCTGCTACCCACAGCTGGGAGCAACCTGCCTTCCCCCACAGCCTCTGGCAGCAGCAGGCAGCTCGTGTCTTCACCTTCTTCTGCAAGTTCAGTTCCCTCTGACAGCTTGAGGACTACGGCTTGGGGCAGCAAAGGGCAGCTAGCACAGAAAAGGTGAGAACAGAGCTGCTGTGGCCAGTGCAGCAGTGAAAAAGGATGCTTCAGTGACTTTCTCCAATACTTCAGTCCACTCTCCTCGAGACAGTCCAAATTTTCAGAATTCATGAGAATAGCTGGCATTGCATGGTATATGTTAGAATTTTTACCTAAGCCTTGTTGAAAAACTGATGAGTTTTGAGAAGGAAAGCAAATGGCAAATTACAGTGAAGAAGAAAAAGTTTAACAGGACTTCCACTCTAACATCATATAAAAGACAGACAGCTTTTCTGAACTCTAGTGTAACAATGTCAGGAGTGATGTGGAGTTCAAAAGAACAAGAAAATGGCATTAAATATAGCCTGTTCCCATTCTTGGTATGATAGCTGAACCCCATCAAGGCATTCACAGAGAGCTACAGAATCCACTCCTCCTCAGAACCAAAACACACAGTAGGGATGTTTGGTGATACAGATGAGAAGTGAGCAAAAAAAGGAAAATAGCTTGAGGTATTCTAAATTCTTCTCCAAAATATATACCCAGCAGAGATGAGTATGAATCATCATTCAGAAAGGCACAGAAATTATCAGCCACCCTGTGCTAGTTTTGTTTCTCTTGCTTTTAAATTTGTTGAAAAATTGTTTTGGTTTGTTTTGTCTTTAACACCAGAGCCATTGTTTTCTGTATTCTTACTCAGATTACTTTCAGCCTTCAAAATTTTCTGAAATACAAGCCATAAAAATCAAGTCATTCTTTGTTCACCCTCATAAATCATCACACAGCAAAATCATTGCCCTACTGCCTGCAGGTGACTGATTGGAAAAAACGAATTCTGACACTGAAGAGATTATGACAAAGAACAGGGCTTAAGAAAACAGTGCCTGATGTGGAAAAATAAAAGGTTGACTTCCTCCCCTCTAACTTTTGGGACACAGAATTCTAGTACATCAGTTTCAAACTGATGCTTTGTGTCAAAAATCTGTACATTAAAGCAGGGTTCCACTCTTCTGAGGGGCAGAAATGGGAGTTTTACAAAGGAGCTGAGATTCAGATGTCTTCACTTTTTCCTCTGTGCCATGTACAGAGCAGGATGCCATGTCAGAGTGGTACAGAATGTTCACCATCTGCTCTCGGCTGAACTCTCACCCAGACTGAATTTCTAGATCCCTGCATTTCAAAAGTGCTGAGACAACCTGATGGCTCTTTTGACTATGAGCAATAAGGATATTCAGCACTCCATCACCTAGAAATTGTCCACCAAGTTTAAGAGTGAGCTCCAAAATGCTGAGTTGGGTGCCTGCAGTCTATAGAAAAGGTATGTGGTCTGTATGAGCTTTGCAATAGCCAAACCACTGAAAGGAGCAATATGTAAACTGCACTGTGAGCAATGCCAAGTGAGAGGAACCAGGAATTTTGCAGAACTTGGATACGGAATGAAAGCATTGAACGAATGTGAAAGGGATTCAGGGAGAAAAACCATCTTTGACTGAAGTACCTAAGTTACAGATATACAAACCTGTAATGTCTTACCTA
Organism: Passer montanus; assembly: GCF_014805655.1. Classification (NCBI taxonomy): domain Eukaryota; kingdom Metazoa; phylum Chordata; class Aves; order Passeriformes; family Passeridae; genus Passer; species Passer montanus. The sequence continues at coordinate 1,229,285 of NW_024372370.1, forward strand.
TAAAATCTATATGTTGGTGAGATAGCCAGGCTCCATTTACACTCAAGGGAGAGATGTGAACTCTCCCAGAATGATTAATTTGTCTACTTTTTTGTCTACACAAATCACATTATTTGCACTCCTGTAATTAGTTTCTAAACAACAAATTAGCTCAGTTGGTTAGAGCAAGGTGTAATAATGCCAAGATCACCAGTTTGATCCACATTAGGGCCATTCAGTTAAGAATTGGACTCGTTGATCCCTTCCAACTCAGAATATTCTGCGGTTCTGTGTAACTGTTCAGATATTGACTTCTGTATTCATAGAATTATAGATCAGTTTGGGTTGGAAAAGACCTTTAAAAGTCATCTGGTTCCAACACCCCTGCAGAGAGCAGGGACATCTGCAGTAGTCCGAGCCCCATTCAAACTGACCTTGAATATTTCTAAGGATGGGGCATCTGCAGCCTCTGGGCAACATTTCAATAGATGACTCTCATCATCCCATCAGATTGGAAAGATGAAACTATTTGCCTGAGATCAGGAACAGATTAATTATTAAAGCATTTACCAGATCAGTAGAAGACTTGAATGTCATTTTTCCCCCCAGCGACCAGCGTTTGGTTTGTAACATACTGAGAGAAGGGAACTTTAATCTCTCTTCTCTTAGTACAGGTGGGCCACAGTGCAAGCAAATAACAAGGAGCAAGCCAGTGGCAATACCCCTGAAATGGAATTACAGTCATCTGGGTTCCTGTCAGCACTTCCCTGAGTGAAACAATCATGATTAAAATAGAGCAACAAAGCTTAAAGCTAGAGCTAGGTCCTCTCTTTGGTCCTTGTTAAAAAACACTGTTGGCAAGCAAGACATTCTTAGCACACCCTTTTAACCTCTCTGACTTTTTAATTCATTGCTGCCCTTGAAGAATAAAGAGAGCCTTTCTCTCAACCAGATGGTTAAGTTCTGCACTGGTTGCATTGCATTCCTCTCGGGCATGCGAGCAGCTACACCATTGACCAGGAAATAGGCTTCTCCATTCTGCTTCTATCTGCTGACTTTGAAATGTGGCAATACTGACTGTTAATTTGTTAGGTATAATTAGAAAAAGCTTAGAGACACTGCAGTCTTCAGAGACCTTAGACTCCCTAAAGAAGCCCAGGCAGAGAATAAGCTCCCAAATGTTCAATTCAGCCACTGTAGCAGTATTCTTAACTATGCAGAATAGAAAAACTCAGGAGGTTCTATTGCTTTTTAGTTACAGAGATGATAGAACAGAAAATATTTTTTTTAATTTTCCTGTCATAATTTGATATCTATGTTTTTCAAAATACACTTTAGGCACCTAGGCAATATATTCAGATTTTTCAAAAATATTTTATTTTTCTTTTATTAAATTTCATCTCTTTTCCACTTTACTGTTATCAAGCTCATCTAATTTTTCATGTATCCTCATTCTCTTCCATATCAACAGTGTGACCCAGTTCCATATTAGATATCATTAGTTCAATCTTACTTCTCATGCCAAAATCATTAAAGAAAATACTCAGATGCACGCCAAGCCTGATTCATGAAAAATAGTTCTAGTATTTCCCTTCAACCCATTACATATTTTTCTCAATATCGCTCATTTTCATCTCCACTTTAAACAACTACCTAACCATTTCAAAGTTTGAACCTCTGTGCTATTAGTGAGCACTTTCCTACAGGCATCATTTCAGATGCTTCACTGGTAAATTAGCCTGTCTCAGTGGAGCTACTTCCATTTAGCTTCAGATGTCTTTAGAGTGGTCATCTACATCTGAGCTAGTCACTCCAGGCTAACTTTGCAGTCAATGGAGAGAAATAAGCACTTGTAGGTGTGAATCATCTGGCTTATTTTAGATGTTTATTTCAGGATGGGATGAATCATACCCTAAAAGGAACTATTTTTTGGCACTGCTAAAAAAAGGGAGCATGAGGTGAGTAGTTCAGAAATAGAGGTCACCAGACTGGACACATGCATTTAGCCAGATTAATCCCATTATTCATTACCAAACAAATTTGATCCTTCATATCTTTTTGCTTTACAAAACCTGTTTTCCAAAAAAACAAATTCAGTTATTCAGGCATAAACCTCACTTGACAAAATTTATTCTAATTTATACCATTTTCTTTTATCTTTATGTTATATATTATTCTTTCCATCATAATTTTATCATGCATACTCTTGGTGTTACACTTGATGTACTTGAGGTCTGCTGTTGCTCAATACTTTCACCCCAAATAAATTAACTTCAAGGTGTTTTGCTCTAATCTGCAAAGCAGATTTTTTTCTCCATTCATTCCAATTTGTACTTCATCAATTTTTATTTAATATTATCTTTATTTATACATAATTATATACTACATAATATTTATCTTCTTTTCTTTATGCTTATGTTTTACATCTTCTGGTAAAATGCTGAATATTCTGAAAGTTAAGCCCAAGTAATGCCAGAAGCTTAGAACACAGGAGATTCACTCCTAGATATGGTTTGAAAGGATTTGCTACCCCTTTGTAGCTCTTCAGTTGTGTGTCTTTAGTCCCAACTTTGAAATAACTGGTAAAGGTAAAGATGCAGTTAAGCATTCAGTTTACATCCAGTGAAACACAATAGTTATCAAAATATGAAAACATGGAAGGAGGAGAATGTAAAATTACTTAGAAATATATAACACCAGAGCAGTAAACATTTCCACTCCCTAAATCCTCTTTATTGTGAAGCCTCTTTGCAAACTGATGCACTTGAAAATGATCTCCCTGATGCTTAGTAAATTAATTTCAATTTGACTTTATTAATACCAAATAGGTATTCTTATTAACAACACATATTCATCACTTGATTGCCATATTTATAAGAAATAATAAGCCTCAAACATTTAGCATAACATTCCAATGATTAAAAGACTATAGTAGGGAGGGCATTTTCATACTCTGAACAGTCAAGAATCATGCATAATGTAATAGCATATTTTTCAGCTGGTGTCAGCAGACCAGATTTCAAGAGATATTTAAAATGTGGTTTTATTAACAAGAGAAAAAGGTCTTTCAACTGATCTGAAGCAATTTCTGTGTAAAAAGCTGAAGAGGCTATCATTATAAAATGTAATGGTAAACAGAGAATCCTGACAGAGAACATGCTAGGAAATTGTTTTTCCCTGTATTTGATCTGTATTTAGTGAGGAACTGATCCAAAGCTCATTTAAGAGTCAGTTGAAAAGTTCTTGCTGAAGCCAATGGATTTTGGACCAATGCTGGATTGCAAAAATAAGGTAGCTGAAATTATCCACAGAGGCTTGGACTTGAGATGAAAAGTAAGTTATGTTCAAGATCATGTATGTAATTGGTATTAAAATGAGAGGTGAGACTAACCTGCAAATTTGAAAACAATGTGGAGTTCTTCTGGATTTTTTTTCCTATCTGACCAACCCCAATGGCTCTCAAAGCTTTGGATCTGTGCTTTTATTCAGAAGCACTACAGAAATAGGAGGGAGGTATGAAATGTAGCATGTAGAGGCTTCTACAGACCTACCAATAAATCTTAATTTATGTATCAGAGCCTGATTTATTAAATACTGTGGGTTAATAACATAAAGAACACTTTAAAAAAATACATGGATGAAAAATTTTATGGGAAATCAAATGACCAGAAAATACTGCTAGTGAAAACATTCACAGTCAGGAAATGTGTCAGAGCCTCCTATGAGAAAAGCTAGAGAAGCCAGCTCATTCACAAATGGGATTTTTAACATTTATCACTGGGAAGAGTCAGTTTTGTATTATCAGTAATTCACTCATCTACCTTTTATAGATTAATATAATTTAGTATGCATAATAAATTATTACATATATTAAGCTGGTTTTAATTCAGAGTTAAAATTATAGAAGCGTTACGCTTTGCAGGAGTACTTTGCTATTGAGTCAGTGCTCATGCTGGGGTTTCCATCTGCAGATTATCTCAAGCAGTTCTTCATCTTTAAACTTGGGTAAATTAGATTCATCCAAAATAGGTTTACTACCTAATAACACTATTTTGAGTAAAATGTGTATTTTGAATTCAAACACCTAATCTCTCCTTTCCATTTGTTTTCATCCCTTGGTTATTATTGTAATAATAATTTTAATATATTTAATATTATTGAAGATATGAATTCTTAATGTGCTATTTGTATTTCATTCTTCTACATTATTGTATTGTATCATTTATTTAAGATTTTTAGTAAAAATTAAAAATATTTCTTATACTGAGAGACTTTCATCAGGAGCTGGCTCCTGGAATGCTCTTTGGAAGGATCACGAGACCCAAAACTGGCTCACAGTTTCTAGTGTCAAAGGAGACAGGCTTTGTTACATTATGTTTTAGTTTCTGCCAATGCAAATCTCTAAAATAAGACTGGGGATCTATGGGTGCTGTTTTTCTTCTTGTTGGCTATAAAGAAGCCCAGAATGAGTAGCTCAGATGTAGATAAAGAGCTACATGTGATAAGTTACACCAACCTCACTTCAAGTGATGTAAATTTACCTCAGTCTGTTGTCTAAAGGTCTTCTCAGAAGGGGAAATATAGATCCCATTCAAAACTTTACTCCACATCTTCAGGAGCAGTGCCAGCAGAGAGGAAGAGGAATGAACATTTTGTGTTCTGCAAGAGTTTGCAATTCTACCGGTCTGACAAGGTACTAACATTTTCAGAGTGACATTGTTTCCCTTGAGAAATTGTAAATTCTGAGACAATTAGGGTAACATTTTTTAAGCAGAAAATTCCTTAAGGGATGCAATCTTTGCCAAAGATAGGGCACATTAAAACAGGCATTTACTCTACATAGCCTGTTGATAACCAGAAACCCCTCTGGAGCTTGAGAACAGGCACAAAAGGAATATCCAGCAGCTAACTGTGAAACAAAGAGTTTTTGTGGTAGTTAACCAAGGAAAAAAATATTTGTCTCCAATGCTGTGTAAGAACACTTGTGAGCACAGTGTGTTCTGCCTTCCATTCAGTTACAGTCTACACAACAGCTTCCTGTGCTCATGTGTCCCCAGGTACGCTGATCAAGCACATGTGAGATAAAATGTAGGCTTTTAAATGATCTGCAGGGCATGTTCCACCAAGTTCACACTGACAGACTGGTCTGCCTGACTCATAAATTTAGTCTTGATAGTTAGCCCTCAAGTCACTGATTTGCTTCCAGTGCATCTCTTGGACACACTCGGTCATGATCTGAAAATGAGTGACTGTTCAAAGTGTTCTGCCTTGGCAGTGTTCCTGCTGCAGAGAGAAAATCCCCAGCCTTTTTAGGAGTTGTTTGGAAACAAATGATTGTGACTCAAAGCTTTAGATCTAAATCAGACCCAAACTCAAAGAGCAACAGCAAATCTACACCTTAGTCTCTTCTGAAACTTTCAGTATATTTAGTAGTGACTTGCTTAAGATGTTATACACTTCAGAGTCAGCAGCATAAATTTATCTGAAGGGTCATTCAGAATACACAGTCTAGTTGAAAATCCAACCCAGTACTTGTTTACTCAATGAAGTGGACAGCACTGTCAAAAAGCCCTTGTTCTTTTTTTTTTTTTTTTTTTTTTTTTTTTTTGAGAGCTGAGGTGCCTTAATCTTAAATTTAGCACAAGATAAAGGGCCTGGGCAACATTTACTAGATTGTTGTTAATGCAGAGTGGAATTGAGGGCTATTTATAGCCTTTGTGACTTTAACCAGCCATTGTGATTGAAGCAGAGACCTTCTTAATTCATTCTTCATCATCCTATAGTTATTTTTGTTTGATCTAATTATCTGTGACTGCAGGTGTCAGCCTTTCTTAATGTGCTTGAATTGTGTGCTAGGAAAAAACATCACAAGAGCTTTGAACATACGGTTTCCCAGACAGACAATCTATAGTGCTTTTTATTTGCTTTCCCTGTGCATCACTGGTGGTTTAAAAACTAAACAAAGTAAAATAGAATTTTTTTTTTCACTCAAACTAGGTTATTTCTGGATAAGCTTGGTGCTATAAGGCCTGTAACAGAAGATACTCTGTTAGCATCTATGGTTTAGCAAAGTATTTAAGGGAAGAAATCACTAAGCAGACAGACTGCAACAAAGTTTACAGCAGCCATTGTGCAATGCTGAAAGGTGATTCTACCCAAAAAAAGAGCTATTCTGTAAATCTGGGGTAAATACAGGATTGCTACTCTAGCAAGAAGGTCAGGATGCACAATGTTACATGGCAATCATCCACAGTAAAGATGCAGCTTGCAAGATGGGATTGAAGAAGACAGGACAGTGCTCCACTCAGCACCCTATAATTGGGTAAGTGGTGAAATCACACTCAGCTCCACCCTTGCCAAAATATGCTGATGGTAGGAAGGTAGTACCCAGCTTTTCTCTTAGTCACTCACTGGAGAGATGAGGACTCAGGCTGCACTGTAGCTACTTAAAGTGGAATCAAAAAAATCCTGCTCCGTTTGCTACAACCTCCCTGTTGCTTTTACTCTGTTCAATGTGCACCCTCTTATTTCACTGTTAAACTCACTTATTCAATTAATCACTTGGTAGTGAGAAAGTGACATTCTCAGACAACTTGCTTTTCCACACTTCTTGGAGTGATTAGGAAATTTTGCATGTCTATAAAGTTTACTTTGGTCATTTCTACTGAACCAAAATCTGTGAGCCTTGAGCAAACATTTGGTTTAGGGTTAAGAACTTTAATGCACAATATATTTCCTTATATTCATTTATTATGTATTTTATTCCTCCTGTAGACTATAGCAAAAAAACTTCCATCAGTACATCTTTCCCTTTAAACTGTGTGAGGCTGACTTGGCTTGTACTCATTCTCTGCCAGTGGCTGCAGCAGCTAGTCCTCACCAAATGCAGAAGCACATTCTCTGGCTCTCAGGCAGCTTTGTTATGCTGTTTAGTCATACCTACCATGCAGGGCAGGATCAGGGGAGGGTACCCTCCTCAATTCTGGTGTTGAATTCTGTTGATCCCTTAGCAGTTCCACAGCTGTGTTCCCAAACAATCACGCCTGTCAGCGAGATACAAATGAGCCCTTTGCAGATGATATGGAACATGGGAATCCTTCTGGGGGGCCTATCTCGTTTTTATAACAGGGTGTGCAATAGTAAAGGTGCCTTCTGTGCTCATCTTCACCTCTCCAGAGTCAGGTACTGATTCTTTCCTGCTCACTGCTCACCTTAACTTCATTGCCCCTATGGCAGCAGATGAGGAAGGTGGTGTTCTAGATGTACTGCGGATAATGCTTTCTGGGAAAGAGTTTGGACTGGCTGCTGGTGGTTCTGCCTGTGTGCCTGTGGGGGCCCTTACCTCCCACTGCTGAAGGGAACTAATGAGATGCAGCACAGATCAGAGAGAGGGAAAGCACAGGCAGGCCCTTCAGCTGTCACACAGCCTTTGTTTTGATATTCTAACTCACCAGGATCACTATTCTGTCTTAGGAAAAAAACCATTTGCTGTCACTTCTCTTTTGTTTTTCTGAACATATCAGTACACTTTTGGAGCTCTATGAAACAGCTACCACTGGGAAATAATTCTGTTGCTAGAGTTATCTCAACAGTAGAGCTGTTTGTACCATTTAGCACCCCACACCCACACAGACACCAACTATTCTTTTTCTTGCAGCTCTACAGCCTGGTTAACTGGGAAAATCTATTATCCCAGACCACCATTGCAAAGACTTTCCTACTATTCAGCAAGATTTGCTCTAAGATCTACCTATGGGGGAGAATTTGGTGGCAGATCCGATTCTCCTGCTGAGAGGAAACTTCATACACTGCTGTACATACAATTTTACCTAACTATGCTCCTTGCCACCATCTAGTGGGTGGCTAGACATTTTGTTTATCCCAAAAAATTACTGGCTTATCTTTTGGAGAAGACACAGAAATACTTTGCATATGTGCCATGCTTAAATGTGTTTGTCAAAAATAGCTTCTCTGCTAGCTGGTTCAATAATTACTATATCTGTTTTACCTGCTACATGTTTTCATCATAAGAATACAGCTAAAAGTCAAATATGGCAAGTCTTTGCTCTGTATTTAGTTCATCAAAGCTGCCTTTGAAAACCTCTGAAAGCCCTTAGGAATGTATGACTGTTCTCAGATGGAGCAACTACTTGCTTCAACTTTGCCTTTTATAACAGAACATAATGCATATGGACCAAATGTGTATATACAAAGAGAAACCAAGTCAAGATGACTTACTGAAATTTACTTCTGACCTCAGTCAGCTAAAACTACTATCTGGCTTTTCATACATACAGTTGTGTATAAGTTCCCCTCCAACCCTTCAGACTCCCACTAAACTGAAAGCTTAACAAGGCAGAGGAAATATAGGTGGAGTTTTAAGAATGCACATACTGTTCAAAAAAGTGTTTTGCTTTGTTGTCCAGCCACAGTCCCAACCTCCTGCTACACTAACAAGCACTTTTGAGCTGGATCTATCAATACAAATTCAATCCTCTGAAATCACTGTCATTTGTTCAATAGACATTGAGTTTTGGGAGTCACAAAACTTCCATTCTGTTGCAATGAAGAAGCTTAAAACCTCTACTGCCAAAGACACAAAAACTGCCATGTACAACAGAAAAGAGCAGCAGTATGGCAAATGTTCCAAAATAAGAATGAAGTTTTTAGGAGATAGTTAAAAAGCTGCTCTTTTTCCCTATGATAGATAGCTAGATGTGTCTATACCTAGTCATAGGTATATGTAGTTGTCTACATATAGCTATGTCTACACACATACATTTATTTTCCTGCACTTCACCTGTTGTGACTTACTGATGATTCCTTATCCGTTCCTATTCCCAGTGATAAGGATTTTCTCAAGTTTTCCAGTGGACCTTGGCAGTCTTTCTCCAGTGAGTACATACCATCACCAGCTTAAATGGCACTTTGGGATCTGCTATGAGAACTCTTTTCTTGCTTACATATGACTTAATTACTACTGGTTAAACAATACTGAATGAATTTACAATGAGTATACTTTCTCACATTTAAAAACCAGTAATTCATAATTTTCTACAGTGTCAAGAGGAAAAAATGTCTTGGAAGAAGGGAATCTTGTTTCATCTTAAATCTTGAGAATTGTCAACAACCAAAATGAAGATGGTGTACACATCTAAAGCAGGCAATTTTCATAGAATCATAAAATCATAGAGTCATAGAATGTTGTGAGTTGGAAGACACCTCAAAGACCATCTAGTTTCAACCCCATGGGCAGGGACATCTTCCACAATACCAGGTTAAAGCCCCATCCAACCTGGTCTAGAAGACTTCCAGGAATGGGGCAGACACGTCCCCTGTGCAACCTGCTCTGGTGCCTCACCACCCTCATACCAAAGAAATTCTTCCTAACACCAATTTAAACCTACCTTCTTCCAGTTTTAGGCCATTGCCTCTTGTCCTCTCACCACATGCTCTCACAAGAAGTCACTCTCCAGTTCTTGTCAGCCCCCTTTAGGTACTGGGAGGCCTGCAGCCTTTTTGCCAGCTGAGGAACCCCAATTCTCTCAGCCTGCCTTCAAAGGAGAGGTGCTCTGGCCCCCTCCTCATCCTCATGGCTCTCCCCTGGCTCCAGCAGGTCTACATCCCCCTTATCTTGGGGGCCTCAGACCTGGACACAGCACTCCAGGTGGGGTCTTATGAGAGTGGAATAGCAGCAATTACCTTCCTTGACCTACTGGTCAGAATCCTTTTCATGCAGTCCAGGATACAGCTTGTGATTTTGATGCACTAAATGTCCCCTGAACCAAAACTGGCATGAAGTGACAGCAGTGTCCCCTTGGGAATAGCCTAGAATGCCTAAAAGGACCACAGGTCTGCCTACAAGATCTAATTTACCTGTAGAAAGCAGATCCTCAAGTAGCTGCTTTTCAAACCGTTAGTGCTGCTTCTGTGTTAAAAGAGCTAGAATAATGCTCATAACAATAATAATCATATGTGTTTGTTTTCTTTGCTGCTGATGACAGAAAGAAGTATAAGACATATTCAAAAGCATTTTATATGGTAGCTGGTTTATTTAGGTAGTTAAATAACTTGAGCCAAAAGATGAAAAACAGCAGTTAGATGTGACACACAGGCAATATCCTTTCTTAGAAGAAACACCTTTTGAATTTGACAGATGGCTTAATGTGAGATCTCAGTATACCTTCAACAGCAAAATAAAAGAAATAAAGGTGGTAATAAAGGTGGTAATAAAAGTGGATGGCCTAAAGGTATGTTATTTGCATGGGATTCAGAAAATTAGTTTTCAGTTTGTGGCAGGAATTTACAGTAGCATCATAAGGTTAGTCTTATGAATCTCTACTGGTAACCAGTGAAGACACACAAAGGAATTTAGAGCAAGAGCAAATTTGGCCATTAGAAAAAAACTCCTCCTTTCCCCACATGTTCCTTTTCATTTTCTCATTGGACAATCAAGATGAGCCACACAAAGGAATTTAGAGCAAGATGAAATTTAGCCATTAGAAAAAACTCCTCTCTTCCCCACATGTTCCTTTTCATTTTCTCATTGGACAATCAAGATCTTAAGTGGGAAAGACTAGTCCTGAACTGATAAAAATCAAGCTGAAATTGGCAAGGTTATTGCTCATCCCTCAGCTTTAAGGTGGAAGCAATGATGTGTGAAGGCAGTGCACATGAATGGTGCCAGAAGCTTCACTACTCCAGAAACTGAAAACTCTTTTCCAAAACTATTGCATATACAACAGCATGGGCAGCCACTGAGATGAGTATATCACTATGTTTGGACCCCATCCAATCTTTATAAATAATTTTTTCACATCATTCCAAAGAAGACTGAAGCCTCTAAAAATATCTTAGAAAATCTTTCTCAAAGTTTTCTGTTTGTTTGTTTTGGTTTTTTTAATTTCCAAAATGGATAAATACTTAAGATAAATCCTAAAATCTGTGAACCAGCTCTACCATACTTCTTAAAGGATGTGATACAGATCATGGTGCACCATTTCAGAATGAGACTTGGTGAAGCTAAACACAAAATAATGACTCCTGAGGGAATGGCAGCCTCTAAAAAACATCTTAGAAAATCTTTCTCAAAGTTTTCTGTTTGTTTTTTTTGGTTTTTTTTAGTTCCCAAAATGGATGAATACTTAAGATAAATCCTAAAATCTGTGAACCAGCTCTACCATACTTCTTAAAGGATGTGATACAGATCATGGTGCACCATTTCAGAATGAGACTTAGTGAAGCTAAACACAAAATAATGACTCCTGAGGGAATAATAAAATCAACAACATGAGCACAAGTCAGTTGCAAAAAAATTTTTGTTATTATTGCAGTCAAGAGATATTAATCTTTTGCCACATATTTAAGGGAACACAACTGCATGAAAGCAAATGTTTAAAAATTCATGTTATAGAACTTTCTGGGACAACATAATTGGAATTATTGCCTGCTATAATTATTGCCTTGGGTCTTAATTTTTTCTCCTTCTTCTATTTTTCCCTTCTCTCTCATTCCACTTAAATAGAAGAGATAAAATTCCTCTTCATGTATCAGTGCACCATTTCTTGAGTAATACCCAGTATTTCAGATAATGTGATATGCTAAAAAACCACACAAATAAACTATTTTATAATACATTTTCAGAATATGGAGTTCCAGTATTATTTCTCATGATATCCAGAATTTAAGAGTAGTAATACAGTTAAAGCCAGGTCTTATTATTTTACATCTAATGGGGTTAGTGGTCTAGTACTAGACTTTGCATTAAGTTCTGCTGTTAGTGAGTATCATAGTAGCCTTGCAGGAACAGAAGATTTCTCCTTTTGGATTAATTTGGTCCTTCATGAATGTTTGCTTGATAAAGCTACACAACTGTATTTCCTGACAGCTCCCTGTAGTGTAGTACCAAGGGATAATTTAGACAAGAGAGTACAGGACAAGACAAAATTTGTGCAGCACAGAGTGCTGGCATTTGAGGTGAGGGACATGGCATCACCAGGACTTGATCCTGAACACAGCAAACTTGCTCAGAGGCAGCTGATATCTCTGATACCTTCCAATATGGTTTTCAAACTAAATGTGATTGGAAAAGGAACACTTAAAAGCTAACGTGAATGTCTGTACATACCAGCCTGGGCTATAGTTCTGCCTGGCTCCAGCCTTCCCCACCCAAGTGTTGATGCTTTCATACAACTACTGCCACTGAAGTCACCACACACAGGTTAGGAGCACCTGGCACTTTTCAGAACTGGGTCCTCAAGCAGATGTTGATAAAAACTGTAAGTGCTGCAAATGCATGTGGGTTGTCAAGGGTTCTTTAGAGCCAGATATCTTTCATAAAAATAACTAATGCCTGGCCTGTGTTTGATCGTGTTCCACAGGCCACTGCATCTGTGGAACAATTTCTTGATACTTCTGACTCACTTGGGAGGGAATAAATACAAGAGTAAGAAACATGAGTAGAAAAGTTCTTCCATCAAGATGCGGTCAAGAAATCTCTTATGTCTGTGAATTCTGCCTGAAGGTTTCTACACAAAGTTCAAAGAGACAGACTTGCTGAAAGCTCTCCATATATTTGCCTCAAGGACTGGGACTGGGATGCTTGGTTGATATTTTTACTTCCAGTTTGTAGACTGGAGGCATTTCGTCTTCTTTTTGACTTTTTTTTTTAAATTCATTCACTTTTCTTCTTTTATGTGTTAAAAAAATAGTGAGAAAATAGCCAGTAAGGCTTTTCTTTCTTTTTCTTTCTTAGTAAATCAAAATAATAATTGCAAGAGATGTTTATAATTAATTGATTTGTCATGCACTGAGCCATCTGTCTTTTGCTGTGGTTACAACAACCTGCTATGGGTAAGCCAACCCATATATGTTCTTGTGGGGCATCAACTCTTTTGCAGTCACTGCCTACACACACACATTGCTACTCTGACATACCCTGGGGTAGATGCTAGCAAGTTTACCCTTCAGTGAAGTTATTTTTCCTTTATGATCCTATTGCAGAATCTATCACAGCCCAGCAATTCCACGATTGATTTGCTGGCAGCCGAGCCCTGAGGCTTGGAATGTAAATAAGACTCAGAATGAAAGTGATGTGCACTGCAGCAGCCAACACTGAGTGCAGGTACTTCATCAATTGACCTGATTTCTGGAAAATCTGCTTGAAACCTTGAAACTTGCTTGCAATTACAATTTTTGCAATAAAATATTAGTCTCCATGGTAATGAGAAGTGCTTTACTAACTCATTTAGGAAAAAAAAAAAAACCAGAAGGAGATGACAGTATCTCTGAGAAAATGCAATTTTCAACATTATTTCACAGTTGGACAGCTTCATGCAGACTTGTCAACAGATTAGTAGCATCCTTCCCATTTTATACACAGAAAATCAGAGTAATTAATAGGCCTCAGGCCTTCCTTGCAAAAAAAGAGATTTAATGAGCTCTACAGCATTATCAGAGCAGAATAGCACAGTTTGCCTTTGTCCATGCAAAGGAACACCACCAATAGAAGGATGGCCCTGCCTTACTCCTTACCAGATCTACTAAATGTTATTAGATAAATGCTGCTCTACCCGTTTAAATGTTGCAAAATTCTGGGGCACAAATTATCTCTTTGGGGCAGGAATTCTGTTTTTCCCATGTTTTTTTGTAATCTCTGTCACTACAGGAGTCTCATCCACAGGCCTTAGTTAACTGCGGGGGGGGGGTGGAAACAATAATTGCATTTCAGTGGGAACCAGAAGAACAAGAAAAATGTTACAGGGTCTGTAGAAAGCCAGGTGCTCAACAGACCACGTGTTGTTCAGGCCAACTTATGAAACAGGGTCTCTTTTACTAGCTACAGGCTTACAGGGCTGGTTGTGAAATCTTTCTGAATAACTTCCTCACAGGATACAGTCAAAATACTGGGCAAAAATATTCATAATTGGGAAGCACAAAACTGAAGTCAGGGTGAGGAGAGAGAAAAGAATCAGGTATACCTCCTTTTTCTCCCTTCTTAGAGGGTCAGAGAGAGAGGCGCAAAATTCAGTGCATGGCAGCCTGCTCAGGGGTGTCCTATCAAATCCCCTTTCCATCAACAAGAAGTCTTCTAGAAGATAATTTTGTAGTTGAAAAACTCAGTCCCATTTCTGCTGAGATGGAGCTCTCTTGGATGGGTGGAAGAAGCAGAGTGCAGTTGGTGTCCTATGAAACTGCTGGGGTTTTAACATCCTTCTAGTTCAGCTTGTTTGTGTGAAACCTCAAAATTCCTCATTAGAAGGAAAACATTATGTTATGAACAGCTCTGTTGGGTTCTGTTTCTTGTTCTTGCCATTGAATTACTGTCAGTCATGGAAAAGCAACTTTATCTCATTATTCTTCAGGTTTTCCAGCTCTAAAGCAAGATGCTTTCCTTTGCCAATCACTCTAGATGAAAACAATGATAGATTGTATAGATATAGATAAAGTATTCCTTCTTAAATTTGTTGTATAGCCATAATTACCACTGAGCAAGAAGAAAGAAAAATGTTATTTACAAATCACAGCTGGAAATTATTTAAAAGCAACCACTCTAACTACACTCTCCAGTAACTTATAGGTCTTAAATATCTCAGTGCTTTCTTGAGTAGACACTAAAAATATAAGCATTACTGTATGATCTCATACTTATAGCCACAATTATATGTTTCATTATATGAAACAAAATTATTTTAGTAAGAATAAAAATTTGATTTCACAAATAAAAGCAACAAGAAAAGTTTAAAATAATTTCTGTGGTTTATGTCAGTGTTACTCTGGCCTGCTGTCTGATGGTGTCTAATGGTTGCCTGTTGGATCATGCTGCTCTTCAGCTATACCTCAAACACAGATGCAGTTTTAAGGTCTTTTGCTAAAGATTTTGACTTAGAAGTTATAAAACGGGTTCATATAAATCATGCACTATTAACTTCTCTTGTTTTCATTGTGTTACAGTATTTCATTGTATGTATGTCCCTGGAGTTCTCACTTTTAGAGATCAAAAATCCCTTTTTCCCTCCTACTTTTCAAATATAGGCCTCTGTTATGGAGTTCTTCACATGCAGATGAACTTTCAGGATTTCATGGAACCATTGTTAGGTAAGCTGCTACGTGGAAATTAAATAAAAGGTTAGACTCATGGTTGAAAAGTTAAAAATAGCAGTAAAAGGTAGAGGCCCCAAATCATTCTTTCTTCTACTTCACATCATCATAAAGTCATACTACTCAGTACAAAATGACATCATCTGACTGATTTACCACATTCAGCACTTTATTTTATTTAGTCAAATTACTATGTGAGTGTAAAATGAAGGTCCAATGTGCTAACATTAGGTAATACAAGGAAAGGCAAGTAATTTTTCTGGTGCCCTGACCAGGGTTTCGAATGCTTTTCAAGAGAAGCTTCTTTAGATGCTGGAAGGTTTTTGTAGTAGATTATAATTTTCCTAATATTTTAATATATGGCCAAATGCCATATTTTTATAAAGTGTACATTATATAAAGTGTACATTTTATAAAGTGTACATTAAAGTTCTAATCAACTTAACTTGAAGATAGATACAGCAGTCTTTAAAAGTGTCTATTTTTATTTATATTTGTGTGTGTATGTGTGTGTAGTTTAAACACTATTAAACTGGAGGACAAAGTAATGAATTATAAATTGATTCTGACAGCAGAGATGCTTGTACAGCCTCTTGATTAGGACAAGAAAATTTTAAAATGTAGAACTTGGAAACATTCTTAAATCATAATGTTAGCACATGCAATCATTCAGATTGTATCTCCAATCTTTTCCTCATACAGCTTGAAATAATTTTAGGAAGGAAATTTGAAAACCTTTGAAAATTATTTAAGAGTTCCACTTTCCATTTAAATTTTCTTTTTTTATCTTCTGCTTCTTTGTGTCAAGAACAGATAGTTATTTTAATTTCAATGTCTGGCAAAGAGAGGTGTATTTTCTCTAACAAAAAGCTAGGCAGATGCACAGAGTGAAATAGTTCAGTATTAATGGTGAATTTGTAACAAGATGGTATAACTACATACCTTCCTTGAAAGGTTTAGGTTGATTATTGATAGACAGTTCTCTATTTTTCCCATAAAATCTGAAGTATAGCTTGTACTCAGTCTAAAGTACTACAATGAGAAGCAGTGATGAGTGTTCTTATGGTTCAGAGAACAGAATAGTGGAATCTTCGTTATCCTCAAGTCTTTGACTTACTATGTTTCCATTTTTTATTGAAAAGAACACATTCCACAGAGCATAATTCTCATACTCAGAATTAACTGCTCTAAAAATACATTTCTTATCTACTTATTTAGGGGAAGGAGAATGTATGATTAAGTATATACTTTTAACACAATTTAAGACTGTGAGCCATAATCCTTCAACTCTACCCTAAACATTTTAGTAGCAGCAAAACATAGTAGCAAGAAGCCTTCTATGGACCTGCCCATTCTCGAGCAGTGAGCAGGGATATGTCTACAGTAGCAGAACTAAAGGATTCAGTACTTCACTGGAAGCCTCAATTAAAAAGAAAATTAGAGTTGTAGGGTCTTTCTGTCAATCCTCTTCCAATAACTTCTGTTCCATTTAATCCGGAGTTATCAAGTACAGGAGCCTCAAGCATGTTCAGTTCCTGCATGTTCCATGAAAAAGCCTATAATGGCTGTGTCAATGGCAGGAACCTGACAGGCACTTTCACAGAGAGACCTAGCTGCCACCAATTCTGCATGATGACTGCCTGGCCAGGAAGCCTGGGCAGGCTGCTCACCAGCAAACCCACCCATAGCTGTGGTCAGCCACAGAATAAAGCCAACCTGGAACAACTGGCAGGCCAAAAAGCAAAGTGAGCAGCACTGAGGGATCTTAATGAGGATGACTTACATGGGTCACGAGGGGAACCACAGCTAGTAAGGCAGGAGGTGTAGGAAGATAAAACACAGAAAAAACAGGAAACAAGACTCCATTCATTGCATTCCTCTTGACACAATCTCATTTAACTTCTGTTTCTATTTTGTTTTTATGACTTACAGTTGATCAACATTGCAACTGCACCAGGCATAGGTGTTTGCTTGTCTCCACATATGTATGTGTACTTACAGACACACACATGTAGAATACATGACGTACAAACCAAGCTGCCTAAGACCTGCTACTTCAAATGCCTCATTCAGTGTAATTAATTGGGACACCAGCTGTCTAGAGGAAGAGACCATCAACAACAGTAGAGAACATATCCTATTCTTCATGAAAATATTTGCATATAGAATGGCTGTGCATGCCCCAGCCATAGGGAACAGGTAGGGACCAGCTGGTTACCTGCAGGCACAAGCAGTGGCTCTCAATGGCCAAGGCCACATTTACGATGGCAAAATCCAGGCAGTGGAGAAGACGCAGATGATCCAAAAACGACTGTGGTAGCAACTGACAGCCTTTTTAAGCTTCTGAACTGTTTTGGTTGAATCCTGCATTACCGCAGTCCCTGACATTTTATTCCTTTGTCTGCAAAGTCACTGTGACACTGTCAAGTGTTGATCCCTTGAAATACGGCGGGTTTTGCACACTCCTTTCTTACAAGAGCAAGGCTGGCTGCTAAAAATAAGGATGCAATAGCCACTTAGGCAGATCAATTTAGCATGCTGAGAAAACTACAGAGCGAGGAGATACTCACTTCATACACACAACCCTCCCAGAAACTGCAGATTAAAAAAAAAAAAGTGTGTTGTATTTAGGAACTGCTTCAAATTGAAATGCTATAATAACCCTCCAAAGAAGCAGACTGAAGATAAATTATGCAACTGTAGCTGATTTAAATCAGATTTTGAGGGAACTAGGGAACTCTCCAGAACAGGTATTTGCTCTGCAGTTCTTCATGTTAATTAAAGCAGAACAGAAGGTCATCATAAAAGCTGCCATATTATAAAAAGCAAAATAATAAAGCCCTAAGAAAAAAAAAAGGTTATTTCTAAACGGAAAATAATGGGAAACAGAGCCTTCTGCCTGTGTTAACTTGTTCATACAAAAATGTTAATCACTATTATTGTATTGACATAAATGGTGATGAGGTGATTTATACCATCTGTGCATCTGGCTGTGTGGAAATATATATATTTGACCAGAACTGATGATACCAGCAGACACATTGAACAAAAGAAATTCCAGTTATAAAGCACAGATCAAGGATGTGCAGACGTCCAAGAAATGTGAGCAAAGGAGCTACTAAGAAGAGTATGTGAATTGAATGGGCCATTAGTAGAAATAAATATATCAGCAAATGTGATACAGCCAGACTAGCTACAGGACAAAACACAGAAATGTGAAAGTGAGTCAAATAGTACAAGTCTGGCAATTGTCACAGTGAGTCTGCTGAAGCAAATCTCAACCTTGATTCACAGAACCTTACATATATTTACATATGCTTAAATTAAAATAAATTCTTACATATGGGCAAACTTAAGCATGAACTGAAATTTAATTTACTTCATTAAAAGTTACAGAAGATAAGATTGAATACATTATGCCTTTTCTAACTAAGGAGTTTCTTTCTAAATTGGGCCCCTCTCTTCTGAGTAAGGGCCTTCCATTAATAAACACTAATTAAAAATTCTACACATATTGTAATCTCAGGAAGAGTGTTGAATTTGAGAATTCTTGTTGATAAGAATTTGACTTGATAATACACGTGTGTGGTAGTTTGGGGGGTGGAGGTTAAAACAGTAAGGAAATGTCAGGAGACATCAACCAGCACTTCCTAATCATGAAATAATATGGCAAATCAGCTATTTTTAGGAAGTGATATAAATCTCAATGGATTATAGAAGCAGAAACCTAGAAAACACACTTTTGTTGATTAGCTCGTGTTTTACCTTTCATTTATAAGGCAAAATGACCCAAAAGTCATAAAGACATCTTTCACTTTTGCCATTTCACCATGGCAAATTATGAAACACAAAGCTTCCTCATTGCACCCATTTAGATCACTAAGTCAGGGACAAAGCCAGAACAGACAGGATCACTTTAAAGCACAAGGCTCAATTTAGTGGTTTGCAGGTCTATTTTAGCTCCCGTACCACAGGGACCAGAAGCCTGCAATCAGTTCACAGAGCTCTGCGTGCTTGATGACAGCAGGTCGCCGGCTCTGCACCGCTCCACCACCGAGAAGCGCCTCAGACGCTTCTTTTAACAGGCACAAGTTACAGACTTCCATCTTAAAAGCGGGAGCTCCACAAATACAGCTGAATAACACACGAGCCTGGCAATTGTGCTGGCTCAGCTGCTGCCTCGCACGCAGCCGAGCTGCCCGTGCTGCGGAGCAGATGTTCCGGAGCAGGTGTCAGCAGGCAGTCACGGGGCAACCACCAAAGCCCTCCCAAAGCAGCCTTTCCACTCGAGAGCTAAAGCCTCAAAGGAGACATGAAATAACCTTGTTGATTTGACGCTTGATAATGCAAACATCTTAAAAATCCCACTCCAAATTGTACGTCGCTCCCTGGCAGGCAGCCAGGAGTTCTCATTCAATTTCAGCATATTAAGGTTTTAATGGGGTTTTTTAAGAGAAGCTTCTGCCGAACATTTGGTGCTACCAGTTTAATGCTTAATCACACTTTCTTAGAAGGAAATCGCGGTGATGTTTAAACGTAGGAATTAACTGCACCTGATACAGCCTTTTTCTCCTTACAGTACCTGTCCTGCGGAGAGCACCCGCAACAACCCCAGCAGGAGGAGAGCCTCTTACAGAGAGGCTGGACGCTCTGCCAGCTCACCCGCCACCCGTCCCAGCCACCGAGACCTCGACACCCATCTCTGCCACCGCCCCACCGGCTCTGGATCCCCTTCCCGGGGGCACTCCGGCTCCGCGCACGCCCGCCGCCGCAGGAACCCCGCCTGTGCGAGAGGAGCGGGGGGCGCGGTGCTCGCGGTCCTGCCGGGCGGCCCCCGCTCTCCCGGCTCAGCCGAGCCGCCCCCCACCCCACGGCCAGCCAGATGCCGGGACTACGACCCCCGCTGGGGCGGGGCGGACGGGCGCGCACCGGGGGCTGCCAGGACCCGCCCGGCCCCGCCTGTGCGCGGGTGCGGAGTTGCGGATGCGGGGAGCGACCCGCACGGCCCCGCGCCCAACGCGAGTGAGCGCCCGGTAGGGGGGCGGGGTGGGGCGGCGGCCAATGGGCTGCGGGGATGTTCCCGGAGGCGCAGCAGCCGCGGCCCCTCCCCCGGCGGCCGCTCCGCTCGGGGCTCGCCGGGCGGGAGAGTTTCGCTCCCGGCTGGAGATGCCGCGCGGGCTCCGCGTCCTCGCAGGTAACGCCGCGCGGGGGAACGGGGGGCTCGCCGGTGCCCGTCCGCCGGCGGGACCGGCACGGGGGGCGAGGGCCGGACGGGACGGGGCACCTCCTCCGGCGGAGCCGTCGCCGCCAGGACAAAAGGGGAGCGGCGAGCGGGGCAGGGCCACCGCCAAACTCCCGGCGGGGCTCGCCTGCCTCCCAGCCTCGACCCTTACCCCGAAGCCGCCGCTGACTTCCCGAGCGGGCTCCGGCTCCGTTCCCGGGACCGCGCGCCGGGTGCCCGGGACGCCCCAAGTTCGCGGCTCCGGGCAGGGGCAGCGCCGCCCGGGTGCGAGCCGCCCCGCGGCCCGGCGCTCCGGGGCGGGCGGCACCGTGCCCGCCGCGCCGCGGCTGGGTGCCCGCGGTGAGCGAGGGTGCTCTCCGGTCGGTCGGGCTCGCCTGTCCCTGGAGAGGGCGGCGGGGAGGCGCCGTCCCGGCGCTCCGGAGGTGGCGGTCCCTCGGGGTGCCCGCTGCCCGGGGAGGGAGCCCCCACGGACCGGCCTCCTGGACCGCGGGGAACCGCGCTGGCTGTAGCTGTGCGCCGGGTAAATGGAGCAAGCGTAATGGGAGAAACTTTGAGGGCGAAATAAATTTGGAGTAGATGAAGTATTTTAATTGCGTGGTGCGTGTTGATGCGGTATCGGTGCTGTTGGGAGCAACGCCGTGCGCTTCCCTCAGTTAGCAGCCACGCTTTCTCTCTTTGTTTCCGTCAAACTACACAAGGGTGAACTGCTCCGAGAAAAGGTTTTGCTCGTAAAGCAGCTGCTTTGCCCAGCCGGGGAGCTCCAGCCTCTCAGGTTGCACAGCTCCAGGCTGCTGACTTTACCTGAATTTGGGAGCCGCGCCATATGGTCTCCAAAGAGAGGAGGGGCACCGGTGTGGCAGGGCGGACTGCCTATCCCTGTGCACGTGTGTGTGAGCAGGAATTGGGAATATGCGGGGACCGGAATGAGGTACTGCAAAAAGCAAGGCAATTGCTGCAGCAGCTCTAATGGTCAGCTCTGCTCTAGAAGCCAGATGCTTGGTTGGAGCTGTTTTCCTAGACCATGCAAAGACCTTAAATGCAATGTTTGCAGGGGTGCACTGGAGCTGTTTTTCTAGATTCTCTATTTTTCTATATGAAGGTATTAAATGTAATATTTTCAGGAGTGCGACAGTTGATTTAATAAGCAAATCAATAATAAGAAACTTAAGATAGGCTACTATATGTGCCTGTCATTCTTTGGGCTTACAAAATAAAAAATCCCTATTCTGCCTAGCTTTTACTGCAGTTTTCCTTTCATAACTTCCTTCGCTTGCCGTTTATACCAGCTCCTGATAATAAGACCACTGATAGCAGCGTCTGAGCACCCGAGAAGCGGAGGCAGAGTAGTAGTCCTGACAGAAGGCTGGCTCTGGAGCATCCAGAGAGACCCATCCGAGTAAAGGTGGCTCATGGGTGTAACTTCCAGCCTCAGTACCTCTACACTGATGTATCACTCAGTGTGTTTGGATTGCAGGGTCTTTTTCATCTGCCTCAACAACCTCATGAGCCCACACAGCAGTGGAACTTCAGCTGCCCTTGAGGTGTGCTGAGTGATCTCATGAACACTAGTCCCATCTCAGTTCTATGGGTCTTGCTGTCTCATTGCTTGAATTGTTGAGATTTTAGGGCCTAGTCCATTAACTGATACCTCCATATGTCTATCTGTGATGTTCGTATGAATTCCTTTCATGGGGAATGTGTAAGACTAGGTCCTTCAATCTGATTAACTGAAGGGAGTTTAGCTCTTTTGGCAATTGACAATGTTTGCTTTTCAAACGTGGTAGGAAATGATAATGTTTATCACTTTCCACAGAGCTTTATAAATGTTTCACAGTCCCTCTGATGCATCTGTTTGTATTGCTTGAAAAGAACAGTAAGAAAACAAGAAAGTGATTTGCTCTAGGTTTTAAAATTTGTCTGTGCCAAAGTTTTACCTTAGCATCTAAGAATTTATCTCTGTGCTCCAACCATGATAAATTCTGCCTTTACTTCCTTATTTGAAGTACAAAATTATGTTTAGGTGTGTCCCAGTAACTATGAGAGGCACTGAGAAAAAAAAAGTAAGGTTATATGAAACTGCCTCTCCCAAGCCGGCTTTCTTTTAAAATTCTTTTTTAGTGAATTAGAGCTGTAACCATGCACTTGTGTGTGTTTCTTCCAGATTTTCAACCAACATAATGCTGAAGCTCCCAACTTGGAACCAGTATTTCACAGAATGGCACAAATGGAACCTAATCTGGACCATGATGTATCATGGTTCCTCCTTCCATCATACTGGGCTAAAATGGTTGTGGCATTAATTTCCTTCCTCTGTTTTGCTAACAGCTATGATGGAGATTTTGTCTTTGATGATTCTGAAGCCATCATCAATAATAAGGTTAGTCTCCTTTTCCTCACACCCTTTGGCATAAATGGTCATACTAAAAGAAATAATGCAACAATTGATCTAAATAGGCCCAAAAAGTTTCAGCCTAGTAAGCTTCCTTTGGGTATTACTTTTTTTTTTTTTAACTTCATTTTTCCATTTTGTTTTATTTGGTGTTTTTTAAAGTTAAGCCTGTTTAAGGGTACCTGCACACCAAGACTGCCAGTAGGTCTAATTTTATGCTCATTCCTAAGTAAGTAAGAGTGTACAGTAAACTTTTCTGATACTCATGGATGTTAATAGCAGATTTTGTTCATTATCTTCACAGAACTTCTCTGGTCACAGAATCAGACCAGTGAATAAGCTTAGTCTGGTTGCAGGTACATAAGGCATCATTAAGGCATCATGTAGGGTGCAGGGAGTTTTCAGGTGCAGTTTATACCATAAAAATGTTACAGGAGCAAGCAGAGCTCCCTTTTCCCTCCTTTTCCCCTTGAAGTTCCTGGAAGAACAGTACTTTTTTTGAGATAGAGGTGGAGTATCCTCGTGTTCCATTTTAAAGCTGACCACACATGCAATGAACAGACCTTGAAATGCTTAGAAATTAACGTGTGATTCAAACACACCTCTAACTGAGATTCTTTTGACTTTGAGCAGTGGAGTGTCTTCAGTTGCTCAGACACTTCTCAGGATCACACGTAGCAGTGAGTGAGCCCATGCCCATGGATGGGTATTGGTGTTACAGCTTTTATGCTGCTCTGGAAGGTACCTGTTAAGCATTTAGAAAGAAAAGCACAGGATAAAAATAATCACATTCATCTGTTGGTTCTGTCTTCCTGAAGCCATGGGTTACAAAGAGGATAATCTGGAGACTCGTACTGCTAGAACACAATTCACTTTTTTTTCTCCTTGCACAAGATATAGAGGCAACTTATCACAGTGTTCCTTTTAGAATCATGCAGAATTACTGTTTCCTTAGACAAACTTCTATTATGTGTGTGTAAGTCATCATATCTTCAGTTATAAATGTATGGGGGGAAAATACATCTGTCAACCTGGAAATAAATCTCAAAGCTTTCAAGAGAATACTGTAGACAAATTAAGAACCTACAGCATTGTTGGTTTGGGTTTTTTTAAAGTAGTATTGTATTTCAGATTACACTCCTGGTAATGTTTCATTCTGCAAAGTTTTATTTGGGACCTGGTTATAATATTTTCATTTCTTGAAAAAATGAACAATAGACTGATGTTGAAACAAAGCAGGTTGTTTTGGTAATGTGCAATTTCCACACTTGTATTCTTTCTCCATTTCTTTCAGTCTTTACGCTAAAAATGTTTCAATTTATCTATGCAACTCAACAATTTGCACCAGGATTCTAGCTGTTGGCAATGCTGAGAAATTCAACCAACTGCTTAAATAAATTAATTCATATGTAGTCTGTATGTTTGAAAAACTGGTAGGCTGTTTCTATTTCTCACATTAAAATCCTCTATTATTCTCTAGAAATTAAATGAGGATTTTATGGCAATATAATTTTAACACAGGGGTCATATAGATATATGAAAATTCGAAATCCACAAGAAAAATGCAGAGACAATGAATTTACCAGTTTAATGGGGAAGGAGATTATCTAGAAATGGCACAGTTTATTGAACAAAGCATAGCATATTTTATTCCTATTTAATAGGAAAGACAGCAGTTGAAGTAATTTTATAGATTTACTGAGCATTGCTACTGTAGTATTTTCTTGGGTATGCCTTTCTGTTAATTTGCTAGCTGCCATCATCCCAATCTTTAATTTCTTTTATTGTTTTTTTTTTAGCAAAAGATACACATTTAGGTGACCCCATCCCCATCCTGTCATGGAGCATTCCATTATTAGATTTTATTGGAGTTAAAGGCTGCTTTCCAGATGCTTTCTTATCATTTTAAGCAGCATTTTAACTGGTACACAGCAGTGGCTTTTGTCTTTATTTATTTACTAGCTTGGCAAGACAAACAGTTGGATTAAGCAGAGCTTCAGACACAGTATGTCATTTCCATAAGCCTTTATACAGAAAAACTGACCTTTCTTCAAATCTTGAACTCTGCTCTCTGTAAGCTGCTGCTAATCAAATATTTAGAGATTATTTGATAGCTACTTTTAGTTTTTAAAGAGAAAATCTTATGTAGCTTTTAAACAGCTGTGTCTCTTGAAGAGACATTTTAGGGTAAGTTCACTAAGTAGGAAAATTGATGTAAGAAACTTTCTCGCAGAACTTGGATACAAGGGCAAGATACATGATTGAAGATTTTTAGGTCATATGGAAGTGTAATCTAATCACTAAGTAATTCCATGCATTCAGCTTTTTCTGCCTTCTTCCGATGCAAGACAAAAGAAGGCTGATTATAGCAGAATGGGAAATCAAGCCTTGTACATTTCCCATCTCACATTATTGAAGGCCATCTGTGACATGGAACACATACTTTTCTTTTCCAGTACTAACATTTATAAAAGTATGTCTTTCATAGACCTTATGTACATAAGGAGCAGTGCTGCTGGTTGAAAAAACAGTCTGAGGGCCACACCACCCTCTGGCAACTGTCCCCTGCAGAGCACAAAGACTTCAGTAGATGTTGGTGTACATCCCTGTCCCAGCTTGCCCCAGAAAAAGCTGGCTGTATCGATTTAGTGAGCTGCTGGTTGAGTGTGTTCCTGCTCTGAGAGTCAAATTATGACCTTTAGGGTTTGTGCATACCGATGAGGAATGGAACAGGAATTTAGATGCCTAAGGCTAAAATTACAGTTCTGGGAGAAGAAAGAAATTTCTAGCTATTACTTGGCAGTAGAAACATCTGTGAGAGCGTGAAGAAATTGTTCACCTTGGTAATTCTTAAGCCCAAGTAGCATCCCCTGTGAGTCTTGATTTCTTAAGAATTTCCCTGAGAGTGCCTTAATTGACAGCTGCAGTCTAGGTTCTTTCAGACTGCAGTTTTAGCCCTGCTCTCTTTTCTGTGCATTGATTAGTATCCTGTTAGAGAATACTTCTGTTCATTTGACTACTAATGGCCAAATTTGATCCAATTATAGAAAGAAATCTCTTCTTGGATTTTTTTTTTATTTATACATTTGTATGGATGAACGTCAGAATATGTTGAGCATATTCTTGTTGAAGAAGCAAGAAAAATTAGTTATTTTAAGTTCAGTTTAGCAGCAGCAGTCATCAGGGTCCAGCAGTTTGGCTGTAATTTGGGAGTACATGCAAGCCAAAAACAAGGCATGGACTGAGGGTGAGATGGAAGGTACTGGAGACCACAGGAGTGCTCAAGACACTATAGAAGCAAGTGAGGTGATAGCAGCATTGGAGAGGAACTGGAATTAATAAAACCAAGGGAATTGCAATGTGGGAATCTTGTAAGCAGATGGAGTTGTGGGAATATAAGAGAGGGGCACCAGGGTTTGTAAGACCTTCCATGGGGCTAGCAAGCCTGTTTGTCTCCTTTGTTGTGTTTGCAGTGTCTTGTTCACCTCCTTTGGTTCATTGGTCTCAAATAATTTCAAGACAGAAGGTGGGGGTAGAGTAACTTGTTGGTTACAGGAGTAGTACTGACTAGTACAGTTTTGTTCTTAGGTTCTCTCTCAAGTGTCTTTAACCTGCATGTACCTTGCTGTAGCATAAATTGGTATTTAATTGCACTAGGGAAGCAGAAGGGCAGGTCTATGTTAGTTTGAACTTCCAAGCTTGTCCTCCTAAAAAACTGACACAGATGCTAGCAAGATCCTTATTTTTTCTCCAAAGTGTATGCTTTCCATTTAATAGCCTACATTATTTGGATTTTTTATTATCAGCATGGCTTTGATATAAAAAGAGAAGAGCAAGCAAGACTTTTTCTTTGCATTGGTATTTTTATAGGCCCCTATTGCACCCCAAATTAAAATAATTCATTACCTTTCTGTCTTTTAATTTTTTAGATTAGTATGTAGAGATGTTGATTCTTGATTTCATGTATTGAGTGTTAAAACAACCTCAACTATTTGAATAATCCTGTGCAAAGCAAGGCTTCAAAAAGAACTAATTGTTGTTCCCTACCTTTAGGCTCCTTGATTTCATGCTTTCATTAGTAGTTATGCTACTGAACTGGTAAAAAATGCCTAAATGGCTATTTTGCAGCAGTATGTAGTTGGCCTTCTTTGCAAGATAACCCACACCTAAACTCAAAGGCTTTTTACAAAACTATGGGGTAAGGAGGTTTATGTGTTCCATATCTCAGCTATTGATCAAATTATAAATTGATGTGAATATAGCTCTAAATTTCATGTAGTTATGCCTACTTAGAGAATCCAGGATCATGACCTTTACAATGACAGGCATTCAAGATTTGACTTTCATTGCAAACTTAGGTACTGTGGGTCAGATGTCAGTAGTGAGCCAACAAAACTCCTGCTATGTCCATCTTAGCATGAGCTTGTATTAGTTAGAGCTTGTTTGTGGTTTAGCTGCTTTGAACAAAGGAAAAATTTTAAGAATCTGGTAATTTGTTTTCTTTTAGGACCTCAGGGCAGAAACCCCACTTGGTGACCTGTGGTATCATGACTTTTGGGGTAGCAAACTCAGCAGCAATACCAGTCATAAGTCATATCGACCGCTAACTGTCCTAACTTTCAGGTGAGACTTGTACTTTTGCTTGAGGTCTGAATATTTTTAATCTGTATTGACTTAATTGAATTTAGGGGGAAGGCAATAAAAAAGGCAAGAACAAACTAGCTGGAGGGTAGTTGGATACCTTTCCAGAATACAATTTTTGACTTCACTACCTTAATCTCAAATGGTGTTTTAATTTTCCAATGTTTTCTTTCCCAAAATATTCATTATTTTGACATTCTGTATTTATATCTACTTTTCAGAGATTTTGCCTTCCATACCTGGTACTAGGGGCAGTGTGATTTAGTATGTCACATCATCAAGGTGTATGTTCCCTTCACTTAGCCATGCTGCCACTTGCATTGCTATTGTAGTTTCTGTTCTCTGCTTTCCTGCTGACCTGTCAAATTGTTTATTTTATAAATAGCATCATGGTACTGTGGCCTTTTTCCATCAGCACACTTATAATCTTCCCACCTCTTCACTCCAATATTCTAACTCAAGTGTCTGAGAATCTAGTAAAATGTCTACCTATATATAACTTGCAGGTTTTGTCAAATAACTAAAGGTTTAAAAGGATTACTTTTGTAGATGCTTAGCTCATGTTTTTTACGCAAAGATTTGAGCAAACAGTAGACCATGTAGAAATCTGGCACAGTAATGCAGAGAATATTTGAGGATTCAATCTTAATTTCTTTATTTTCCCCCTTGTGACTCAATGGTGTCAGTGGGGACTTGATGCTTGTTCTGCCCATTCCAAGCCAAGCTAAGTGCAGAAGTGTTCCCACTCTTAGTCCTTATATTCAAGCAAAAGCTTTGACCCTTTAGGGTAGTGTCAGTGTTTTACGTACCTGTCACTGTGGGTTTCACTGTCTATTGGGCTTTCTTCATGTTTTCATCAAGAAAAAATAAGCAACTGCATAGAACGTGTCAGAGTCCTAAACCTATTAAAGCTTTCAGTGCACTACACAGAACATGCTGGTTTTTTTCTTTTCACTAGGGTATATTCCATCTCTAATAACATTCTGGTTTGTTTAAAGACTGATCTGGGATACAATCATTACTATATCTGAAAATATAGATGAGCCTGTGGAGATGGTCCATAAAATGCTATTTTCAAAGAAAGAAAGGGATGTCCTTAATTTCCCTAAGCTCCAGCCTTTATGTGCATCATATTTATAATAGGTTAAGTTTTTAAATAGGTTTCATTTATGCCAGATGCACATTGACCAAAAGAACTGTGTAAAATCCCCTATTCTAAGTTTCTGTGTATCTTATCTACTGATAAAAGTGCAATGATATTAGCACGTTTCCCCTTTTTCTTCTCAGCCTCCATTTTGCTGCAGAGTTCCTGTCTTGAATAGGAATTGAGAATGTATTTTCGCTTTTACACTTCCTTCTGATTCTACTACTTGTATGAAATGTGTCTTTAACCAGTCTCACAAATCAGTCACCAAGCTGTGCTGACTACTTTCTGGGCAGATAGTGATTGTACCCACATGCTAGGACCTCTTTCACAAAGTATGTCAGTGGAAATCATAGTCCCAGTGCATATTCGTTTCCTCGCTGTGTGGATTTAATTAACATAATTTCGTCAAGTTGGCTGCTCTTAAACCTAGGGGTATCCCTTAGTGGGCTGGGTTATTTATTCCCGGGATACTCCTGTGTTGCAACACTGAAGTTGCGTTGTTGACCAAAAGCCAGTTCTAAGTAACTATGAGAGTGATTTAAAAAATGGTACTAAGGTATGGGTTTGGAGAGGATAGATACTGTATCCATGTGATATTCCCTAGGAATACGTTGCCTAAAGACTGGGATATTGTTTCTATCTTCTTGTGCCTAAATGGTAATGCCTTCTGTACTGAGACATCCGCTTTACTTTTGTGTGCACATGTCTGCTATGGGTTTTTTTAGTGTTTCTATTTGTATTTTTTCTAACCATTGTTGTAATTCCTAGCCTTAATATTTTTGTTTCTATATAGAATTAATTACCTTTTTGCTGGAGGCTTCTACCCAGTTGGTTTCCATGTCATCAACATAATACTGCATTGTACTATCTCAGTGTTGATGGTTGATGTGTTCTCCATATTATTGGGTGGATTGCAATTCAGCAATAAAGGAAGACGGCTAAACCTGGCTCCAAAGTCCTCTCTTCTTGCTGCTTTGCTCTTTGCTGTACATCCAGTGCACACCGAGTGTGTAAGTATTGAATAATTATCTCCAGAGATTTTTATTTTAGAAGTTCTTGACCATCTTGACTAATTAATTCTGGCGTAGCCTTATACTCTACAGATTGCTTTTAGATATTCTTAACACTTCTCTTGGCACATGTCTTAATAGAACAATCAAATATTATGGTTAGTACATCCAAGGCTTGTAATTCCACCGAGCTAGACCTTATTAAGGAACACAAATCATTCAAGTATAATAACTAAAGGAGGATAGCACTATGCTACAGAGTTTCCTTACCTCCTGGATTTCTCTAATTACTTTTCATTCCCATTCGCATTGGTAAAAAAGCAAAGAGTTTTAAAATCAGAGATGAGGCACTCTATGAACTTTGTATGTTACTAGTACAGTACTGCATTCAGTTTTGCATCCATGCTGCAAAGACAACACTGGAAAAATTGGAGAGTGCTCAGAAGAGCCATGAAAGTGATTAAAGGGCTGGAAATCATCCTGTTTGTGAGAGATCAAACTGGGTTTATATTTTTAATGTGAAGGAGAAGATTAAAGAGGTTTTTTTTAATCTCAGTCTGTAATTATGTACATGGGGAACACAAATTTGACAGTGATTGCCTGCACTTTAATATTGCAGGCAGAAGCAAAGATGTAAAGATGCAGAATAGAAGCATGGCACATGTATAGCAATCAATTAAAATATCTGACCAAAACACAAAATCCTAATGTGGGAATTCTGTGAAAAGAAGATGGTGTTCTTAAAAAGCTCTTTTGTGCTTGCAGCTGAGAAAATCTCATGGCCCTATGCTAGTGGGCTTGTTGAATGTCATCACTGATCTCTTATCTCGTGTGATAATGAATAAATCAAATATAAAATTATCACAATAAGGGAAATTTTGGGGGGATTTGTTTGAATTTGGAAGGTGTGAGCTACAGAAAAAGTACTAGCTGTGATTTTGATTTTGTCCTAGCAATGAACAGCAAATCCTACAGTGCACATTCTACATATGTGAATATGATTTTTCACTTATGCACAATATGCCATGGTTTTGGCTTCTTGCATTTGCTCTGCACACGATTGGTAGGGAAAAAGTTATTGAAAGCTGTGCTCTCAGCTGACTGGAGACCTTGCAAGTTTTGAAGACCTAGAGATGGTGCAAAGTTGTTATGCATTAGTAATCTGCCACCTTTTCTGGCAGTGTGGCTAAAACATCTTGACAATCATTCTCTGGTGTTCACTCGCCTGCACAATAACTTCTTTGTGAGAGTGCACTGTGTCAGAAGGGCCCCTCGTATTTGTTCTCCAAAACCAGTTTTAGATGTCAGAGTAAAGTAAAACAAGTCTTCAGTGCTTTTGATGTTCTGACATATAAAGAGAAATCTCACTTGAGTCTCAGCTTTGGAGCAGACCTACTATTGACCCTTTTATCAATATCCATAAATTTATTCTGCATTCCATTTGACTTTAAAAATGTATTTAAATCAGCATGAGAATATTAATAAACCCTTTGTCATGTCAAATAAATTACAAGTGATGTGGTCTCCTTGCATATTTGAAGACTTGCAAATGTTTCAGGCAAACAGTGGAAGAAGAGGAGGGAAAAAGTAGCATGCTTATATATCAGGCCTCTTCTAAAATTCAGGAATGAACAAAAACCTCTAATCATTTACATGGTGAATAATAAATCTTGCTCCAGTGAAGAAGTCATTTATACTGCTACAGTTCTAGGATGAGTGTGTGTCTGGCAGCATCTCTCAGAAAGCATTCCTTATGATTTTAAACCTGTGAGTTTCAAGTATCCGACATCCTGGTTTTGAAATGAGATGACATATTGTGACATAAAATTGTGAAGAATCCGTCTGTTTGCTGCTTTGGGTTTTTGGTTTATACAGTGAAACAAACTGTCATGTAAAACAGATACTGAAAGGTGTAATGCTTTCAGTACCTATGTGAGGAAAACACTATAATTTTTCTACCTACAAGTAAATACTCTTGTGCTATAGTTGTCTGCTCTAAAAAAGGCCTATTCTTTGTAACACTTCAGTGATGAAATGCTAAATGAATCATGGGCACAAGAATATATCTGATACTAATTTAAAACTGGTTTGTTTTTTTTCTTTTGTTTGCTTTATTTCCAGAATCTATATGCCTTATCTTGCATTTTAGGTAACGTTTTGCTGTTGGGGTCATCTGAGGCCATGTGCATTATTAGCCCCTTAATCTCTTTGCTGTAACAAGTGGACATTTATTTTCGAAATTGTGTCAGCTCACCTTAACTTTTATCTCATTAGGAAGAGCGGCTCCCGAAGCAGAATGACACTTCATTATTTTCACCTTTCAAAGCACTCCACAGCTATTGAGTTAATTCTCATAATTCCTTTGTATGATAGAAGAAGGAGCAGCAGAGAAGCTAGGTGCACAGCTGTAGATCAATCAAGAAGTTCTTCTGTACTGAGTTTAGGAGTCCAACAGTTTCTGTTTTCACAGTGCTTAAGTAACGCTGAGGGTGAAAGTGGGAGAGAGTCTCTGCAGTGGAATCAGTCATACTGTCATGCCTCTACACTTCTCTTTCTCTGATGTTATTTGGAAATAGTTGCTCCATCATGTTTCCCTGACACAAAAAATGCCCTTTTCCTTTTTACTTTCCTCTTTCTGTTCCACACACAAAATGGCACAACTGGTATACTATAGGAGAACTGAAGTTTCTGCTTTTATCCCTGAAATATGATCACAAAAAAGTAATTTAAAAAAAAAAAAAACATGTAGCTGTTCTGCCCTGCTTCTGTACATCTCCCAAAAACATGGAACTCAGCACTCCAGGCAGCAGAGCTAGACTGAAAAATAGGGGGTATTTCCATGATCCTTGCTGTGCGTGTATGTTCTAGTGAGGTTCCTACATCAGGCTTATACAGTCCCCTACCAGCTCCATGTCATGATTTTCACAAAAAAATTGTGGTGTTATCCTGACACTTGTGTAATTGAGAATTGAAGACCCAAAAGTGTCTTGCTCTGTCTCAGCCAGTTATTGTAAATACAGTTTAGGGGCTTGAAGCAAAGCTTACAGATAGCCCTGAGATTGCACTTGATTTAAATGGGTTGGCACAGATCTCGAGTACAGAGGTCCCAGGATGTGCTTCTCATTTTCTTTTGCATTAGTACAACTTCTGTTTCAAGATGCAGTTGCAGGTAGCTCTAATGCCATCAGTTAATACAACACAAAAGACTGCCAGAGGGGGAATCTTTTTTTCTTTTTTTTTTTCCCTGAATCTGCAGGCTGGAAGGTATTTGTCCATTCTGAGTGCTCAAATTGAAATTTGAAGGCTGGCTTGTCTTCTGAAAGTGAACAGTTTTGATTTGTGTTTCAGCAGAGCTGCCAATTTAATTGTGGTTCAGGATGTTTGGCTTCCAAGCCATGTAATAGCTTCAAATGGAAAGAGAGTCGATTTAGATTAGATATTAGGAGGAAATTCTTCAGTGTGAGGGTGGTGAGGCAGTGGCACAGTTTGCCCAGAGAAGCTTTAGATGCTCCATCCCTGGAAGTGTTCATGGCCAGGTTGGGTGGAGCTCTGAGAAACCTGGCCTAGTGAAAGGCAGAGGGGTTGGAAGGAGATGATATTTAAAGTTGCTTCCAACCCAAACTGGTTTATATTTTGATGTTTTCTAAGTTTTCTAAGAAATGCAATTTGATCCAAAAAACAGATGGAATTGTGTAGAGTCTAAATTTTATGCAGTGAAATCCTCCTTCATTTCTTAAAAAAAATTCCATAAACTACAGTTTTCATAAACCAAAGCCAAATTATTTATGTAGTTGATACTAAGCAATACCAAATAAAAATAGGATGCATCTATAAAAAGCTGGATATAACTAATCCACCACACCCAGTTAAAGAAAAAAAGTGATACAGTTATATTCTATTATATATTTAATTTTGTATGCGTTCCTTTACTTCAGGTTTTCTAAGAATAAAAATCTGATCATTTGAAACTACTTTTCTTTTTTTCAAAGGTTGCTGGGATTGTTGGCAGAGCAGACCTACTGTGTGCCCTGTTCTTCTTGTTGTCATTCCTTGGCTACTGTAAAGCATTTAAAGAAAGTAAGCATTCTGTTTGCCCCTTTAATTTCCTATTGTGTATATTTTCAGTATTTGTACGTTTCAGTGAAGTATAGCAAAATTTAAAATGTCAGATTGATTTGTTTACCCTCACAAAATATATTTTTTTTAAACCTGCTTTAACAGCTACTTATTGTTAGAAGTTTTAAAAAGGTTGCTTTCCCTAATTCTTGTTAAACACTGAATTTAATTTAAGCAAAGTCTACTTCATGATAGGCTTATTTGCTAAATGTTTTATTGTTTAGAAGTTTAATGAAGTATTTTAATAAGTATTTTAGAAATAAATCAAACTTACAAATGTACATGCTTAAATATTTTACTACTCTTTATGCCATTATGTTGGGATGTCTTAAATGGGAGTCAGCTTTTTGGAACGTTATTTGTATTTTTAATGAATTGCAAAGAATTATTCCTATGACTAAGCCTTCTGGATTCCTGCAATATGCAACTGCTGGCATATAATGCTGAATATAGTGTTACTCACAGTTTTTGTAAGACAGCTGTGTTTAACAGGAACAATTCCTTGGTCGATGTTTTTTCAAGTGAGCTTTCAGATCTCTGGTATTGTTTGATCTGAATGCAGGTTGGCAGTTCAAATACAGTCGTGGAGAAATATCTTGGGGCTCTGTTAAACAAGCACACAGGAAAGCACGAGTTCATGACTGCGGAAAGCTTTGCAGGACATGCAGTCTGGTACCTGAATGTCTCTACCACGCAAAATACAGGACTCATTGGTGAAGCCACAAGGAGCTGTGTTGGGAAGGGCTTGTCTGTTGTTCCACAGGCATGGTCTGTAATGATTAACCAGAGCTGGCAGGGTATTTCAGAGGTACCTGAGCTGACTTTGTGATCTGGCTTAACAGCATAGTTGTGGCATCACAGAGACCTCTGTGTGGGCTGAGGGGGTGAGTTAGTCCACAGTGAGCTGTGAGATGCCATGAACAGCTCCTGCTGGTTCAGTTTGGATTGTTTGGAACTACTGTACATATTTCTATTGCTGATAGAATAAGTTTATCTTGCCATTTCAAATGTTACTTAGGATGGTTCCTGTTTACTTTAGATATATTTTTCTTCCTTTTGAGTAGGTTTAATTTCTTTCAACTGAGCTAATGATTTCTTGATGAAAATTGGCCTTGGGTTCTTGCTTGTTTGTTTATTCTTTTCTCACCTATTTTATTGGATGTGATTGTGCTTATGATGTTTCTTCTATTAGTGGCAGAGTAAGATAGACCAATCAAAAATGCCTTATCTGTTTTCCAGTGTCTCTCGTAGACAGGTAGGGTTATACTGCAGGGGCAATAATCTTTGCTTGAAGGACTCAAGAGCCAAATTCTTAGGATGACCACTGTCATCATTAGGACCTTCTAATTATTTTGCTATAGAGGACATCTTGAGAATGATTAAGGATGTGTATTCTGGTTAAGGATATTCTTCAACTTGTGAGGGTAAAGCTTAATAGCTTTTAGAAATCAGTGTTAATGTAATAATATTCTTGGACTGAAATTTGTGTCATTGATACAGAAGAAGGAAAATGTTGCAAAGACAAGATACTAACCAGCCCTTGCTGATTTTTATTGGGCATTACATAATAAAAGGGGAGCAGATGTCTTTTAAGCAATTTTGCCAAGGAAAATTACAGTCTGCCAGCATTGTCTTTCAGGTCAGTTTCCAATGTTTACTGTCACCTTCACTGCCTGCTTTTCCCTCAGCGACTTCTTGAAGAAGTTTAGACTTCCTCTGTACACGAGAATTTGTATCCAAGATACGTACTTGAATCTTTCACCTTGATTGCTGCAAAGGCACACTACTGACTCATCAGCCAGGAGCTTATCACCCAGGCACTCCAGACCTTTTTCTGCAGAGCTGCTGCCCCGGCCTTAATCATTGCATGGTGTTGTGTTTGATTTTTCGCGAGGCCACTCCCTCCAGCTTGTCACAGTCCCTCCAAACAATCCTCTCCACCATTGTATCCATCTAGCTGAATTCCACCAAAGACCACAAGCAGTT
Source organism: Passer montanus (assembly GCF_014805655.1). NCBI lineage: Eukaryota > Metazoa > Chordata > Aves > Passeriformes > Passeridae > Passer > Passer montanus. The sequence continues at coordinate 1,264,894 of NW_024372370.1, forward strand.
TTTCTTGCTGCCCTTATTATTTTTTTTTCCTTTGTGGATGGGGGAGGTTTGTCCAGGCTGCAGCTGTTTGAATGTGAGTGCTTATGTAGGAAAGGGCCGTGTCTGTGTTGGAAAGTGCAGCCACAAAGAGAAGGGAGGCTCTCTTCACAAGGAGCTACACGATGAAGACAAGGGGCAGTCAATGCAGTTGCACTGGGAAAGGTTTCACTCTGATGTAAGGAAGAATTTTTTTACAGCAGGAACAATCAATCACTGCAACAGTCTCCCCAGAGATGTGGTAGATTCCCTATGACTGGAGATTTTCAAGATGCATTTGGACAGGGTTTTAGGTGATCTTGTCTAGGCTCCCTTTCCTGCAAAAATTGGACCTGGTGATCTCTGGAGGCCCCTTCCAAACTGAGCTGTTCCTGTGATTCTTTGTATGAAAGGTTTTAGGAAAAGGTAACCAAATATGGGGAAGTGACTGTGGTAGAATATGGCTCTTCAGTGGGTTTGCAAAGTAAATAAAAAGTTTTACCCTTGGTATGAATTTCCATTTTTTGTGACCAGTTCTTCTAGGTACTCTCAAATGATAGGTTAAATAAGGAGTAAAGAACTTTTATCTGACTTCAGCTGAGTTTGATTCTGCATAGATTGAGGGAGTGAATCCCAAATGGAAGCTAGTCTCACTGTGAATATAAGAACATGCATTTTAAAAATATGCACATATAATTTAAAAAGCAGACTTAGACAATGTCTCCTAAGCAGCAAAGAAAAAGTACTTTTCCTTCTTTTAGAATGTTGTCTTCTGATGTCAAACCCTCAAGATCAGGAATGTCTGGGATGTTCCCAATGCATGTTGCTAGTTCTAGAGCAAGTTAAGAGCTGTTATTGCATAATTTTCTAGGTTAAGGCTAAGAAGGTAATTTATCTTTGTGAAATAGTGTTTGTTTGTGAGAAAAAGAGGGGAAAAAACAACCAAAAATCCCTCAGGGGTTTTTAGTAAAACAACCAAAAAACCCCTCAGGTATCAGGTTTATGTTCCTAATGAAATAGAGGTGCTTTGTGGTGATCCTACACAAAAGTGGATTGTACCAACATCCTTTTTCCTTTTGTTCTGCTGGGCTTTTTGTATATTAAAGGCAAGCATGGCCCTAAACTGTAGGTCAACTGCGTGTGTCTTTGTTCCTGGATTTGGCTGTCACATTTATATAGAGCTTAGCTCACCAAATTTTTACAAAAAGTGGGAGAAGAATTATCAAAGGTTGATTTTTTTTTTTTAATTGTTACAAATAGACACATTGTAGTGTGACTCTTTTGGACCACTTTAAAGAGGGTAGAACTCTTAAGACCATCAAGATTTGTAGCCTGCATTTGTATTGTCTTTTGAATATGCTTACCAAAACATGTTTGATGCCAGGTTGTTTTTGTTTTGTGAACATTAAGTGAGCATCTAAGTAAAACAAACACTGACAAGCCTGATGTGATGCTACTGATACGGCTGGGTCAGTAACATATCTTGTTTGGCTACCAGCAGCATCCCAATGCTATTAGCAGAAAGGTTATCCAAGCTTTTAATAAAGAACCTGGCTATTCTTTCAGCAAGGCAATGTGAAATTTGTGTATGACTGAATTGAAAAAATCTGTATGTGTTTCAATAGTTTAGACACAGTTAATGAATTGTCATTCTTTAAAGAAAAGGGGTCAAAAATCATATGTGGGAGACTGGTTGGTGCTTCTTTTCACTTGAGAAAATGAATATAAAGATTTATAAATTTTTTTTGCGTGGGAGTAGGAGCTCGTGAAATGTCTGAGGAGGATTTGGAAGTACTATGGGGAAAGTATATGTAATAGTGAAAACAGTCAGGAGATCAGAAAAATATCAGTGTCAGGCTGGAAAACTTCCAAAGGGAAATAATGGTTTTTGTAAAGCTCAAGATATACTGCAGCTTGTTTACCTGATTTATTTGTGGTTTCAGTGGATTTTTGGGTAGACAGTTTATTTTAGCCAGAATCTGAAGCTTTCTTTTTTCTTTCTTTTTTTTTTAAGTATAGGCATTTAATTATGTGGGCTATAATTATGTCTTACTGAAGTTCTACAATTCTGTTACTTTTTCCCAGTATACCGTTTTTGAAGTTAGCATCTTTGAAAGGATAACATTTATAATTGCAAGGAACTAATCTGTTGTTCTCATTCTGTCCTGCTGTTTTAAACACAACTGTGGGGACAAATCCACTGCATAGGCTTTGGAGACAGCAAGAGCTGACAACTGTTTAGGTATGTTCTGAAGGGAATTGTGGGTTATTAACTTTGTTGAATTTTAATGCAGCTTCTCTGGGAATTCATAAGGCAATTTAAAACTGCTGTAGTGTTCATTTTTTGCCTTCCTTTGTCTTCGGTTTTGACAGCGATCCAGTTGCATGTATTTGCCATCTGCATTGGCAGTCTCTGAATGAGGCAAAATGAGGAGTTCATGACTTGGTCCATGTGAATAATAGTGGTGCAGATATTAAATATGGGATCAGCTCTTTGCTCATATGCTGTGACATCTAAAAATTGGCTGTGTGTTTCTGTTTTGTTTTGTTCTGTGTAGATGTCAATCAATCATCTACTAGTTCATTGCTAATTTAATAAAGCATGCAAAGTAGCGATGAGTTTTGTGAATATTGGAGGTTTATATTATGGAAATTTTCCTACAGATTGGAAACAAATATTTAAGTCTCCTGTATGAAAAAGATCATTACTAAGATATGGGGAATTTGTTAGCTATTGTGCAATTGGTCAAGAGGTATTTACTATTGTTAAACATGTGAGCCCTGATTTTTTTAACTATGTGCCCTAGCAATTTGAACACATTGGGAGGGAATAGTTGTAAGTGGAAAACCTAACAATTTTATGATTTTAGTTGGCTGAGGAAACACAATGACCTTTTTTTCTGGTAGAATTAATGCTAGCTTTCACTTCTCCAAGATGTAATTCAGGGGATAGATACTTCCTTCATTGTGGCCTCTAGGTAATGTTAGCTAGCTTTCACTTCTCCAAGATGTTGTAATTCAGGGGATAGATACTTCCTTCATTGTGGCCTCTAGGTAATGAGTTTGAGATGGCTGGATATGTTTAGGAATGGCATTTCCTACTCTAATATCAATATTAAGTGAAACACTGAGCTGAACTGCAGTAATACGTACATTTGGAGATACACAAGGAGATCTTGGGCTTAATTTAATTCTAACAGTGGATTTGTTTGTGATCTTTTAAGACTAGATAATTCTTCCCCCTTTGCTTAACAATTCATGAGCAGGGAACTCTTAGAGCTTGATAAGAAGAATATTTGTAGCAGTTTAGTTGGAAGACACCATCCCCACAGACAAGGCACATTAATGGAATACATTTGAGTGTTTGTGATCCATTTCATTTAAAAATTAAAACTTCTGCAGGAGCTCAATATAACTTACTTTGCTTTAACCTTCAGAGGAGTAGGTGCTTTCACAGAATCAGTTGCTGTGTTTCACCTGAAGATGGTGACTCCATAAACTGCTCCAAGCTGTCACCTGGCTGACTCTTAAGTTGCTCAGCAGGGTTGGAAGAAGGAAATGCTGAATGCTAAAGTGTCTGAATTGATAGTAATTTCTTTGGATATTGTTAGTTTTGGTTTACAATATAACTAAGCTTGGTAGTTTAAATGTAGCGTTTTCTTCATACGCTTCACTTCTAAGGAGTTTGTTTTCATTGACCTGTGGATTTAGGACACCAGAAAATAAGATCTCTTGAAATAGGATTAGTATTTAACTCCACTGTCAGTGTGTTGCTCTTAAATTTAGGATCAGTCAATTCAACACTATACAACACTTTGTGTATGCATCCTTGCCCTAGAAATGCTTATACTCAAGTCTAGCAGTCTGAATGAAGGAGCTCCCATGGCTTGTTTATGGTTTACATAGGTATTTTTTTATTTTGAATCCCTTCAACTTTCAGACTTTATGTATTCCTAAAGAGGGACCATCTGAGCAACACTTTTTGGGTTTGTGTAGAAACACTATATTTTTTCCAGTTTAAAAGAAAAATAAGCAAGTACTCTATTTCTTTGGCATGCTTACAATTTTGTCCATCTGTTAGAGTGGCAAAATGCCCACTCACAATATGGTGTACCAGTTTCAACCAGGCACAGGTGCCAATCAGAGATCGGTTTAGTTTTCTGACACAAGATTTTTCTGGTGGGAAGCAGCGCCATATTAGGGGAATATGCTTTGTTGGACTGATTACTTCTGTTGGCATGTGTATATCTCATAATAAGCACTTATGCAGTGCTTTACATTTTCAACTCACTGTTAAAAAAAAGATGAAATTGAAGGCATTGCTGAATGGTGGTCTTTTGTATCTATTTTGCCAGCCTAGTTTACTGAGATTTCTGCAGTTGAGACAGGGGGTGGTGGGGATGGAAGGGTGTTGTGCATATTGACCCAGGAACAAGCGTGAAATAAAATGTTTCTTAATTAAAATTCTTTCTCTTTGAAGTTTAATCACTGATGAATTTTGATAATATTACAATTCTGTATATAACTGTCGATTTTTTGAGCCCGCAAAAGAAAACAAAGGAACAGAGATTGTGCCTTTCAGGAGATCTTGTTTACAGAACCACAGAGTGTTTGAAGTTGGAGGGGTCTTGAGGTCACCTGACCTGACCTGCCCACACAGGGTCACCTAGAGGCAATTGTCCAGGAGGCTTTACTGCAGGATTTTGCAGTTCCCCTCATTAAACCATATGAGATTCCTGCCAGACCATTTCTCCAGCCTGACAAGGTCCTTCTGTATGGCAGCACAACCCTCTGGTGTATCAGCCACTCCTCCCAGCATGGTGTCCTCAACAAATGTGCTGAGGGTGCCCTCTGCCCCAGCATCCACATCATTAATGAAGATGTTGAAGAGGACTGGACCCAGTATTGACCCCTGAGTATACTGGCCTTTGGTTAGACTTTGTGCCACTCACCACCACCCTCTGGACAAGCCATTCAGATAGCTTTCAGTCCACCTCACTGTCTGCACATCCAGCCTGTTCAGCAACAGCTTCTCTGTGAGGATCTTGTGAGAGATTGTGTCAAAGACCTTACTGAAGGTCTTTAATGCTCAGTATCTAGGACCTTCATTATTTCTCTTTCACTGTGTTTTTTATCATCTTTGCAAGTCTATGCTTAAGCTTGACTTTGCTGGGCATGCTGAAATAGTTCTTGCATCTGATACTTGGGATGTTCACACAAAGAAAAACTTCTTTACACACAGCTTTGGGCATGTGCCTATTGAATGGCTTCTGTTTTCTTTTATTTGGCTGGACCATTTCTCCAGGCCAGATTGGATGGCACTCTGAGCAACCTGGTCTAATGGAAGGTGTCCCTACCCATGGCAAGGGGTTGGAATCAGATGACCCATAAGGTGCCTTTGAAACCAAGCTATCATATGATTCTGTGTTTTTTCCAGTTTGTCAATGGAATTCTGACCTCCTTTGTATGATTCTTGGCCATTGAAGCCTGGCAGCATTTCTGGTCTTAATAAGCATATTTCTTATTCCGATATCTAAATGGAGTAAGGACAAAGGAAGAATCCAGTACAGAATGTCATCTTTACTTTTTTTCACAGCAAGCTGGTATCTTACCGTAGTTTTCCAGCTGTTATTTATACCCATTCTATAACAACTTCATACAGCCCTTCTTTTTTGTGGCATATTTCACACTACTTCCAGTGTTATTCTCATGCCTTTGCAAAGTCAAGGTATAGGATGCTTATAGATTTCCTTTTGTCAGGAAGACTTTTTTTTTCTGTCCAAGTCAAAAGTTATACTTAGTTCTATATAAATGACTAAAATTTTTGGCAAACAATGAATCATATTCTTTTATGTTTTAGAGTGTCACTTAGAAAATATTTTTATCTAGGTGTAGTGACTTTTTTGTAATTTTGACATTTTGCCAGCCTCAAACCATGACACCAGTCAGCTTAGCTTTGTATCTGTAGTCTACCCTTTTGTATTTTTGTTCCTTTTCAAAAGTAGATATGTAGGCATTATTTTATTTTATTTGAGATTCCTGGATTCTCATGTATTTTTCATGATTTCTGAGAGGTAACAGTTGAGATTACTCTGGGTTGTATAGGACCTGTTGAGTGAGTGTAACCAATTGTTATTTAAAACAGATTAACTTCTCTATGAATTTTGTCTTGTAGTTCACTGTTTTTGCTTTTGTCCTTCCTCTCTTTCTGCTGATGCTGTACTTGCCATCTGATTGCAACTGACCTTTCTGGGGAAAAAATGAAGGAAAAAGGCACAGAACACTTCCATTTTCTTGGCATTGCCCATTTTATTTCTCAATGAATATTGGAGTAACTCCTTCCTCACTACTCTTCTTACTAATATATCTGTGGAATTGTGGGGATTTGTTCTTTACATACATTACCTTTTCTCATTTTGCAATGTGAACTTTCTGTGTTAGATTTTCTGTATGAATGTGCTGCTTTTACATTTGTCCTTGATGATTTGACCTAGTTCCCTTTTTACTATTACTCTTATATTTTGAATCATCAAAGCACTTCTGAATTGCCAGCTGGTCTCTTACTATATATATTTCCTACAATCTTCTGTGTTAAGATAATTTGTATTTGTGTACTGAATACTGCTTCTCTGAGAAGTGCTTAGTTGTCCTGACTCCTTCCCACTAGAATTTGATTCTGAGAAGAAGAAACCTCTCAATGGAAGAAAGTCTGCTTCCATAAACACAGTAAAAGTCCATTGGCTGTCTTCACTATTTTCATTTTTACATTTTCTGAGGATGACTGACGGTCATTTTGTGAACACAGTCAATTACTTTACCTTCTATCCTTGCATACTCTGTGCTATTGATTTCTACATTAGAAAAAAACCAAAACAACAGCAAAAATGCCAAAACAAAGAAGCAAACAAAAAACCCACCAAAACTGGTTCTCAAGAACTGGCTGAACTGTACTGCAGAGTCTGAAAAGCTCCTTGAAGGGATGTATTTAGAATTCTTTCTGTCTTAGCCGTACTCATAGAAGGAATGTTCAAGCTCTTTCCTCCATGAGTTACAACTCTCAGCTGTTCTTCTGTATAATTGATGTGGGCTGGAGTTTCCCATTGCATTTTAATTTTTCCACTTCCAATGTCTCTTTAGTCATTATGTATTTTGTATTTTCTTGCCCTTTTTTTTTTTCATTATTCAGATGTGTATGATTTCTTTCCTAAAAGAAGACTTTCTTTTATCTTTTGTAACATTTGCACCTCTAATGTAAGTTTTACCTCATCTCTGGAGACATAATTTGGAGTGGAGGGAGAAGGATCAAATGCCCTCTGTGTATTGCAACGATGAATCTTAAACATCTTAGTATTCACTCTGTTGAAGTTTTAGAAGTCTTAGGTAAGAAAGGGTTTTTTTAGGTTAGAAGTAACTCAAAACCTGTTCTTTGACATATTTGTATTAAAAGTTTGGAGCTCTCTGTTACAAAAGAAGTAGCCCGGTTCAAAATGAAAGAGAAGGCCAATGTCAGCAGATCCTTTTCACACTTATGGTTACGATTTATATCTGACCCCAACAACATTTGAGGTGGTGTACTGGTTTCCCTGTATCATCAGCGCAGAGTTACAGCTCTGAAGGGAGTTCAGCTGCATTTAGCTAGGTAACTTAACCCCTAAAGGCATCCTCTGCTCATGGACAGTTACAAAGGAAGCCTAGTGCACTAGCTTAGGTGTAGGTTTCTACTTCTGGTGAAATATCTTAGTCTTGCAATTTACCCTTCCCACAGACCATTATTGCAGTTGTCTTTAAGCACTGAGGGTCAAACCTGCATTAGCAGTAGAGAAGAACTGCTCTAGAGATCAAGGAAACTAAGAAAGGGATTCAGTCAATGAATGCAGAGTTCAACTTTGTTTTTGCACACGCCAAGTCCAAGATTGATTCTTGTGATGCCTGTAGAGCCCCTGTTACTTGAATCAAGGAACTGCCTCCCTCTGAGTGAGCAGAGTGCTTTCCTCTGTTGCTTGCACCGATGGAGTAGAGGTTGTGACAGATATGGTTTTGTGTGAAGTACCCATGTATTGTGTGTGATAGTACCTTGGCTGAAGTAGGGTTGATTGTTATATTTATCTCAGATATGCCTGCTTGTAGTACCCAAAATCAGCTACATGGTACAGTCTTTAAAGACCTTTTATTTGAGTAGAAGCTCTAGTGGCTCTTGATCTCTTAACCCCAGAGTTCCTCACCCTGCTGTAAAACTGCTTCCTGAGTGCAAGGACTAACTGCTTCTGCTCAGCTGCTGACATTTTTGAGCTCCATGGCATTCTGCCACAGTGATAATAAAATGACATGAGGCACTTGCTAAATGCAGCAGCTCTGAAGAAGCAGCTCATTGTGCCTTTGTAGACTAGACTGCAGATAAAACAGTTTGTGTGTGTGGCTCTTCATGAGTAACTATTATAAAGAATTTCTTGCTCTTATGGTAGCTTGGAAGAGAGTGGCCAGTAATGACAGAGCTCTAGCTAAGGATGATAAATGTCTCTAAATATTGGGAATTAACCTTTGCAGATGACAAATTGTGAAAATTATGTGAAGCTTCTGCCATTCTAATTAATCTGGCTAAAACATCAAGCAAATAGGGACATTTCTAATGTCTCCAAGACCAGAAAATGACTGCAATAAAGGGACAAATGCCAGCATATTGCAGGAGGTGCCCTATGCTGTTTTAGTCTGTGTGTCCAGATCTTGTCTGGTAGAAAAGACTGTGATACTAAATGCTGTTTATTTTTTAAATTCTTCTTTTAATTTACCTTTAAATGTGTAAAGTGCCTAAAGATATGGCATTCTGTATTTTAACAGATAAGGAAGGACATGCGTTTTCTGTATTCTGGGTGCTGGTGAGTGTTGTCCTAGGTGCAATAGCCATGCTGTGCAAAGAACAAGGAATTACAATACTGGTAAGAATTCTCTTATTAACTGAATTTTCACCTCAACATCTGTCAGGTATAGTTGCAAAGTCTACAGAAATTAATCTTCTCCACAGCTAATGACATGCACACCTTTATATTCTGTTCAGAAAACTAATTAATGTTGACAAAAGGCAGTATTCTTGTAGATCTGTCTTAACTGTATCTTTGCCAATACGTTAGAGTTTTTCACTTTAACTTTTGTAAGCAGGTTGCATATATTTTTGCAAAGTTGAAAGGTTTTACACCATTAGTTTCACTTTTGTTGCCCTTGTTTTTGAATTAAATTCTTGAGATAGCAGGACTACAAACTTCTTGTGAAGAGAAGTTCAAAGCTCATGAACAAAGATGTAAGTGGAGGAGAGCATTTTTAAAAGCTCCAGTCCCTTGCTTTTGTGAACGGTGTAATTATAATTAGGGCCATTGTTTATGGCCCTAATTATAATTATATTGTGGCCTAATTAGCACTTCTAGTACTGCATCTCTTCCTTTTTTTCCTTATTTAAGGGTCTGTCTGTGGAAACAGATGTAGTCATTGTTCATGTTTATTGTGGTCTGGCTTTTTATAACTTCAATGAAGGCAGTGCTTTTTTGGGCCACCTCAAATGCTGTATCTGTGATTTTTACTTTTTATATAGCTATATATCTTTATTAATAAATCCAGTGTATAGCTTTAGGTGACATAGATAAGCACCAGAATCAGAAAATTCTTTGCAACAATGACCCTCTTGTCCTTGTTAGAAGAAAAGGGAAAAGAAATTACAGAAAACTTCTTGATTTGGGATTTTTTTTAATAGATGTTTGTAGAGTGATGTGTTTTTCAAAGGTGTCTGTAAGGAATTGTCTTAAAACATTAAATTATCTACTCTAGCAGTATGAAGTAACTATTTGAGTTATCAGATGCAGAACTATTATTGGATTTGTGATCTTATTTGTTTGCTGCTGCACTGCTAGGATGATTGTATTTATTGTTGTGCCAAGGGGCACAGGTCAGAGGGATAAAGGGCTAAATCACCCATTAAAAAGATTACTTGGAGGCTGAATGTGATTTTCAGTAGAATTCTATTTCTATCTGAGTGAGCCAAAAGCCTTTTAATTGCCAAGTGGCCTTTCTACATGGAACAAAGCCACACTCTAACCTATCTTCTGTCCCTTGCCTTTGACTGTTAGTGAGGGGCTTGTGGCTTCCCAGTGTACCAGCCCTTTGCTTCACCTGGAACTAGTTTTACTGGGGGTTTTTTTTCAGTTCAGGTTTTGGTTTTTTGTTTGTTTTTTTAGTCTTTAGAACAGTGAGGTAATTTCTGAAATTATTAGAATATAGGATAAATACTCAAGAATTACCATGGTGATATGCTGAAACTTTGAAGCAGAAATGTTAAGGCTTGATTTTGCTGGTAACCTCAATAGAATTACCCCTGGACACATTTATACAGTCTGACTGCTTGGAGATAGTTATGTGCAAGTGTAGCCCTGCAAAGCACTGAATATATTCTAGTTTTGTGTAGTGGCTGATGTCATGTAGAACTCTTCTTCCCTTTCCCCCCCCGCCCCAACAACTTGCACTGTGTTTATTGCTGTTAATGCAAGAAAAACAAGTCTGATATCTCTGGTAAATCTTTCTCAGCCTTTGTCTGTACCCTTTAAAAACAGTATTTCTGAAACATGGAAGTCCAAAGATACCATACAACAAAAAATAAGTAGAAGGCTTTAAGAAAACTCCACCTTACTGATAGAAGCCTTACCTTTTGACTGCAGCATTTACACTGCAGAACGTTTGGGGAAGAAGATGGAGATCAGAATTCTGTTGTGACCATGCATATGTTATCTAGCTTTCTGGTGCATGGTATTCCCTGAAGGGTTATACCCTGTAGCAAATGGAGAATTTCCATTACAGTAAAATTTTTTCTACTAATATGAGCTCCGTTTACCATTCTGCCATCATTACTACCAATGTATCTCTCTAATTGTTTGGAATCAGAATTAAGATGTACAGTGAATCAATTTAAGATGTATTTAAAAGAAAATATTTGTGTTTAGCTGCTTCATCTTATGCTGTTATTTTCTCTTGGTTCCTTAGGGTTTGAATGCAGTGTTTGATGCACTGGTGATTAACAAGATAAATCTTTTGGAGCTCATTCGAAAGTTATTGTATAAGGACAAGTCATTGGAGGTGAGTTCTTGGATGTTTTGTTCATTCTTACAGGTTTTGTTCATTCTGGCCATTCAGACAGTTATGTCCTAAAAGACAAAGATTCAGCTTCTGGCAGTTTTGTTGTTGCTGAGAATTAGGGAAAAAAAAAAAAAAAACCAAACCAACCAACCAAAAAAGGCATTATTAGTCAGCCTATTAAGGCATCTTAACAACACGAGTGGTAATGGGGTATTGCTACAATTGCATTGATTAGTGAAACCCCTTCCACAATTTTCTCAACAGTATATTAAAAATGTTATATGGAACAGTTGACTGCCTGAGGCAACAAGCTCTCCAAGGTCAGTAACTATACACCTGAAATGGTACTTGGAATGGTTTGGTCAGAATAAAGAGAGGGAGAGATTTATGCAGGTTCTCAATGACATTGTTAGACAAGTACATTAAAAACACATTATGTTAATGGGTCCTAGTAGTTTTGTAGTTTAAAAGAAAAAGTTAGGTAAGCACTGATAGCTGCTAGGGATTGATTTTTCTGACTTTCATTGATGTCAATTTATCTGATATTGTCTCAAGTGGAGTCTGGCACCTAGTATTGGCACTGGCAAGCAAGTAACAGAAACAGTCAGCCTCAGATCAATGAAGGATAACAGCCAAATAGACCTACAGCCTACTAGAGCATCACGGCTGTTGAACAGCTAAGATTCTCATCCAACATTCCACAAGAATATTCCTTGTACTTTGCTTCAGTCTGGTTTCACTGTAGAGGAGTCTCGCTAATATTTCTGAGTGGCACAAGTCCTGTGGGGCTTTTAAAGTCCTTTGCAAGGAGTAAAATGAAGAGCTTCAGGGGAAAACAGGGGAAGTAGGTTCTCTAGAAATTAAACTATAGATTTGACCAAGAAGGGCTAAGTGAGGACTACAGGAGTGTTTCAGGCACTAAATAGGAATGCTGGGAAGTTTTGCTGTATAAGGAGACTGATGTCAACTAGAATGTGACAAGGGAAGCATCTAGAGCTGTAGGGATCTACAGCAGAGCTAGTTCAGAATTAAGTGCTGGAAAGAAAAGGTAATAAGTACAACCTTGGGAATAAGTGGTCAGTCAAGCCTTACATCAGTGCCTGGTAAGATCATGGAACAGATCCTCCTGGAAGTTATGTCAAAACATGCAAATGATAGGGAGGTGTCTGGAGACAGCCAACCCAGCTTCAGCACGTGCAGATTGTGCTGGACTAATCTCATGGCCTTCTGGAATGGAGAAGAGAAGGCTCCAGGGAGACCACCTCTCTAGGAAGCCTGTTCCAGTGTTTGACCAGTAATAAATTCTTTACAATGAGGGTGGTGAGGCACTGGAATAAGTTACCCAGAAAATTTGTGGATACCCCATCCCTGGAAGTGTTCTGGGCCAGACTTGACAGGGCTTTGAACAAACAGATCTAGCAAAAGACATCCATGACATCCCTTCCAGCCCAAACCATTCTATGATTCTAGGAAATGTTAGAGTCAAACCTTTTTGGAGAGTTATTCTTTAAGCATGAAGAGCTCAAAGTGTGCTTCTGTTTAAAAGAAGAACTTTTAAATGGTTCTGTTTCAGTGAAGAAAACATCAGGCCTTTTCCCTCTTGTTCTTTTAGTAGAAGTAATTAATTTTAGCTCCTCTTACCTGCAAAAATCTGTTCTGCTCTTTTCAAGGAAGCATGTCTAAGATTGTTTTGCTTTGTTGAAAGGTAAATCCTAAAAACTCTTCAAGTAAGAACATTTTTTTTCCTTCTTGATTGAGACAGGTTTCAGTTTCATGCCAGATTTCAGTTAGTTCTGAATCAGAGAGGATACAATAACACTTCTTCCACTTTCACATTCTGCCTACTGAGAGATTTCATGGCAATTGTGAAATCTGGCCTTTAAGAGACTGCATGTTCTGTTAAATGAAATGAAGCCCTGGGCTAAGAGATTTTGTTGTTAATCTGTCATAAAGCAGTTATAAATATTCACTACATGTGGTTTTTTTTCATAGTACAATTTTCTCCAAAAGCTATTTTATAGGAAAACCATTCCTAAATCCTCCTTGTAGTAACTTTGGTTACTGAGATGTCCAGGTTGGAAGCAATAACTTGAGCACAAAGGCTAGCTTACATAAAATGAAAATTACAGACTTCTTTATTCTTAAGTATTCAACTAAATATTTTATCATGACTCCATTGTCAATTACAAATACTAAAAAGTAATCTAAAAATTGGTTTTTTAATTTAACTTTTCCATCCTTTTAGAAAATAAGTATCTTCAGCCAGTGCACTGATGTCTGTCTTTGTTCAGGAAGCCTACCTTTTTCTTTTTTTTTTTTAAAGTTCAGACATAGCTGATATTGATATCCTAAACAATTATGATGGTCCTTGCTAAAGAGCATATTCCACTAAGAGGTAATCATAATTATTGTGCCATCTTAAATCTTTGACTGGTGTACTGTTATACTTACTGATGATTCTGTTTCCAGTCTCCACTGGTGAAGCTTGATGAATCTCTACGAAGTACACTGTTTTGGTTTTTTTTTGTTTGGGTTTGGTTTTTTGGTGTTTGTGTGCTTGGAGAAACGTGTTATACATTCTGGAGAAAAATATATAAAAATCTGTCAGATTTACTGTCTACATCATCACTTCTTTATGTTTTATGTAACTTGCCTTCTTTACAGCCTGGAGGGTGTATTATGAAATGCATGATGTAAACCAATTGAGTTAATACATACCAAACACAATTTTATACTTTTTCTGATCTTGGGTCATTTACCCTGAAGTAAGTGATTTGGGTGCCTCTCTGTCATTAGCTTTTTAATCAAGTTTTTGAGTGTGAAAATTTTAATTCAGTTTCTAATTCCTCCTAGTTCCTAACTGTGCAGTTTTCTTGGTCTATACCTGTAATTTTACCTTTAAAGATATCTAAGTGGACAAAATTTGTCCATGACAAGCAGACAGCTGAAAATAGCTATTTAAAACAAAGTCCCCAAAGTACTTACCCTCCATTTTAGAAATAAAAGATAATTTAATATGCTGTATACTAAAGGCTGTATTCTGCTCAAATTCCCTGTCAGAAAATGCCATGGAAAACTACATCAGCTATAGAATTACAGAGGATTTGTAGAAGAGAGTCTTCTTGAAGTGACCAGTTTTGTTTACTGATTGAGAAGGAAATTAAATTTTTTTGCAAAAAATACTTTCCCATTAAAATGTCAACTCTACTAGCAAAAATACACAGGAATAGGTTTTTCTTTCTGAGATAGAGGTGAAAAGGAAGTGAATGTGTTGGGTAAGAGACCAAATACTGTTTCTATATGAAGTGGGTTTTTTTTTCTTCTTTCTTTCCTGTAGAATGCTGGGCTGTTAAGGAAGGGGCTGCTCTTCAGGATAACTCTTTTGATGTGTGGAGGGGCTGGGATACTCTATATCCGCTGGAGGATTATGGGCACAGGGCCACCAGCTTTCACTGAAGTAGACAACCCAGCTTCATTCGCTGACAGTCTGTTTGTAAGAGTAAGTTACAAAGTTGCTTTTTTTCTGGCCAGCTCAGAACGTTTGTCTTTTGTTGTAAAATTAAGTTTTCTGTGCTTCTAAGAAAGAATAAAATGGGCAGTTTTTACATTTCGAGATATGTGTGGTGAGTCACCTTCACCTGTGCTGCCATGATGATTCTCTGCAATTTTTTTTTAATAGTATACAGTGTATACTCTTTACATTCAATTTAGCATGCACTGTACACATTGAAGTACTTTGCCATTATCTCAGTTTTTTCCCATGCATGCAAGAAATTAGCTTTTGCTGATTTCCATCCCTTTTCCACGTACTATGCTTGACTTTTCACCTTCTTTCACAACTAAAGAAAATAGCATGAAGTTCTAGTCTGGTGTATTTGGAGTGTGTCTTAGCAATATACCTCTGGTGGCATTAAGGATCTTTCTAGAGATGGAGAATGAAAGATGAAGACAGTGGATGATGACTTTTGATGTTTTCTCCTGTTGTACCAGATTGTTCTTTTTATGTATGAATATTGGTTGGACAGCACAGAATTGCATTTCCCTGCTCTGAACTAGAGAGCCACCTAGCTATGTTTAATAGAAAATTAAAATTTAATTTCACAGCTGTAATTGTAATGGATATGTAAATAGTTGTAGTCTAACAGTATTCATGTCCTCTATTGTGTTACAAGGGAAATGAGGGAAGAGAAATGGACTAAAGTTGCCCCCTTCTCCCCCCCAGCCAAGTTTAGTATCAAATAAATGTTTGTTTTCTCTTTGACTGACAGGCTATAAACTATAATTACTACTATTCACTGAATGCATGGTTGCTGTTGTGTCCCTGGTGGCTGTGTTTTGATTGGTCAATGGGCTGCATACCCCTCATTAAATCCGTCAGCGACTGGAGGATAATTGCACTAGCAGCACTTTGGTTCTGCCTAATTGGTCTGATATGCCAAGCTCTGTGCTCAGAAGACAGCCATAAGAGAAGGTAAGAGACAGTGATGAATTTTAAATGCCTGGCCAACTTGAGTACAGTATTATTTTGTTAAATCCACTACTGATAATTTTAACAATTCAGTAGAACCAGTGTCTAGCAAATGCAGTTCAAATAAATATTTATAGCTGTCATTACAGTTTTATCCCAATTTGGGTCCATCACTGTACACCAACTAGTAGGAAACAGAGTTGGAGGAGGAGGTATGGATGGCTGCTTTATTTTTTTTTCTGAAATAGTGTTTTGAAATCCTTAACACTGTAGGTGGTAAAAAGTAATATGTGCTCAAAACGCAGTAGAAAATTGTTTGTTGTTGCCTGTACATCCTACAAGTGATAATTTCCTTTAATTTCCTCCTAATAATGGAAGAGAGGTGATGTGCTTTGAAATCAGGTAGAAATACTAGCCATGTTCATACAGTTAAAAAGTAAAATGCTTGACCCATAGTAGGTACTCAGAAAACAACTTGTACTTTACTCAGAGAAACTAAAAAATTTATTGTAAACTGTTCTTTCTCACTAAGGGCTTCTGTTTAACTTTGTAGGTTCTGTTACCATGGATTTTATGTAGACTTAATTTCTCAGTTCCTTAAAATTTTCCAACTGCTCAGTCATAGAATGGTTTCAGTTGGAAGAGAACTTAAAAGTCAGGTAGTTCCAGTCCCCCTGCCACAGGCAGGGACACCTTTCATGAGAACAGGTTTCTCAAAGACCTGTTTATCCTGGCCTTGAACACTTCTAGGAATGGGACGCTGTCACTACATGTCCTTTTGAAAAGTCTATCTCCAGCTCTCTTGTTGCCCTCTTTAGGTACTGGAAGATTGCTAGAAGGTTTCCCTGGAGGCTTCTCTTCTCCAGGATACACAATTCCACCTCTCTCAACCTGTCTTCATAGGAAACGTGCTCCAGCCTTCTCCTCGTCTTCATGGCCCACCTCTGGACTCACTCCAACAGGTCCATGTCCTCCTTGTCTTGGGGGCCACAGAGCTGGATGCAGCACTCCAGCTAGGATCTCAGCAGAGCAGAGTAGGATGTGCAGGACCTGGCCCTGCTGGCCATGCTGCTTTGATGCAAGCCAGGAGGATATGGTTGGCTTTCTGCACTGCAAGTGCACATTGCTGGGTCATGTTCAGCTTCTCATCGCTGAACACCCCCAAGTCCTACTAAGGGCTACTCTCATGCCATTTTCCTTGTTCTTGGGACTGTTCTTTGTTCTTGCCATCTTTATTCTTGGGATTGCCCTGACCCAAGCAGCAGACCTTGCACTTGGGTTTCATGAGGTTTGCATCAGCCCACCTACCCTGTCCAGGTCCCCCTGGATGGCATCCTTTCCCTCCACTGCACAGCTGGGTGTCGTGGGCAAACCTGCTGAGGTGCACTCAGTCTCACCATCCATGTCACCAACAAAGATGTTAAACAGTGCCAGTCCCAGTACCAGCCCTTGAGGAGCACCACTTGTCATTGGACTCTGGACACTGAGCCATTGACTGCAACTCTTTGCATGCAACCATCCAGCCACTTCCTTAGCCACCAAGAGGGCCAGCTGTCAAATCCATGTCTCTGGTTTAGAGGCAAGGATGTCACACTGGACAGTGTCAAATGCTTTGCACAAGTCCAGGGAGATGACATCACTTGCTCTTCCTTTATCCAACAATGCTGTAACTCCACTGTAGAATGCTATAAAATTTGTCAGGCACATTTTTCCCTTAGTGAAGCCAGATTGGCTTTCACCAATCACCTCCTTATTTTCCAGGTGCCTTAGCATATTTTCCAGGAGGATCTGCTCCATGATCTTGCCAGGCACAGAGGTGACCTACTGACCTAGTTTCCTAAGTCTGCCTTTTTCCCTGTTTAAAACATGAGCATCTCCCCTTTTCTAGTCAGTGGGAACTTCTGCAGACTCATGAATTCTCAAATATGATGGGTAGGAGCTCAGCACTATCTTAAGTTCCCTTGGGATCTGCAAGCGCACCTTACCAGATCCCATGGAGTTGTGCACCTTACATGTTCTTGAACCTGACCTTTTTCTACAGCAGGCAGTTCTTTGTTCTCCCAGTCTCTGCCTTTGCCTTATGTGACTTGAGCAGTGTGGTTGGAGTACTTGCTAGTGAAGTCTGAGACAAAAAAGTCACTGAATACCTCAGCCTTCTCCATGTCCTGGGTAGCCAGGCTTCCCAAATGCTTCCACATTTTCCACAGTTTTCCTTTTATCACGAACAGAGGTAATTCTGTTGCTCAGAGTGCAAAATCTTATGCTTCTCTTCCTTCTCATTCCTTCAAAAGTTAACAGTGCACCCGCCTGCCTTTCTGCTGTTCCCATACTTATTTGCATAGATAAATAATTTTGGAGAGAGGGTGGAACTCCTGCTGCTAGTGATGTCATACTTTCTAGTAAAAATGCACTCACTAAGCCTTTATTCCTAAATAAAGATTTTTAGTAAAAGTGAAGACAAAATGTATAGTGAAGGCCTAGGACTTGTGGGGATGAGAAAAAGTAGGATGCATCTGCCTTACAGTGTAGAGATTAATTTGTAATAAATTAGAATAGAAAATTACCATGCCCGTGACCTTTGTAAGAAACACCTGACATAGACCTGATTCTTATTCCCTTATGCCCACTCTGTAAAATGAGGTACCTAGACTCTTTTGTCTGAGCTCTGTATAGTCAATAATGACGTGCCTGCTGAGGATGCTAACATTGGTGCCAAAAAAAAGGAAGAGAAACTGCTCTCAAAAACTGTGTGTCTCTTCTGTCAGTAGAACGAGAGTAAATGTCTAACTTTCAAGTGGTTAACCACAATGGATTCTACTATTGATGTGTTTGTTAGGAGAAAAAACACCTTCTCAGCTGAATGTGCACCTAAGTTTCTTCTTTAACAGTGACTTATGGTTTTTGCCCCCATTACTGTCTTACTAGGTCCAAAAATAGACAGGTAGCTTTTACCATTACTCTTCCTGCCTGTGTATTTTAAATAGGAGTTATATAATTAATATGTAATGGGGCTATTTTCTGGCCTGGAATTATGAATATTGCTTTTCTGGAAATTATAGCAATGATTTTTAAAGTGCCTCCCTGTCCTATATGCAGATCTTTCTACCATGTTTAAATAAACTTTATATGTTAAGTGGAAAAGGTTCTTTAGTTAAGATTTGTAGTTAATCTGAGAATGTTTCTTGTTTGCAGAATCCTTACACTGGGACTTGGATTTCTTATTATCCCTTTTCTTCCTGCAAGTAATCTCTTCTTCCGAGTAGGATTTGTTGTTGCAGAGAGAGTCATCTACCTCCCCAGTATTGGATATTGTATTCTCTTTACATATGGATTTAGTCTCTTGAGTAAGCAAGCCAAGAAAAAGGTACCATCAAAATAATCAGTAAAGTTGTTGATGATGAAGCAGTTCAATTGCATGATTTGTTTCTTAACTTGGCTCTCTTTCCTTAAGAAAATTCTTGCTGTGGCAGTACTTGGAATCTTGTTGATAAATGTAATGCGCTGTGCGCTCCGCAGCAGTCAGTGGAGGTCAGAAGAGCAGCTTTTTAGGAGTGCATTGTCTGTCTGCCCTCTGAATGCAAAAGTAAGTCACTCATTGACTTCTAATCTTTTTTTATTTTTCTTTTGTTTTTAAGTGTTTTGAAATGTGGGGTCAAGGAGGTATTATGCATAGTTAATATATTGTGCTACAGTGTTATTCACAGTCTTGCTGGGTTCAGGAATGACATTGACATGTCAGACATCTAAATTACAGTGGCAGCATAGTCAAAATACTAGAAAGTGCAAATTACAATATTGTAATTCAGAACTTGGAGGTGGGAGTGGAGAGGTGAGGGAGAGGGGAGAATGCTCTTCAAGAAAGGCATCAAGTCAAATTGGATGTACTGCTAATAAAATCTATTTAGAAGAATTGTGTGTATAATTGCAAGTTATTGCGACAAAAATATCAAAACAAGCTTAGTAAGTTGTAGCAATGTATTCAACTGAAAAATGTCTGTGCTGTTTTTAGAATCCCTTCTGTGTACCTTCCAGTGGTATATAAAGCCAGCACAGCTGAGGGACAAAGCAGCATATCATCAATGCAATTGCGAGATGTGGGAGTAAAATCTTGCTCCCACTTCTGCTTTTTTACAGCAGCTGAGCGGGCTAGACTCTTCAGACATGGGCACTGAGGAAAGCTGCAATTTTCCCTGCAGGCTTAGTGAGGGAACAAGTAAGATGGTGGGGCTGGATAGGATGTTTCACTGAGCTGAGCAGCAGTGCTCAGCATTGGAGACTGACTCCAGCCTCCAGCAGAGGTGACCTCCACAGCAGTCCTTTGACAGCCAAGAGCGTGATCTGTTGGAGCACACCACTGAGCCCTGATGTTGTCTGAATTTTAGTAAAGAGACTCTTTGAAAACCCGGGGAGTGGGAATGTGCAGCTTGTCGATAAAAATACATTGATATTTTAAAAGATGAGGTTCCTGTAATCTAGAATGGTTTCTAGAAAATACCAATCAAGACACAGGGTTTAAAAAGGAACCTGTGAATGCTCAGCTTCACAAAGAGAATGAAAAATTTAGCAATTACTGGAATACAAATATGCAACAGTGAGCTGTAAAAAACATTTATGGCCAATATTTGTAACATGGTGGCATATTTTAGTAGTCTGAGATTTTAATACATAAGAAAGAGCTGTTGTATTTTTTTGTGTGGCAGTGGTAGGCAACCATCTTCTTTTTAATGATGACCTCAGTATGTCTTGTCTTCTGGATGACAAGCACATACTATAAATGGAGCAAATGCAATCTGTTTTCTTTGTGTGTAACTCCATCCATCTGCCATGGTGAGAGTGCTTTAGACAGATCCACACTCTTTGCCTGTGCTCCGAGCTCCTTGGCCTCCAGCCACAGCTGGCCGGGAAGCTGTGGCTGCTCCCACAGTACCACGCTGGAGCCGATAAGCTGTGCACAAGCTCCTGAACTCATGCAGCTGGTTTCAAGCCAATGAATGTAGAGGCAAAATGAGCTTGTGTTTGTCAACACTGGGCACTGTAGACATGCCTGAGCTGTATTTCTGCTGGTGACAGCTTGTGCAAGTGGAAAGCATGGAAATGTGAACCAGGAAAGGATTGTAGGCTCACATTCCCATTGTGCTGAAGAATGTAACTTTGAAATCACAATAGACAGGAATTTTTCTAAGCAGGAACATTAGAGAGTCCATGTATGAGAGCCTGTGTCTTCTTTTCTTTATGAACTCAGCTATATTTATTTAATTCTGACAAAGGTAAATGTAAAAGTTTGCACCTGGTTTTGTTTTGATCTTCAGTTGTCTTGAAATTACAGGCTTCCTTTAAAAACTACTCCACAGGACTTTCTTTCAGTGACCCATTTATTTCAGTGGGAGGCTGCTGCAGACCAAAGAATGGCACACAGATAATAGCTTTTTCTTGTTGTTCTTGAAACATATTAAATATGTGTAATGTGGTCATGCTTTGCTTCCATTATGTATCAGGATCTCAAAATCTCAAATCCTCAGTAGCAGAAAAATCTGTTCAAGTTTTGTTGTACAGCTCTTTTCAATTCCAAATTGTCTGTGTGGGAAGTACAGAGTAAACTTACCCTAATTCTAAATAACAAGTTGTAACAGCACTGCCTTGTCTAATTTCAAGACTCATTTCTTTAAACATACCCTTTAGATAAAAATGTGGAAACTGCATTAAATGAGATTGTGTGGCACAGTAGTGAATCTGGTGCCTTGACACATCTGGCTCAAGAGGATGACATTTAAAATCAACTTTAATAAATGTTGCTCAGTGATTAAAATTTATTGGAAATAAATAAAGCTACAAATATTTTGACCTCTAAAAAAGTTCCCAATACAGATTTTTAAATGTTTTGAATATTTTAAAATTTATTTTAAATGTTATTTATTTACAATATTTAAATATATATATGTTTTTTATATGTCTGTTATATGTGTGTGTGTATATATATATTTATATAAATATAAAATACGTGGTGGGTGGGTGGATGGGTAGGGTTTTTTAAGAGAGAGAAAAAAGTATGTTACAGATCTTGGTTAAACATGTCCAGGAGCATGTCACACATTTGAACTTGTGTGGCCCTGCACTCAGGTTGGTTTCAAAGGCCATGAGACTGAAACAGTACACATTTTTAATATATATGGCAGTATTTTCCTTAGCTGAACAGGAGGTGCCTTTGTGTTGGTTCCATTTTTCCTACCATCTTTTTCATACTGTATGGGTTGGATTCTTCTCCTAGGGAGGAGAAGCTGTTTCTTTTAGCATTTAGTTCCTCTCCTTGGCCTAAATGAGAGACATAAGTCAGAAGGACTGTATCCTAGATTTGTCTTTCTCTCCACTGATGATAAAAGAAGTCCTGACAACTACAGCAGATGTGGATATGTGAGATTTTGACCCTTTCCTACTGCTGTTCACTATTTATAGACATTGCTGGATTGCTCCTCACCTTCTGAAGTCATTACACATTGTTTCTTTTAATTTTAAAGATTATTCCCAAAAATGCTCATCTTGCTGCTTTTTTTTTTCAGTTGGAAATGTTTGCATTGTTGGAAGAACTGAGTTATTTTTTGTCATCTTTTAGAAAAGCCATAGCAGTTAAGAATCCAGAGATGGTCTTTATTCCTGGATAACCTCCTCTCTAGATTTGATTCCTGGATAACCTCCTCTTTAGATTTGATTATCTAAATAAATAATTGCAGTTACATTGTTACACACATGGGAAATAGCCAGCATTTTTCTTTTCCTGGATTTGAAATAACTGAATTTAAATTACTGTAAATTATTGTGATTTTGTTCATAATCTCTACATTCTCCTTGCTACTGGCTTTTCTTTAAAGGATAGAAATTAATAAACATAATTTTTGAAAACTTTTCTGCAATATTAAGCAAGGAAGTTAAAATACTCCCAACATAATGTTGCTAACTATCTGCCTTGACATACCAGAGTAAGTAACTTTGAAATTTATGCTTTATGCAAACTGCAATCGTTATAGATACAAGTTTGTCAGAGAAGAGCTATGCTAATACTGAAAAGGTACAATTAGTTTGTGAGGTTGGTTTCTATATTTTTGTAAAAGGTCCTGTAAAACCTCTTTGTTACAGAACAAGATTTAATGCTGCCTGAGGATCTGATCTTTGATCCTTAAGGAAGCTGATCTAGAGGGCATTTCCTTTAGATATTGAGATTTTTTTTCTTTATGCTCTATATTAAAAAAGGATTATCTTCTCAGGAATTTACCTAGAGTGCTGTGGGCTGTGTTTATACGGACTATTTGCAGTGTTTTGCCACCATTTTAAATGTCAATTTTTGTGTATACAAGCACAGTCATGCAGAATAATCTTTAGACAACATTAGGTACACAAACAAGATGTGAATACCAAAAAATATTTGTTTTATTATTTAGAAAACAGAATTTTAGTAGTAGAAGAAAGAGAAGCTTGATGACACAAGCTGGCATTGAACAGAGGCATCTGCATGTTCCTGTAGAAATTTTGACATCTGTGCTTTGCTTTCATCCTTTTCAGTAAATGTTCATATTCGCTGGAAAAGAGATTATCAGCAGCCAGGAAGAGAGAGTAAAATTGGTGATAATAGTAATGCTCCAGCTGAGGGGGTGTACTTCCTGGAAGATGATATTACATTTCAATTTCTTCCTGTTCTGCTTTGAGGGAAAACAAAACCAAAAAATCAGTCTGGCAATAACTTCATTTTTTGTACAGGAAAATATTTTTTTTCCTCTCCTTTAAATATAACATTTAAATAAGAGTTCAAGTACTATGTATATCTGGCACAGAATAATATGCAGCGCTTTTTCTTTTTTATACTGGCTTCTTAGGTTGGTTGAGGTATTGAACAGACAAATACATAGAGCCTATTCCTTGGCTAGGCTCTGGTGCTATGGTTATGTTAAACAACACATGAGAGAAAGTGGCTTCTACCCTAGGGTATTTTTACCTGATCTCTTAGATTTCTGAGAATACTATGTTGTTATGCATCCCTGAAAAATGCTCCTTTTAGAGCTATTACTGTAAAGTAATTGCCTGTTTAAGATTGATAAAGGATCATCTGAGTATAATGTAATACGTCATTTCCAGTTAATATTTAATCATTTAATAACAAAGGGCTCTTAAATGTTTAACCAGGAAAGGAAAATCTTCCCTCCCAGGCTGGCATGCACAATATCTGTCAGAAACAGAAGAACCACACGTCTAGACATGAAATTTTAAACAACTCACTGGCCTCTCGTTATTAAAGACCAGATTCCTCCCACCCATTGGTACATGGAAAGGTCCTGTGTCCCCGTGCTGTGCAGGGGAGTCACAGCCCTGTGCTCAGCAGACAGAGTGGTCACTGCAGGCTTGCCTTCAGTGAGCTAAAGGCTGACCTTGGCATCTCTCTGCTGTGGCACTGAAGTGAGAGACACAGCTGGATGGCAAAGTACCTCTCAGGTCACTGGATGTGGCTGGAAACCCTTTGCTGCTTCTGCTCTTAAGAGCAGGATGTGGCTGCATCTTATAACCCATTGCAGGACTGCCTTTATCATTGGATGCTTATGGTAGGCTGGGCACTTCTTTTGATATGTTTGGTTTTGGGCTTTTTTCCTCTTCCTTTCTTTGTCACCACCATATTAAGAGGAACTAAAGCTAAAATTTCACTTGAAAGGAAATTAGAAAACTTACATACAGCAAGGAGCCCTTCATTTTTGGGGGTATTGTATAGAAACATCATTTCCTTTCACACAGGAGCTATAGCTGAGGGCAAAAGAAATATACCATTTGAAAGGCTAATAGTTTATTTAAATAGTTGTTCAATCAGTTTTAGTAGACTATAGTATATCTTTTTAGTTCAGTTCACAAAATGTACATGTGCACTTAATACTTCATTTGATGTTTTGACTTGAGAGAATTGATATCTCTCCGTTTTCTTCAGACTGCACAATTCTGTTTACATGAGAAAAATATTCTTGCTGCTGGTACTTTTGGGAAAAAAATGGATGTGAAGATACTACATGTTTTTAAAAAAACTGTGAAAAATAGAAAGTGAAGTACTGTTTCCTAACACAAGGCAGCTGACATGTGAAAGACTGAGTGGTTGGTGTGCACCAAGATTTTTCTCATCTGCTCTGTCCCAGTCTTTAGTCAAATTTCATTTTGTAAAGCTTCTTAAAGAATAAAATTCAATCAAGTTAAATATAATTTTGTTTGCTGAAGTGTAAAGTTACGTACTTCAAGGGCTAACATCCACTATTCAGTGAAATATGTAAATATTTCTTTTGTGTTGCCACAATTTATCTTTTATCTGGGTAAAATTTGAATGTGTGAACTTCAACATACATAATCAGAGCAATCCAACTTGGTAAGAATCTTAGTGTTCTGAATAATTTCTGGAAGAGATATATAAATAGAATTCAGTCCTGAGAAACATCTTTCAGGGTATTTCATTTTACTTTAATGACTCCTGGGAAAATGCTGCTCTATCTTCTTGTATTCTTTGACACTGTCAATGGATCTTCATTTGTTTGTTTCTTGATGTAAATGTACCATTCTGTTGCTTCTTTGCCATGGACCTTGTCACATTTTTATGAGTGTACAGTACAGTGCCAGGATTTTTTTCTTTGTGAAAGCTGTGCTAGAACTGCTTTTATGGGATGTTGAATTTGTGTGCTATTTTATATCTTACAGTGTGAGAAGATGCCTTTGTGCATGCTTAATAAGCTTTATGGCATCTCTGTTCTCCCTAAAACCAGTGAAAATACTTTTTCTCCCATTTGAGGAAGCATGGGAAATGTCCTTAACTTTACTTGGTGGTGGTATGTTACAGCATAGTTACCATCATATAGAGATGAAATTCAACAATTAAATACCATAACAACTAGGCTCCAACACTCATGTGTGCTGGATCAGTAGGTTCCAGACACTGTGCCAACTGCAATTAGGGTTTTTCAGTTAATGGACATGTCAGATAAAATCCTTTTTTGAATGTAGAAGGTGAATTAGATTTATCTAAGTACATTATGGACCTATCTTTTTGGACTTCAATCTGAAGTTATTCCTGTATACTGTTTTGAAATTAGATTTTCAAAGTTTGGAAAAAATTACCATATGTGTTTTAGATGAAGTATATACAATTAAATTTCAAATAGCAGAGTTATCTAAATAATGAGTCCTGATCTGGGTGCTGAGAAATCTCTTTTCAAGAGTCAGCACTCACAGTACTTTTCAACCAGGTAACACAGTCTTCTGAGATTTGTCTTAGAGTGGGATTTGATATGTCTTCCAACTCAGATTTGTCCTGATATATATTTATTCCTATTTACTCTTGCCATAAATTAGGATGATGCATCCGCTTCCTATAGTCTGAAAGCTCTAGATCCTTCCTTCATCATTCAGTTTTTAACAGGCAAAGTCTTCAACATGTTGCTACATATATTATTTCAGAAATGCTCTTTGATACATTTTTATCCTTATATAATAATTGTTCCTGCCTGTTACCTTTTGTTTGGGTTTTTTGTCAATGTTGAGTTTCTTCTAGTTTATGCTATAATGAAAACAAAGTTTGACACATTGCTGTAGTGTTCCTTCTGCTATGATAGATTTGATTTGAGTCAAACTTTCTCTTACCTGGCAAACAAACAAAATTAAGAGCAGGAGGTCTCCATACCAGGTGCCTTGTGAAAGGTGTGGTGACCTCACTTATAAAACTAGGAAATTAATAATCTTTCTTAAATAACTGGAGTAGGTAAACTGATCTGTACCTCGGATTTTGTCTTACTGTCTTCATTGTATGAATTATCCAATCCTAAGTATCAATCTACACCAAAAGCCAGCAATGAATGACACAAGTGCTGACTGTTTCTTTTTAGAGAAAGATTTTTAGCTACTTGATTCCACAAAATATCTGACTGTGTGGCATCTGGTGGAATATCCATCTGTGTTTTCAGGTGCACTACAATGTTGGCAAAAACCTGGCTGACAAAGGAAATCAAAGTGCTGCAATCAAATACTACAGAGAAGCTGTAAGGTATTAGAAATTTTACTGCTTTAATGATCTTTGCTAAAATTGCTTTCATGTTTAACATGAAGAAAATGCTTAGCTATTCATTTTCATGTTCTGCAGTGTTGCAGAGCTAGCAATTTGCATATATTAATACATGTCCATACATAATAATAATCTCTTACATTTTAAATTTTAGGTTGAATCCAAAATATGTGCATGCCATGAACAACCTTGGAAATATTCTGAAAGAAAGAAATGAGCTCCATGAAGCAGAGGAGTTGCTGTCCTTAGCTGTACAAATACAGTATGTTTAGACCAATGCTAAGCAGTGTTTTGCACCAATTGAGCCAAAATGATACAATAGGATCTTGTGTTTCAAATGCTTAATTGTCCTCTCTCCTGGTGTTTTTTTCCCAATTTGCCCAGACCTGATTTTGCTGCTGCGTGGATGAATCTAGGAATAGTGCAGAACAGTTTAAGAAGGTTTGAAGAGGCAGAGCAAAGCTACTGGACAGCAATTAAACACAGAAAAAAATATCCAGATTGTTACTACAATTTAGGGCGGTTGGTAAGTGCTTTTGAATAAATGATAGCAATGACTGGAATCTGTATGTCTTTCTGTATGTATATATAGAGATAGATTTATATAATTCTGCTGTAATGTTAAAAGCTGATAGTTATCCCACTTTGCTTATATTGTACTTTAGGGTGATTTCATGCTTTTGGTAGCTTTTCCTATTGCTTTCCCAATATACTTCCTTCCATACAACCTTTGGTAATCCTACTTTATCATATAAAGAAGTATAAACAAAAATACAGATTTTAATTTTTTTTTCCAAAAGGCATTATTGATAATTTCCCAATGTTTTGCATTCCTTAGTATATTGTTAGGTAGTACAGCTATGCTGAAAAATTCAAATTAGATTTTTGAAAATATGTACATTAAATATTTACCAAATCTCTTGTGTAGATTTCTAAATTGTATGCTGTTTCTTCTCCTTATGCTATTGGAACATGCATATTTGAAGACAAGCCTCACTTCCAGAGGAAAGAAAAGGAAAATTAGTATATAGCATTCTTATCTTCCATACTACAAGAGTGTTCCTTTTATGTTTATTTTTGTCCGTAAAAAGAAATCCTACTAGAAAGGACATGACATTAACAACTTTTTAGTGTCTTTAGTGAATGATAGGAAAGTAAAGCAAGTAATAGCAAAACTACTGGATTTTTCTTTTGTTTTAGTACGCAGATTTGAATCGCCATATAGATGCATTGAATGCATGGAGGAATGCTACAGTCCTGAAACCAGAACACAGTTTGGCCTGGAACAATATGATAATATTGCTTGATAACACAGGTAAAGGTCTATTTGAATGTTTTAATGAATAATTCAGTGTCTAGAAAAACTTAAACCTTTATCCATTTTTATCTAAAAGGATCTTTACCTCTTCTTTGGCCACCCAGACACCCTCTAATAATAGAAAAATACCTTCTGATTTGGTCATTTTAATGCATCACTTGAAATCCAGCGCACAAATTGAATTTCTGATACTTACTTAAAATGCCATCATTGTGCAAGCATGTTTGTATTATAGAGTAAATTCCAGAACGTTTTAATCTCTGCTTTCTTGTTCTTCTGAAGTTGTTATCTGTTGGAAAAAAATTAAGATATTCTGTTGCATTAGTCTGCAGCATTTTACATTTGTGTGTGTGTGATACCTGGTTTTCTCTAAAAAATTATGCAGTCAGCTATTTGTAAAATATGTGTGCTTGCAGCATGAACTAAGGGTGTGTTAAAACATGCCTTCTCTTTTTCTGCTACCTGGGCTTCCAGGCAATCTAGCTCAAGCAGAAGCAGTTGGAAGAGAAGCCCTGGAATTAATACCTAATGATCATTCCCTTATGTTTTCCTTGGCTAATGTACTGGGGAAATCACAAAAATATAAGGTAGGTAACTAGAGCTTTTTGACTCTAGGGCTTTGGGTTGGTTTAGTTGGGATTTTTCCCTTAATTAAACTCCATCTACATTTTTTGTAGAAACTATTTGAGGAGATCATTGTGGACTATGACTTAGATAATCTGTTTAAAACATTTCAGTGCCCCTTTCTACCACAGTATTGGTGTGTGATTCTGTCTTGAGCTTATCCCTCCTTATTTTAGATGCCTGGGTTACAAATGTTGCTGCCCCACACTATGTCAGTGGTCAGTGGAGAGAAATAGGCTCTTAAGCACACTAGAGGGCAGTTAGGGTCTTGTGTTGCTTCACAGTCGAGGGAGAGCCTGCATTGAATTAGAGACCTTGTTTCAGGAACTCAGAACAGGCTAGTCCTTGTGCTTTTGCTGTGTATTCTGTCAATACATATATATATATATATATATTTAGATAGACAGATAGATAGACAAGAATTCTAGCCTTTTTGCCTCAGACACATTCTAAAATATAGTAACACTAGTTTGTTCATCCCAGACTGAGGATGGGATACCTGGGTGATCTCAGAATGCTATGAAAGAACATGCATTGCTCAATGTATTGAACTTTCTCTTGGATGCAGTTGACCAGCCTGTGAGTGGTACCTCAGCATTAGCTACCTTTATTTGCAAGTAGTAAATGTAATGAAACCGATGAGGATGACTTGTTTTCCAAAGGGAATTGTATCAGATGATAAGCTTATATGACAGAAAATAAATCATACACATTGAATATAGTTAGTTGTTTAAACTGACTCTATAATCAGTGATTTATGTATGTGATAGGGACAAATTAATAATCAAGTCCTTGGTGTTCCTTAGAAAAACATAATTTACTGAACCTTTTTTTAGGCTTTTAAGGGGTTTGATGTCTTTTTGATAGCGATAATGTTAACAGCACTCCAGGAACATCCTCATTTACATACAAAGTAAGAAGATTGTACGATATGAAACTTGTCAGGAGGAAATGGCCTAAGTTGCACCAGGAAAGGTTTAGATTAGATATAAGGAATTTTTTTTTTTTTTTTTTCACAAAAGGGGTTGTAAAACATTGGACTAGATTGCCCAGGGAAGTGGTGGAGTCACCATCCCTGGAAGTGTTCAAAAAATATTGAGGACATGGTTTAATGGTGAACATGCTGGTGATGTGGGTTTACAGTTAGACCTTGTGATCTTAAAGGTCTTTTCCAACTTTAATAAGTCCATGATTCTCCAAATAGATACATCTGGTCAGTAGTTACTGTGACCACTTATATTTCTACAGTTTTGATCAGCTGTGGAGTCCTGACCTGTTCACATGTGAGGCCAGGGCCTGTGACAAGCCAGCACTGGCTTTTGTTTGTGTAAGTGATGCTGTTAAACACGCTGTTACTGTTTTTCTAGACTGGCTAGGTTTTTTTTCCTGGATACTCTAATTTTTTTCTCTCTCCACCTGAGACTGTTATAAAATACATATTTCAGGTTGGTTTAACAAAGTTCCAGAATGATACAAATTAACATCCAGAATGCATAAGATATGAGATTATGGAGGAGGTAATTGCTAGAATTATTTTGGTGAGTCAGGCCTGTGGAAGAATAGAGGATTTTATAGTCATTCATCAGGGAGAATATGTATCATGACAGAATACAGAGCATTTATAATGAAATAAAGTGAAAAAATAAGTTGAAAACAAGCTAGAAAATTTTTCCAGGTGTAGGAGAGACAAGTCTGTCTTAGTGGATTTAAAAAATACAAAAGAGGATAGTGGTTTTGATTGCCAGCCCTGAAAGGTTATTATGCTGCAGGAGAACGTGTTGGAGACAATGCAGAAGTAAGAGTAGGGGAAAGTGCAGCTTTTAAGTCCACATTCTGATAAAAGCAAAAGGAATAGTGGAGCCCAGGAAAAAAAAATACAGGGCGCCAGTGAGTGTTTTAATAGTTCAATATGGAGTAGTAGTTTTGTGTAAAGCTTAACTAGTCACTAAAAACTGATGAGTTATAACAGGGAGAGCAAATTAAGGGAATTGGAAAGACGACTCACTCACAAAGGTTATGCTCTCAGCAGCTCTATTTGGCATTGCCTGGAAAGAGGAGATACAGATTTGTTTGCAATGGGAGAATGCTTACTGACAAAAAAAAAAAAAGCATGAAAAAATCAGATTTCTTGTCCAGCCCCAAACCATGTAAAAACAGAGGAGTGGATGGCTCTTCAAGGATTTTTATTGAATGAAATTGGAGGGGAGGAACAGTGGATGGAGACTGTCAAGGTGATGAAGGTAATTTTTTTCAGATTTCTTGTCCAGGCCCTCACCATGTAAAAACAGGAGTGGATGGCTCTTCAAGGATTTTTACTGAATGGAATTGGAGGGGAGGAACAGGGGATGGAGACTGTCAAGGTGATGAAGGTAATTTTCAGAGTGCTGCTGGGCTGTGTCTGATGTGTTGTATAACCTCAGGCATTTAATTTATTAGGTTACTCGTCATGTGTCTGTATAAAAGTTGCTACTATGTGGGCTCTGTTGTTGCACAGGAAGATGAGTTCTGGGGTTTTTTGTTATCTCTTATTTTAAAAGACATTGAGTCAAAAAGGTTTTATTATGTTGTAGAGAGATTTCCTTCCAATAATAAGCATGCAAAATTCTCCTCCTTCCAATAAGCACACTCCTTCAGTTTCAAATGCACATTGATGTTCAGGAGAAGATAGGTTTCCTACATCACAAAAAATAAAAATTAGCCCTTTATGTTTGTATCCACTGATGAATGATTTATTGTTCCAGAGAGAAAAGCACATAAAGGATGAGCTGTTTCTGTGGTTTTGTTTGGGTTTTTCAATTAACATCTGTTATACCATGTTAGATTCTGCTTTGAATGCTTGTTCTTATCTCAATTGATTAAGAACCAAGCTATCTTTAGTTCTTTGAAAAAGATGTGTGCTATATTTTTGTTACATATACATCTATGCTTTTTCTGTAAAAAGTGCAATAAACTGAAACCATTCAGCATTTTTTGTATTTGAAATAAAGCCAGACTACAATTTTGTGGCCTTGGCAGCAGATGGAATGCAGTGTGCTTACCCCAAGCCTTTGCTATATGCAAGCTGCAAGTTTCTTGGCAACACTTGAAGATTTGGCAAGATGCAGCAATTTGAAATACCACTGATGTACTGGAATGTATATTTATTCCATATATCCACAGTAATATGAATATGATGCACCTTAAATAGCCTTTAAACAACCACTATGCTTCTACTAGCTGCTGAGCAAAGTAGTGGTGATAAAAATATTCTCAGCATGTAGTTGAAGATGTATGGTAATGGCGGCCAGCTCTTGAATATCTATTTCATTAAACTACCTGGAAGAGCATTGCACATGTTGTCCCACTGTCCTTCAGCAGTGAAAGGATGCAAGTCTATACATTAGGTGCTCCTCCTCTGTGTAGGTGGCAACTTTTAGGCATAAGGTGATTTAAATGTTCAGTATATCTTTCATTTTGATTGCTGTTAACTTGCCCAGTGAGGAAAAAAGAGATTTACTAGACCAAAATACTACAATTTGGAGTGGGAAAAACCACAACTTTGTGGGACTTGAAATTACTGCATGCTTTCAGGTGCCAATCCACTGTTTTTAGGATTTGAGAGTTGTATGAAAAGAGGAGGTTATCCTGCACTACTTGCCAAAATTTTGATTCTCAGTATGTTTCTCAGGTGACTGAGAAACATGGAAATCGTGGAATAATTTTGCCTGGAATTGACATCTAGAGGTCATCTAGTCCAACCCCTAACCCAAACCAGTGCCAGTTCCAGTTGAATCCTGAATATCTCTGTCAATAGAGATTCTATAACCTCTCTCAACAGCATCTTTCAATGCTTGACCAACTTTATGATTAAAAAAATTAATGTTTCCTTTAACTGGAATTTCTTGTATGCCAGTTTGCGTCCATTATGTCTCATCCCATCTCACAGACATGTGAGAAGAGTCTGTTTCCATTTTCTCTGTATTATCTCATCGGGTAGTTGTAGGCAGCACCTTCATCTTCTCTCCCAAAGGCTGAAAAGATCCAGTTCTCTCAGTTGGTCTTTGCACATCTTGTACTCCAGCCCTGTACCATTTTGGTGGCTTTCTGCAAGACTCACTGGAGTATGTTTGTGTCTCTCTGTAATGGAGACCCCCAGCCTGAACACATACTCCAGGTGTGGTCTCAGAAGTGCTTATTAAAAATCACATGGCCACCAAAGGTCCATTCCAGCCTCAACCATTCTGTGATTCCTGCTAGTCTGTTTCTCTGTCCTGCCCAGGTCCCTCAAAATAGCTATTCTTCCTTCCAATGTATTTCTCACTCCCTCCTCTTAGGTGCTACCTGTAAAGTTTTGAAACTGCATTCAGTCCCATCATCCAAAATACAAATGAAATCACTAAACAGTGTGGGTTTCAAAAAGACCAATGCATCCAGGGACTTTGATAGTCTGGATATGAGAATGCTGGAGTAACTGCTCATGCCGTAGGAAAGCAATGCTAAAACTTGCACTATTGAAGTAAATTTGCAGGTATCTGGTTCCTCTTGTTAACTCCTATCCAAATATTCCTTGTCCTGAAACAAAATCAGAATCACAGACTAGCTGGGGTTGGAAGAGGCCTCTGGAGATGGTCTCATCCAACCCCCTACTAGAGCAGGTTCACCTAGAGCAGGTTGCACAGAATTGCATCCAAGCAAGTTTTGAATATCTCCAGGGAAGGACACAGCACAACTTCTCTGGTCAGTCTGTTCCAGTGGTCTGTCACCTGAACAGTAAAGAAGTTCTTCCTCATGTTCAGGTGGAACTTCCCGTTCATCAGTTGCTGCTTGTTGCCTCCTGTGCTGTTGCATGGCATGAATGAGAAGAGCCTGGATCCATCCTTTGGCACCCTCCCTTCAATACTTAGACTCTGATGAGGTCCCCTCTCAGTCATCTCTTCTTGAGGCTGAGCAGGCCCAGCTCCTTCTGCCTTTTCTCATAAAAGATGCTCCAGTCCCCTCATCATCTTCATAGCCCTCCACTGGCCCAGCTCAGAGAACCCTGGGGTTTGTAATTTCCTTGACCTGTGGAGATGAAAGCACTTTCTGCACAAGTCTCTCCTGGCTTGAGAATGGCAGCCTCAGCTGTGCTCAGCAATGCTTTTAGTTTGGGTTTGGACATATGGGGAGGATCTTAAGTCACTCAGAGCTGAGTGACTCAATCTTGAAATCAGAAATTTCTTTTCCCCTGAAGGGACCCTTACAGAGAGTTATTTCATGCTTGACATGAGAAGATGGTGGAACCAAAAATCTGGCTGACAGGCTTTCTTTTTCAGTAGAGCCTGTGATTTATTTTAAGCAGTGAAAGCTTAGCACAAAGGAAAGGACTTTTCTCCATGTTAGTGTTCTCACATACCTCAGACAGCAAGTATGTGCATTCAGATGGAAGCCTACCACATTGAGGTAATTTTATTTTTAGGTCATTTGCATTGAAACTGAATGAACAACTTTCCCTAAAGCACAGCACAGCATAGAAATCTGTGTAAAATTTGCTCTCAGGTATCTAAACTTGCATGTCAGCAAGTAAATATGCTCCATTTGGATTGGCCAGGATGTGACTGTTTAAACTTCTGCAGGAAATCTGCTTGGGAAAAAAGTATCAATATTAGCAGCTAGTTTGGAAAAACAGAATTGTTTTAATTAGAGAAAAAATTTAGCAGTAAATTATTCTCTGAATATTAGGTGAGGGACCTCAGGTTTTCTAAGAGGTACTCAGATATCAAGAGTCTTAAGAGCACACATTGCAAACACTAATGCAAGAAGATAACTGCTGAGGAAAATGTGAAGGATGTTGCATGGCATGATAAGATTTGGCATGTTTTTTTAAGTAAAAGGTACTCAGCTACTCTTCATGGGGAACCACACTGAAACATCTGTTTGAAAGAGATTTACTGGAATGCCCTTATTTTTAATGCTAAAACTGTTGTAAAAGGAAAAGTGTCTACAAGCAGTTTGCTTAGATACCAAATTACATTTTCTTAATTTGATTGCATAAGTAGGGAAAACTTCAGCAGGTAATGTTTGAAAATACTATAACTATTTTAAAAAAAGGTACTTTAGGTAAAGAGCAAAGTTCTCTAGTGCTTAATAAATTTCTGATAAAATAACAGCAGTCTGTGAAAACATGACACTTATTTGCAGCATTATTTTTGGTTTCAGGGGGCTGTAGCCACCTGAGCTACAGATCAGGCAGGCTTAGGATATTTATATGGTGGTATCATATAGATATGGCATAATTTTGGAAGGTTTGTAATTACAGTGGTGGGTAAATTTGGCATTGTTTTATATATATGAGAATGGACTTCCCTGATGACTTGTTATTTTAAATTATTCAGGAATCTGAAGCTTTGTTCCTCAAGGCAATTAAAGCCAATCCGAATGCTGCCAGCTATCACGGTAATTTGGGTAAGAGCCTTTCTAAATCTTATCAGCTGTATTGTTTATTTGCTTCATATTCATTGTGTTTAAAAAGAAAAAGCAATCTTTTGCGCCTTCTTCCTGCTGGGCAGATTTCTATTTTACTTTCTAGAAGAACTGCCAGCCAGAAGAACAAGGCACTAAAGCCAGAAAAGCTGTCACACGATATGACAGATCAAGAGGGCTGCAAAATCCAGCCCAGAGGTAGCTGCACTTTAGTGTCTGCAAATTGGTTCATTTATGCTATGCTTGTAACCTGCAATGAGCTCACCAGATAAGAGCTGCCATTTATGGCTCCATTGTAATTCATTCCTTCATCATTCCCATGCCAGTTCTGCTCCCAGGCCTTGCTCCTGCATTTGGCAACAGAACAAGCAGCTACTGTGCCACCAGCCAGTGACAAACCCTCTCTGGAAACAAATACCTCAATGTTGTTCTCCAAGTGATTGGCAAGATTGTACATTATTCAACAATATTGCTAACGAAATTCCCCATTGATGTTCCAGCTGTGCTTTATCATCGCTGGGGAAACCTTGACTTGGCGAAGAAGCACTATGAAGTCTCTCTGAAGCTTGATCCCATGGCACCGGGAACCAGGGAAAACTACAACCTCTTAAGAAGAAAACTGGAGCAGTTGCAAAAGAAAGGCGGTGCCTGATGCTCCTTTTCAGGTTGCCCATGCATGTTGTTTACAACTGCTGTTACATGGGTACTTTTGACCATGTGCAGGCTTCAGTCATCATTTCTCAAAAACAACACCACCAGCACCGCACACTTGAATGTCCAGTTTTGCCCTCCTACAGATCCTAACATTTCAGCTTGAGGGATCGTTTTATTTTTACTTGAACTGCTTTTAAAGTCCATTAGAACATTTTTATAGGTATATGAAAGCAATGCAGATGGAATTTCACAGCATACGTGTGTAATTTGATATCTTCATCTGACTTTTTAGTAGCGGGATGAATAGCAGGAGGCAGTTTTATTTCTGAAAGTGATACTTAAAAGTGCAATTTCCTGTTTAAATCCTGATCTTTTCAAGTATGAAGAATATCTGTCTATTTCAGTTTTATTACTGCCTTCCAGTGCCAGTCCTGCAGAGTCAGTGGAAGAATGAATTCTCTCCAGCACATCAGTGTACTCACATAATTTGGGTTAAGCCCTTATGCTCATTTCTCTCTCCAGCCTGTGAAGTGTCAGACTTGTACAGGAGTAAATAAGGGCAAGGATTTGACCATAAACGTCTGTCAGCCAGTGTACTGCTCAGGTATGCTTGAGTGTAGAAAATACTGTTAGATGAAGATAGAGATTTTAGCAAGCAGCTAATGAAAAGAAGGTGAGGCAACAGAGGAGTCAGGTAGAGTTTCTGTTCTTGCAGGCAGTCTCATCAACCACAGACAACATGGACAAGTCAGAATTGCTTTAGCTCCTGTGGCAGGTCAGTGGTTTAAATACAGTGCAGTGTCTGTAGGAGCTAATTGCTGCATTCCCAGGCAATTCAGTGCTTTCTGGTTAAGGACATTACACCTTTCAGCTCCTATATTGCTGGGGAATAAAGAGAGAATTTCTGTAGAACAGTAACTGTGCAGTAACCTGACCTTGGCTGTTGATCTGTTACCTGAAAGAACTTGGCTTCACCTTTGTCTCCCATGGCTCGTGTGTTTGCTGAAGGGGCAGATAAATAAGCATAGCTGTTAATGCATAAACTGAGCACATCAATGTGGGATGATTCAGAGGTGGTTTATGTTGATACCATGTTACCTCTCACAAGGGGCTATGCTTTAATACACATTTGAACTCTGGCTGTCCAGAGTTGTTTGTCATGTACTATATATTTACATTCCTGCTTCAGGAAGTAGTCACATGTCTGTTTATTTGCTGGTGGTTGGTTTTTCCAGTTTCTTTAGGGTTTTTTGAGATGTTTAGTTTTGTTTGTTTAAGATTGGAAGTTTGCTATTGGATATGAAAGTTTGGGAACTTTACCTGTCTTTTCATATTCCTTTATTCTTACCATCCATGTCTCCTGGGAGAAACTGATCAGCACTGTATGATCAAAGCTAGCTCGGGTACTACAAGTCATGCAGACACTTTAGTGCATTATTTTTGCCACACCAACTGCAGAACTAGCCAGCAAGGCGTCCACAAATCTGGCCTTTGAAGAAACAAACATGGCTACATACTGGTTTTAGTTGTGGTGCCAGAGGCATGTATGTGTGCTCCTCTCCTACAGGCATAGCCTGTTTCTCAGTGGGACTAATTAGTTCACACAGGGTACAAAGCCGTGGCAGTCGTCTCCATTTATTCTGTTTTCTGGATAAAATTTTCAGAAGTTTGTTTCTGAATATGATCCAAGCATGCTCTTTGATAACAGAGCACTGCACCAGTATGGCTAATCATCTTCCAATGACCAGCCTACCTTAGTACCAACTTTTGTGTCTGAAAGGTGTTGAAACAGATACACCCTTCAGTACAAGCAGCAGGTTCTTAAGGCTTTCCATACATAGCCTACTATTCATCAGATAGAGAGAACACATCGCTTCTTCAGTCATGAGGCATTGAAGAGTAGGGATCTGGCTGGATGAGCTAATTTATAGCAGAAGATAAATATGTTTACTATAATCAGGTCTTTTCTGTATATTTGGAATATGACATCCTGAGTTTAAATTATTATTCTCATCATAAAGTCCACATGTGTAGTTTTCCCTGTTGCTTTCCATATCAGCTTTAAAGACATCCACTAGATCAATATTATGTACGAGGGATGATTTTTTTCTAGGTCATTGTAAACCAAAGTTGTAGAAATTCCTCTGTGGAAGTCCTTCTATTCAAGAGTCTTAAGACAGAAGAGACTGACAAACAATTTGGATGTTTTGTTAGTGTTTGAAAATAGTGTTTACTTTTCACTACAGACAACATAATTTCTTCTGGCTACCTGTATATGTTTTTGTGAGGGTTTATTTGTTTTATATAATATTTCCTGCTATAGAAATTCAATGTGATTATTTGTATGATGGTAATATGAAGCACACCCATATGTCTGAGTTTAATGTTGAGGCAGAATTGTGTTTGGAAGAAGCCACAAAGATGACTCTTTTGTAATAAAAACTTCCTTAAGACTTTTAAGAATACTAAATATTTTTTTACATTATTTTCAGAAATATTTTGAAAGTGCAAACAGTGCAGTGGTTTTTATTAAAATGGTTATAATGTTAACCTTTTTATTGTTTTTCATACCTCATAACTGACTCCTGGAACAGTGCAGAACACTTCAAAGAGAAAAAGATTAAGAAAAAGTGGGCTTGTACATAACTGTAGTTACAAATATTGCCTATCTTTCCAGCATGCTGGATTTTTTTTCCCATTGCTAATTCTAGAAGATTAAAGTTTCCTTATCAGTTGGCCAGTCTGATTCTCTAGGGAAATTACAAAGCCTTTTTTTTTTCTTCTTTTTTTTTTTTAATGATTACTTGCTCAAATACAGTTCTGAGAAGATAAAGCAGAATGATTTAATGCACAGACTGGAGTCAAGAAAATAGTCACAATGACTGCTATGGATGTTAGTCTCTTTTCACCAAAAACTTCCAGTGGAGTTCCCTGATTGTATGTCTTTATTGTGGCTAGACCAATGACATGTACCTAAAGTTTCCTGTTATTTAATTTCATAGTATTTAAACTTTAGAGATGTGGGTTGTGTGTGTGTTTATGGGCACTAAGAAATAAAAATCTATAATACTTTTGAATGGTTTGTTAAAAATATTTGGCCTATTCACTGGGAACCTTTTCCTTCATATTTAAGGTACCTGTATCTAAACTATTCATCCTAGTTTCTCTTTATAGTCACTGGGGAAAAAAAATCTTTAGGATGTGAGAAGTCATACTTGAAGGAGATATTCGTATTCACTAACTTCAAAGGGTAACTAAGGTGATCAGCTCATATACATGAGGAAAAATCTCACTGCTGCTTTCAGTTGAAGTAATCTGGTCCCATACACGAAGTAATCTGGTCCCTCTAGCATTCTCATACATTATTGACGCCAAGAATGTTGAAAGACTGGCATTGAAGCAAACTGGCAGGTACTTGCCTTGAGAGACAGAGAGTAGCTGGATGAGGGAGTAGAAGAAAACTAATTTTGATAAATTTACATGACTGATAAAGCATTGAACAACAAACCCCTGCATATAAAAACATAACATTCACATCCAGTTTGATTCATTGCTAGCTTGTTTGTGTTTCTGTAACGAACAGTAACAACTTCTTATTGAATTGAATTTTGGTGTCCTTCACTCCTATTTTAAAAAGCAATTCTAAAGCAACTGTTCCAACAGTGAGATTTATATTTTTCCCTTGAATTCGCAACAGTAAGATTTGTATTTTTTCCCTTAACTTCCAGTTGCTGTTTCAAGCTGTAGGTGTTAGAATGTTAAATGTGACAGCAGTGTGTGTTTCAGTATGGTGAGGTTTTTTTTGTTTTGATATATTTTGATACTTATTTGCTGGTTCCTGCCTGTGTCCCATATTTCACATGAATATTGGTACACATACGTGTTGTTACATGTAGATTCCCATGTGCTTCTCAACTTGGCCCTTTCACTGAACAGTCCTCCCTTCCACAGCTCTTGGTGTTTTTCTAGCAAATGTGTGTTAATGAGGGCACGTTTAACTGGAAAAGACTAAATTTTGCTGGGAGCAAAAGTGAGATCACATGGCTGGATTTCTGCGACATAAAAGCTGAGGGAGCCAAATTTGTGTCATGGAACACCATAAGCAGCAGGTGCCACTAGTAAAGGGCACTTCAGACTGTGCTGGGCTCCACAATAACGTGAAGTGGTTGTACATAGGTGTAATGTTATAAACACAGCAACTTGAACTCTGTGCTTTAAAGGACTATATATCCCTCCAAGGAAGAGGATGTGCACAGCTGCATGGACTACTGAGCATTGGAGGACTGATTACCTTGTGTTAGAAAGTTGCACTGCCGTGTTGTGGCATGGGTGTTCAGTGTGTGTCAGTGATGATACATGTCAAGTGGTTCAGGGCTTTTTAAAATGAGTATTTTTGTTAGGAAAAATCCCTACAGGTATTGAAACTGGTAGCTTGTGATTTCTGAGCTGAACTTTTTTTATGTAATATTAATAATTTAGACTGCCAATGGTACGTTCCAATTTATTTTCAGCTGAGCAGGAAGTAAATACATTTGTAATGAAGCCACGAAATAAATTTGCATTTTGCTATCTTTTTTTTGCATAGATTTTAATTGTGACAATGGTGTTTATTTTTGTAGTAAGTTTTTGATTCAGGGTTCTGCTACAAACCAGAAAGAAAACCTAATGGCCTGGCAGATTACGACTGGGACAGTCTTCCTCTTCGAGTAACAGTTCAAAATCTTGATTCAGCACGAGTCTATTGATGTTGAATGTGTGTGCCTAAACAAACAAACAAAAAGCAGCACCTGAAGAAAGCAATGGAATACTTAAATAATTAATTCAGTCTCTAAAATGATAACATACAGAAAGCAGGAGCTACTGCCTCAAATGCTGAGCAACCTCCTCTGCCAAAATCAGATTTTTTACCCAGTGTGCAACAAATCAGTAATGACACACTTAAGAGAGACATTGATTATTTATTTCAAAGTTGCACAATCAGTGGTATTGCACAAATTACACAATAAGAACTTTTACACCATCAGAACTTTTTACTATTTATAGAATTTAGCAAACAAAGGAATTAGTGTTCCTTGGCTAAAAGTTACATAGTTCTCTTATTAACTGGTGTTCTTTTATTGGTTAATGAGTCTCTTGCTTCTCATGCTAATTAGTCCTGTGCTCAGTCTTTCTCTTCTTTGGGGTTGGTAATTTCTTGAGCTGGTGGTCACAATCTCCCCCCAAATCAATGATGGAATTATAATTTACCCAGTCAGAGCTGACTGCAGCACAATCACTGGGTTTATTAGTTCCTATTTTATCTTGGGAGTTCTGCCAGATATCTTTGTGGCCTGTAAATTCCATGTTCTTTGTGTCCACTATCAGTGGTACATCCTCCTTCCCAAGCTTTGTTAACCTTCCCCTAGATCTGAGATCATTGAAGCATTTCAAGCTCTAAACCCTAACAAGGCAATTCTACCAAGTAATTTGTTTTTTCTAACACCTGGACATCACTTAGAGCTTGTTAGCTGTTATCTGCTCACAGACTGAATATCCCTTCTTGTTGATTAGGCTTAAAAGCATACAAAGAACAAACAGCAAAGAACATCTTTTCTTAAGAAAAATTTTATAATATACTTACATATACATATTTATATATGTTGTTTTGCAATAAAGAACAAACAGCAAAGAACATCCTTTCTTAAGAAAAAATTTATATATACTTACATATACATATTTATATATGTTGTTTTGCAACAATCCTACCTAGTGTTATAAGTGGAATAGAATTATTGAATGGTAATTGGGTAAAAAAAGTGAATAGTCTATAATTTTATACAGATACAACCTGGCTTCCTCTTAGTAACTAGTCAAGGAGGAGGAACTGACACCAAAATTTCACCTGCTGTTCCAATTACCAGGCTACAGAATGGTACTTGTATGCTCCAGAGAGAATCATAGAATATCCTGTGTTGGAAGGGACCCATAGGGATCATCCAAGTCCAACTCCTGGCCCTGCGTGCACAGGGCCATCCCCAAGAATCTCACCGTGTGCCCAAGAGTGTTGTCCAAAACACTTCTTGATGCCTGACACTTCTCTGGTGACCACTTCTCTGGGGAGCCTGTTCTAGGGCTCAACCATCCTTTGGTTGAAAAAAGAGAAATCTTTTTTCTGATGTCCACCTTAAACTTTCCCTGACACAAGTTCACAGCTTCAGGCCATTCTCTTGGATTCTATCACTGGTCACCAGAGAAGAGATCAGTGTCTGCCCCCCTCTGTTTCCCCTCATGAGGAAATTGCAGACTGCAATGAGGTCCCCCCTCAGTCTCCTCCAGGCTGAACAGACTGCTCCTCATACGGCTTCTCCTCTAGACTCCTCACCATCTTCAAAGTCTTCCTTTGGACACTCTCTAATAGTTGAGTATCTTCCTTATATTGTGGCACCCAAAACTGCACACAATATTCAAGGTGAGGCCACCCCAGTGCAGAGCAGAGCAAGACAATCCCACTGCTGCTGCTGTGCCTGATGCCCCCAGGACACAAATGACTCACCATCCAGGTAAATTGACCCCCAGGGCCC
Source organism: Passer montanus (assembly GCF_014805655.1). Classification (NCBI taxonomy): domain Eukaryota; kingdom Metazoa; phylum Chordata; class Aves; order Passeriformes; family Passeridae; genus Passer; species Passer montanus. The sequence goes on from NW_024372370.1 coordinate 1,307,148, forward strand.
TTTCTACAGCACCAGTAAAATGTTATCTCACTCTTATTCCTCCTATCAATGCATTTACTTTAAAGTGATTTACTGTGTGGAACCTTCACATGCTTTGCTAGAGAGCAAACTGATCCCTACGGAGGCAGCTTCAGGGAGTCTGGCTGGTAACTAGGAGCTGCCTGCAAAGTTGGCAACAGAAAGGCGCTTAGCACCCCCAGTTAAAAACTCCTGCTTCAGCAGGCTCAAGACCAATCTGTACGTGCAGCCAAAATCCCTTCCTACAGAGTAGTCAACAGCGTTTATAAAATAACAAAGGGGAGTTTTAAAGGTTCTCTAATGGCCAGATTGGCTGCCAAACGCTGCACTGCTTCACACACATTCATTACGGCCTGCAGCAGGCGAGGCCCCGGCCTCGGGAGCGCCGGGCGCTCCTCCCGCTCTGGCAGCGGCCGCGGGGTGTCCGGCTCTCCCGGCCCCAAGCCCGGCTGATCGCGCTCCCGCCAAGCACGATCCCTCCCTCTGGCAGCAGGGCCGGCTCCGGCAGGCGGCTCAGACCAGCCATCCCGGCTCACGCCCGGGCTCCCCGCGCTGCCCCGTCCGCAGGGGAGGGAGCGCGGGCAGGCACCGCCCCACGCCCCGCTCCGCCCCGCCGCCTATTCCCCGGAGAGGCGCCCCGGGACGGGCAGAACGCGGAGGCCGCAGGCGGGAGTGGAGGCATACAGGCAGCGCTGGCGAGTGAGTGTCCCGAAGAGCGCCGGGCAGAGCGGGGCGGGGCGGCTGGGCCGGGGTCGGTCCGCCCTCGCCACACGTGATGCCGCGGGGAAGCGCTGAGGGGAAGCGCAGGTGCCGGCAGGGGCCGGCAGGGGCTGCGGGAGGGCTGGCGGCCGCCCGGGCTCTGCCGGCGGTGCGGCCCTGCCGGGAGCGCCCTGCCGGGGCCGGGCCGCGCTCCGAAAGCCACGTGGGAGCCGGCCCGGCCCCGGCGGCGGCGGGGAGCCGGCGGGCGGCTCAGGGCTCCGGCCGGGACAGGGGCACAGCAGCGCCGCAGTGTCCGCGATACAGCGGAGTGCAGGGAGAGCTGTCCCGCCGCTGGACCGGCCAGGGTGGTCGGGCCGTCCTCCAAACGGAACTGTTCATTGTGATCCAAATACTCCTTTTAGTAACTGACCTTTGCCCTTGTAGTGGGTTAGTGATGTGTGTTTGAAGAGCCAATACCTAAACTAGACGGAAAAGAGAAGGGAAGGAGCTCAGGTACCATAGACGCAGAGTTTAGCAGCAGGTGTCCCTGCCCACGGTGGGGATTGAAATTACATGTTTAAGGCCCCTTCCAACCCAAACCATTCCATGACTGTATATCCTTACAAGATAATATTTCAGAGCACTTCCTTTTTGCGTGCATTGCTTGGACCAGAATGTTTGGGGGGGGGAAATTTATTTTTTTTTTCCCAATTCTCCTTGGTTTTTCATTTTGCTGTACTTTCATCCCCCACCTGTTCGGTATCTTTTTCCATTATAAAGTTTTTGGGTTTGGGTTAAGGTTCATTTAGTTATATCTGTGTTAATTCCAGACAATTAACTTCATCATTTTTTGCTTCAGGTATTTTTTAATTTGCTGCTTCTGTAATTTTTGCTATGCTTTGAAAATATCAAGGTAGCAACTTCTATAGAGCCGAACATACAGTGGCACAACTGTAAATAGCTCCATGACCAAGTTGCTTCATGTAGAACTGTGTAAGGAATGGGCTTGTTTTATATACTCTCCAGCATAAGCGGGCAATCAACCTGGAAAAGCAATTTCTTGGCAATTAAAGTTGTTCATTGGGTGACAAAGGCCATTAAGAGAGGCATTAAATTTCACATCTCTGAACAAAACATGGGCAAATTTCCATCATTCTTCTCCCCTCCTCTTGAGAGAAGTCTTAAAAACTTAGACTGACTCGGCAGAATATTTAACTGGCACTCATCTCCTGCCCTCGTTCTATCATAGCTGCCAGTCATATGAACACTGACATGTCTTGTTACCTAAGTGTAGAACAGCTTTCTCCTGCCATGATTAAATAAATGCTAAACAGAACAGATGTCTCTTTTACTGTCTGTCTCAAAACCTGAATTTTCAAAGACGTTACATGTTAAACAAAACCAAAAATGGCCTTTCCATGCATTGCTAATGTTTTAAAATCCGCACCCGACTGCTGACAAATAGTAACTACTTGATATGTGCATCACACTTCATTTTCCTTGGGTTCTTGCAGCCTGTTTGCTCCTCACTTTCTAAATTAGCGCGGTTTTCTGCCATCAGCTTTGCAAGCAAGTTTCTTTGAGCTTGTTCACGAGTTTGTTTTGAGGAATACCGAACACAAATTCGCTCCATCACGGAAGAAAGCCTGTCATGTTGTTGGTACGTGTCATGTCATCTACTCCTTATAGCTTTTCTTTTTGCTGACTGTATACGTGTGATTAGAGTTTTCTGTTGCTCATTTTCTCCTATCATTCAGCACAGAAATATTGTTTAGAGTGCTTTATTTACTGCAGTGTCTCCTTTTTATCCTTTAGAAAGGCTTCCCATGTCAGTTCATGCTTTCCTTGGCTGATGTTTGACATGGAAATCTAAGTGCCTCTGGAGAGTAGAGGGCACAAGCAAGGCCTGGTTTGCAGCAGATATCCTGCTGTCTCTGCCACCCACTGTTCTGCTGAGCACAGCCTCTTCCCTTGGAAAGTGTCATCTAGCATTGGCTCTAGCCCTGCTCTGAGTGGGAGGCTGGGCTAGGTGACCTTCACAGGTCCCATCCAACCAACATTCCTCCAAGTCTGGCTCTACATTCTCATAACTCCCAATGGTAACCCAACTGTCTATTTTAAAGGAAGTTTCCTATTGAAAATTACTTTCATCTGACTGCTCATGTAACCCTGGGTTTTACCAGCTCTGCTTCTCTTGTTTATATGGTTGTGTTTGTTCTTGGGGAACTTCAGGGATATAAGGTTATGTGACTGCCTGATCTACATTGTGAATGTGCAAGTGTAAGTGCAGGCACAAAGGTATAGTCATGGGGGTGTCATGGAGTGAAATAAGAGAGTAAATTCCAGGGGTACATTGTGGCATTTGCCTTCTGCTGCTAGCTCTGGTATGCTTTTACTCTCTAATGGATTAGCCAAATTATTTTTCTGTAATTGAATTTTTCTGTAATGAATGCTATTAATAGTTACTGTTGGTAGAAGAAAAAGACACTACACTGTAGTTTTTGTCAATTCACTTTTGAAGCAATGCACTTTTCTGTTCCTATTCAAGTCTTCTTGTATGTCTCTCACACTCTGAAAGTGCTTTGAACTCGAACCTGGTCAAATAATTTTCATAATGCTTTTGATTTAAGTAGAATTTAATGGGAAACTCAAATGACGTTTTAAGTGACATGAACTGCTTAAGAAGAGAGCATGTGCTGTAACAGAACACATTTTCTATTTGAACTGATGCTACCTATTGTTTTCTCATCTTCCATAGATTTTTTGCAGTATTCCGACAGAAAGGGTAATTATTGCATAGATAATTGAGTAAGAGACAGGGGAAGTGGATGGACCCAGTCATGTCATTGAGTTAGCAAATGTAACACCCCTTTCCATTCTGTCTCTCCAAAGAGGATGTTTAATACCTTTTTTCTTTAGAAATTGAGCTATTCAGGCAGTAGTAAATCACTGTTCTTAACCCAGAATCCGTAGGTATCCTGAATTTTCTGCTCTTTTTCACTGCAAAAGTTTAATTACATTTTATGGACCGTGTCAGATACAGCTCTCTTTTCCCCACTTCCAATTAATGTTAAAGAAGGATGGGCTGTACCAGGATAATATCATGTCCTATTGATTTACCATTATGGTATTGTTGAAGAATGGCCTTTACATTAAGATTCTTGGCCACTGTGATTTCTCTAAGTGTGTCAGCTATTCGCTCTTAACATCTTGACAAAACATATTCGATATCACTGTCACTCCTGATTTCTCTGTCTTACAAGACACCTCTTTTCCTTTGAAATTACCTACATAACCACCTCTCTATGCAGTGTTTTGACTGTAATTGCTCATGACCTTTACCAACAGCCAGAGTTACCATTGTATTGCTGGCATTCTGACAGAAGTTCTTGGTCATGTAGAATTGCTTTGTCTCATCCTTTCCCTCAAGCACTGCTTTGTTTCCAGTACTGTGAGTTGCTACTAAATGCAAGGGGGATCACCCCACCTGTGCCAGGCTTCAGTTGTGTGAGAGTAGCTGTATTAGAGTAAAGCTGCAATTTGAAAAATTGTGCTGTCAATACCAGAGTAACTGCAAGTCTCTGTATCTTCTTTCTCTCCCCTCATTTTGTGTAGTCTGATGCAGCCCACAACTTTTATCATGGCAAAATTCAGGTTGGAAGGCACCTGGGGAGTCACTCATCTAACCTCCTTACTCAATGCAAGGTTGTTTGTGTGGCCAGACCAGGTTGCTCAATGTTTTATTCAGCATGTCTTGAAAACATATAGGGATAGAGACTACACAACACCTCAGGGCAGCTTGCTTCAATTTTTGTCTGTATCATGAGAAGCCTTTTCCTTGCATCAAGTTGGGGTCTCTCTTTTTTTTGGTTTCTACCTCTTGCTTTTCATCTCTGACATGCACTGCTGTAAAGACGCTGGCTGTGTTTCCTGAATAACCACAGGTATGGGAAGACTGCTATGAGGTCAGTCGAAATTCATCTCTTCTCAAGTTTAAAAGGCTGTTCCTGAGCTTATTTTCACAAGGCAAGTACTCTCGCCCCATGGCTGTCTGAATGCACTGCAGTTTTTCCATATTTTTTCTTGTTTTGGGCCCCAGAGTGTGTGCAATATTGTAGGTGTGGTCTAGTGAGTGTCAAGTAGAGGGAGAGTGTCACTCCCCATAATCTACTGGTGTTCCCATGAATACAGTGCAGGTGCTTGCTGCCTTGGCCGCTTACTTTGTTCAGCAAGGTGTATAAGGGAGAGTGTCACTCCCCATAATCTGCTGGTTGTGTTCCCGTGAATACAGTGCAGGTGCTTGCTGCCTTGGCCGCTTACTTTGTTCAGCAAGGTGTATTCATGAGTCCTAAGGTAAGGATGTGTAAGGTAAATCATTGAGGTGTCAGAGGAAACATGGATGCCAAACAGTATCATCTTGACTGCTGTGCTGCACTTCTGGCTGAGTCTTGGCTCCAACAGCAGTCAGGGTTGTAGCCCTCCTTTTAGTGAGGAAGCTGATGCAGATAGTAATTTCTCATCATGTGTCTAGAAGTCTTGCTGTTTACTTAGTATTCCAGAAGTGTTAGGAATGTTTGTTGGCATTATGTTACTTCCTGGTAAAAATATCATACACACTTTCAGTAGTGTTTTGGAATGGTAGTTTAAAAGACTTCTCTCTTCTCCAAAATACTTTTTTTACACCTGATCTAGACTCAAATCTTGTATAGTTTCTCTTTTGTATCTCTCCATATCTGGTCCTCTTTAGCTTGGAGAAGAGACATCTAGAAGAGAGGAAGGACCTCATCAGTGTCTGTAAGTATTGAAGGGAGAGTGCCAAAAGGATGGAGCCAGGTTCTGCTCAGTGGTGCTGAGCAACAGGACATGGGCAGACACTGGTGCACAGGAAGTTCCACCTAAACATAAGGATGAATTTCGTTACTGTGCAGGTGACCAAGCTCTGGAACAGATTGACCAGAGGGGTTGTGGAGTCTCCCTCACTGTAGATACTCGAAAACCATCTGGTTGTAATCCTGTAAAATGTGCCCTAGGATAATCCTGCTTGAGCAGGGAGGTGAGACCTGTAACCCACTGTGGTCCCTTCTGTAATAAATAGGTGTGATTTGTGCTGATAAAGTTGAAACAGTAGTCAATATTGATACAGTAATTAACATTTAGAAATAATAAAACAGTTAAAGTGTAATGCCAAAAGAGGGAGAGGAGGGGCTCCCCCCCCTTTCCTGCAGATGTTCAGAATAGGAAGAAGCAAGAGATAACTATTACTAAATTTAGTTGGAAGACAGGAAAATTTGGTTGGACATCAAGAAAATGTTAATTATATGAGATTTATTGCTTTGATGCTACAATATAAGATTGGCTTACGTTATGTTGGCTTTGGCTTACATTATACCAGCTTGGTGTGCATGTGTAATCCAAAAGGTGAATCAAAGGACGCCGAGGAAGAGGAGAGGCCTTCATCAGGGACAACCCCCAAAGAGTGGTGCAACCACCTAAAAGAGTGGAGCATGCGTGGTAAAAGGTGATGATGAGGGTGGAGATACAAAGTGTGACGAATCGAAAATGGGAGGAGATGGTGATGATGTACAGTATAAAAAGGGGAATTTTCGTCTTGGCAATTTGTACGTGAGGTGATGGGGGTCCAGTCCTGCCCTCCGTGCCCCGTGCGGTTCTTTTTGCTTATGCGCTATAATCAGAACCACAATTATTCCTTATCATAATCAAATTATATTGCCAATATTTTGAGTGTATTCCATTTTATATACTTTTAAGCTACTACATTAAAATTGCTGCTACATTTAATTTTGTTGGGTTTCTTTTATGATGGGTTAATTGGGCAAATATAACACTTCCTTCTTGACTCATTCTGTGGTAGCCTGGATTTCATCCTGTACTTCTGCTGCCCCCTTTGCATCTGAGGTACTAAACACAAGGTACACATCTTGTGAAATATGTCAAGTTAGTACATTTTGCCTTCTGGTGGGCAGGCTGGTTTGTGTGCAGGACTTTCAATAGTTAAGGTTTTATTGTTTCTGCTGACATGTGGTACTGATAAGAATCATGAGTGTGTATCTCAGCACTGCCCCCTTCTTTAGTCTACTTCCCAAGATGACAGGCTTGCATTTGAAATGTTGAGTTTCATTTGTAGTTGCTGACCAGAGGTGGACATCACATCTCTTTACACCAAATGGTGAAGCCTGAGTGACCACCCTGGATTCTGAGCTGTAAGAAATTAAATCAAGGTGAATGCTACCCTCTGGCTCATCAAAGACCATTTATAGCATTCTTTCTGCATCCATTTAATTGAACCCAAGTGTTTGTCCATAGCCTAACTAAGCTAGGCTATGGACACTGAATTTTACCACTGAAATCAGTATGTCATTTTAATTGCCCATGGATTCTGTGCACTGCAAGTTCTGTAAACAACAGTTTTATTCTTGGTTGGAGCTCAGAATGTGTGAATTTTTCTAGAAATCAAAGGTAAAAAGTTAGATCATTTTCCATCAGGCCCAGTCCGCATATACGTTAGTACTGAAAGCTTGAAGAAAAATAGAAACAAACAAATTTTCTTCAAAACAGGCTGAGAAAAATGGTCTTGGAAGTGAGAGTGTAAGTAATGAGTGAGAAATAAGGGTCTTATTCTGGTTTTCTGTTGAAGGAATGGTGTTTGCAGTGGTTTTGAATGACAGGTAGACCTAGTGATGTCCTCCTGCCTAACTCTTGCCTCCCTTTTGTGATTACATTCTTTTGGCCTCTGTTTTTGTGTATTTTCTCATCTTTTACTAAAAATTGTATGATGGCAATATGTGGAATGAGTGCTGGAATATGTAGTCATTGTGGGGATTTAGCCACCTCACCCAGACTGCGAGGACATTATTCTGCAATGGTTCTTGTTAGTGTTTTAACTTGAGGAAAAATGGAAATTCCTGTGTGGATTTTGTGAAAAGCCCATGGGGAAAAAAACGGGGGAAATGTTAAGTGTCTAGAGAAGGAGCTTGATAACATAAGCATCTATAGTAACTAATCTAAAAGAAAATTACTAAATTCAGAGTTTTTATCTCAGAGATCAGAAGGAAGGACTAGTTGAAAGAGAAACTCACCAGAATATGTAAGAAGAACTCAAGACAACTGAAAAAAAGAGCTTTCAGTGATAGTAGTTTGGTGCAGATGATCCGGTGAGGGATGAAAAAAATATACTTGCCATGATTGTCAGCTGAGATGTGATGGTTGTGGATTTATTGACAGGAATAGAAGGAGGATAATAGGTATTAATTTCTTTATTCCCCTGATTGCATTCCTTCACAGGTGCTCTAGGGAAACTGTGGCTTGAAGAATATCTTAGGCCCAAACTTATTTCTGGCAAAATAAGAACTCTGAAGAGGATGGGACAAGCCAACAGAAGCTAGGAAATTGAGGGGAAAAAATTATTAAAAATTACTATGTAGAAAACAATCTCGGAATGAATGTCATCTTTCAGATATGTTTGAGTGTATATCAATTGCTGTTGATCTTCTTCAATGCAGTTTTTAGTGAAGCCATCAAAACTTAGATTTTCTATGGAATGAGTAAGTAGGAATGTGAGCTCAGTGTTCCAGGATGTTTTCACTGAGAAGACATGGAGTACAGCACACGTATGGAGTGTGGCTTCATGTACTGTGAAGCAGTGCTTCAAAAGTCCTGTGCTGCTTGTGAGGTACAGAGATCATGCTTGGTAAGTATTAGGATGGGATGTGGGCATAGGAGAACAACTAAATTTAATTTTGATGAGATTGCATTGACCCTGCACTGTATTACTAAAGTGTATAAATAACTGAGAAACTGTATGAATGGAGAGGAATGTTTCAACACAATTTATGGAGTAGAGCTCCAGGCTTGATTTTGCCTTAGCTGAAAATTGCATAGGGAGTAAATCTCAGCAGGATGCTTACCATGCACATAGACATTTCACACATCAAACCAGTAACCTGCTCCAAGGCTGCAGTCCTTGCTGTGATGTAGTTCAAATATACCTGCTATGAAAACTTTCAGGATATGAATCCAGCCACAGGCCAAATCTTACCGAAGCTTTCTGAAGCTCATTTCAGACATGATAAGTAACACAAAGTTACATACTCAGGAACTGTCTGGCTGGGGAGAGTGCCCAAAGGGAAGGTGATAGGAAGGGCTCAGAAAGAAGACTCTCTGCCTTCTGTGGACTCTGTAGATAGAAACAGTTCTCTTAACTGTTATCTCTAGCAGGGGTCTGATTCAAGGGAGAGTGAGCATAAAAGAAAATCAACCTTTAAGAGATTTAAATTATATTACAGGTTAGTGATTTATTTATTTATTTTGATTCAGCTGTCCTAAGGTAGTGGGCCTTACTTTATTATTTGGGTTCCAGGCATGATTAATGTCTCATTAAGGTGAATATGTAGGTGGTTACGGGAAGCCTCAGGAAACCTGCTTAACAGAAACAAAACATCTTTGAAAAGACAAGCAGGTGAGCTGAGAAAGAAAAGGATTTGATAGTGGTTTTTCCATCTTTCTAGTATGAGACTTCTTACTGAGATATACTGACTGGCTGGTTATTCCTCTCTCTCCTCTTCTTGTTTATATTTACCTTTATTTATCTTGTCAAAATACCAAGAAATTTAGGTCAAAATATATCTGGATCCATCTGTTCATCTAGTCTGTTCTTTTACTGCTAGTAGTTATTATATCTTTTAATTAAGTACGCTTAGTGACAGTTTACTGTATTAATGGAGGGCATCAAGTATCTTTAATTTTGTACAGGAGGAACTTAAAAATTTTCTTCATAATTCCTGTATAACAAAATAATCTCTTTAATTTGTCGTATTGTAGTCTATATATCTTAACCTGTAACTTTTGTTGCAGTATTGGTTTAGGTGGAAACTGAAATCAGGCTCTGTATTTTAGCTATTTTTAGCAGAGGTTTATTATCATTGCAGTCTGATTGTGAACGCAGGATGTGTTTATTCACTGACATGCAGATCAGTGAATTTTGTTAAGTGTAGTTATTATTTTGATCAAATAACTTTGTGCTCTCAATCTGATGACGGACTGAGAAAATTATCAATTCCGTGATTGACCTTTCAGTTCTAGGTTTGTAAAACATTTTTATTGGTTTTGGGGGCACTTCTTTTGGGGAAATTTTGAGGTTGACCATCAGTGTGGCTGCGACCAGATTTTAAGCAGAGTCTGGAGAGTGATGCAGCACCAGAGCTGGTAGATATGATACTAGATGGAAGGAACAGATAATGTTCCCTTTAGGATAATTTGTCTTTCATGATCCTTCTGCCACATCAGGTAGTTTGGTTTGACATTAGATAGGTCAAAACTTAATCTACTGGGCTAATTTCTGAGATTCTATATGGGATGGATTATTTATTTGACATCTGCCCCACCCCTCTGTGGTTCTCTGTGCCAGCCCATTAAACCATCAGCACAACTAAATTATCAGCTGAGCTTTTACTTCAGATAGTAGTGATGCTTTGGGAGTTTAATTAGGAAAGAGCGTTAGGAAATATTTTCATTGACAGTGGACTCATTGACTCTTAAGCTTGATGATTTTTATCTCTTACTGTGAATAAACTCCCCAGTAATCTTCTACTTTTGTGATCTGTAAGCACTGCAGTACTAACAGCACGCAGAATTTAGTGTTTACTTAGACAGCTCTGGTTGGATCCCAACTCTCATTATTTCTGTCTTGTGGGCAAAGCTGCTGCAGATGCAGCTTTTGTAGCATGTTTTCTGAGCTACCACGATACAATCACTTGGCTGCCTAAGAAATGTGTACTAGCTTACACTGTTCTTTTTGATAAAACCTGTGACACTGCTGTGGATTACACTCATATGTATGTGCAGTAGTTTACCTGTGAATCACATATGCAGTGGGTAAAGAAATGTATGTATAAGATTGTTTACTGTATGTCTAGAAAAACAGCAGCATCTCTTATTGCCACATCAGCAGCTTAGAGGAAAACTATGTGTGGGTATAGATTTTTAATGGTACCATATCAAAGTGATGTATCTCACCAGCATGCTATCAATAGAATAAAACCTATATGCCTATAAACAAAATATAATTTATATTTTAAAATCTTTATTAAATAGCAGTTGTTTCAGAACTACTTGGGATTAAAATCTGTCATACCTGTGATCTAAAAACAGTTTTTGGGATGAAAAATAGACACAACCAGAAGGGTTATTTTGTGCACTCAGATTTATAGTGGCCTTTGTATACAATATCTAAACCAGGATGGCTGTCTTGGAAGCCTCAAGGCACAAGTGTGTGCAGCTTCCTACCTGGGGAGCAGAAGTTTGAGTGGGAATGGTACCTGTGAGCTGTGCATCTGTTCTTGAGGCTGTGGTGTCAGAGGCTTTGGTTGTTCATGCACTTTGTCTTCTTTAGGTGCTTTTATCAGCCATAGGTAGGCTGGCACTGCTCTGCCTTTGAGGCAGTCATTCCCTGCCTGCGCCAGATCCAACCAAAGCCAGCTGCAGGACTAACAAGAGTCTTTGGCCCGAGTTCAAGAAGCATTTGGGCAAAGCTCTCAGGCACATGGTGTGATTGTTGGGGTGTCCTGTGCAGGGCCAGGAGTTCTACTCGAGGATCCTGATCAGCACCTTCCAACTCAGCATATTCTGTGATTCTGTGATCTCCAAGGAAGTAGAAAAATTAGATTAATGCCCTTTGTCCCAAGGGCTCTAACCCACATCCCATTTGGTCTTGTTTGGCCTTTTGAAGTTAGATCACAGTACAGAAAGCAATGCAAGATTCATGGAATCAGAAAGCACTCTGTGTAGCACCTCAGGATTCTATCTCTGAGTGTATTTAGGAGGCACTGCATGGAGTAAGAAGGGCTGGGAATCCAACATTTCATTTGCTTTTCGAGGTTGTTGCTGTTTGCGAAAGTAAATTTCAAAAATCAAGTAATTGCATAATGTACCATCTATAAAGAGGCAGGGAGTGGGATCTATACTAGAAACCTCTCCTTGAGGTAACAGGAATCTACTGACTAGACCTCAAAATTGGTCTCTTGCAGTCTTCATGAGTCCGGTGTTCCTTTCCATGTGTAGCATATGATTTAAACTGCCTTTTGTGTTTACTTTTAAAGGAGGGCTAAGAGAAAGTCTCATCCATTTCCTTGGCAAAAGGCAAGTTTTGCAGCAGTGTTATTTCTGATAGAGGTTTGCTGTCTTGCTGTTGAGGATAGGCAGTAGTGAAGGATTCCTAACTTAGCCAGTTACCTACACTCTTCCTGGGCACCCTGCTTATCAGGAGATGGATATTCTTCCTAATGTCCATCTTCAGAATTTGAGCTTATTGGATCTTCTGTTAAAGCAGATGTGGAAAGAAGCTTACAGCCTCTTTCTCTTCCAGTATGCTTTCATATACTTAAAGGCAGGATGCTGTTTTCTCTAAAAGAAGTGATCACAGTACAGGCTCTCTATTTTTATTGTTTTCTTCTGTAAGTTTTGGTTTCCTGACCTGTGATTGCTCTCTCTGTCCAGCTGATAAAGGTTCTTTACATGTAGTGCTCAAAGCTGGGCTCAAAGCTGACTGGACTAGAGCAGGATATTTTTTCCAGCCCTACTGTGTTGTTGACTCATGTTGACTTCATAACCATTGTAAATGTCAATTTTTTTTTCTGTGGAAATGCTGTTACACCAATATTCCCGCAGATTTTGTTTATGTGGTTGATTATTCCTGGCTTAATCTTAGAACTTTGTTCTAGCCTTACCTGAACAGCTGCTGCAGAGCAGCAATTGTGCAGGGGCTTGTGACTGTCTCATTAGCCTTGTGCACATCATTCAGTATTTTCATTACTGGTGCTTCCCTGCTACTGGATTGAACATAACAAATCCTGAGCATATGTTCAGTTTGAGATTAACCTCTGATAAAAATTAACTCGTCTTTCTAAACAGTTTTGGAGTTCGTTTTTTCTTTTGTGGAAGTTTTTTGTTTGGTTGTTGTTTGTTGGGGTTTTTTTGGTCTAAATACCAGCAGTTTTTGTTAAATCATGTTTTTCTAGCTTGCTTGTGGGAGTGTTGTGAGCATTATCAGTGTCAAAAGTTCTACCAAGGTCAAGACAAAGTAACTGGTATGGATCTAAACAGATGATTTCTTTTCAGCATCTGCACATTTTACCAGTGGTAGAGATGAGAAACTGTGTCTGTGTGCATTCTGAATATTAGGTTTTATTACTAAAAGGTCTTCACCCCTTCTTTATTCCGTAGGAGCTGACATTGGAAATAGTGTGTATCTCCATTCAAGTGGTGTCCCCTAGGTCTGCCTGGCAGTCTTTTGTGGTGGAGGACACATCAGGCCACTCTGCTGAGCAGCTCCAGATCAACCTTTGTGACCTGTGTATTACTTTACCTGTTGTCCTTCTGCTCCTGTGCATATGAGCACATTCTGAGCCAGTGACCACTGAATACTTGTATCTTTTGGGAGAAAAGGGTCCTCTAAGGTGTTTTTTTCTTATTTTTCCCTGTTAAAAAGGAATAAGGAGCTAGGGAGTCCTAAAACAATTAACACCTTATTTTACAGAAAACTGCTGGTATTTGGTTTGGGGGATTTGTGTTCTGAAATGCTGAAGCAAAGAAGTGGTGGTGTTATAATAAACAAAACTTGCCTGCAAAACCCGTCTAACTTGGTTAACCCACCAGACTTAGGCTGTCTCTTTGAAAAATTACTGATTTATGTTAACATCTTTTAAATCAAGCATTGAGGACAAGAACTGCTTTTTCTTAATGACTTGTATCCCTTTTCCCAAGTTTAAGCTTTTTTCCTGCTTTTCAAAACATGGCTGTTTTGAACCCAATCTTTATATGGGTTGATGTTATTTGATACCATTATTCAAGGTTGTACTACTTGTCTATCTTCCTTTTAGGGGATTTGGAAGTCTGTCATCAAAAAGCTGGCCCCACAGATCAGCCTAGAGGTAGTAAATGCCTTGCAGACACATAGGGATCTCCTTCAAACATTGTTTATGAATCCTAGAAATGCACTCACCTGAAAATAATTCCTGTATCAGGGTTAGCTTTCTGTTCTAGCTTTAAAATCCATAGTGATTGCACTAAAACCTGTAAACTTGCACCTATGGAAGTGCTTCTATCTTAACTGAAAAAGTACTGAAAGACAATATGACTTCTGGAAAGTCCACTGCAGGAAACCCACCCATAGGAAGGGAAGTGTCAGTCTGAGTAAGTTTTTACAAAATTAATTATAAATATCTTGATCACATCTTCCTGTGTTTGCTGATAGAGAATTTTCTGCCAAAGTAGAGACTCCTAACTAAACCTTTTGATCCTGAAATACTGCATTTGTATGTTATAATACAGCATTTTCTATCTTTCTTGTATAACAAGCTTATGACTTATTTTTTCCCCAGGAGTTCAAGATTCTTTCACTTTATTTGAAATGCTATATTAAAAGAAAAACATAACACAACTTAAATCTTATACCAGTTAATCTAACTGCCAGTCATAATTCCATTTGGGCTTTGGAAAAAGCTGAGGAAGTTTTCATTTTCTTGTGCCCATTATCTAAAGATTAGAGCAAATAAATGCATGTACTTTCTCATTAAAAAAATACAGGATCACCAGTTCTGACTCTTTTCATTTCCCTTTAATTTGTCAATTTTTTATCAGCTCGATTTTGCTGATAGAGTGGAAAGAAGGAGACACTGAAATTAATTAAATCTTCTGTGATATTTAACTTTTTATTTAGTGTCTTGGGGAGCCCCAAGCAATAATCAATCAAAATCACTCCCCTCTGTCTATTCTCAGGGGAACTGTAATAATAACCAATTAATACAACCCTAAACTGGACAGAAAGGTCTTGATTAACCCCTACAAAAATTGATTGCAATTAGCAAAATGCTAGTGTAGTGGAAATCACCAGTTAAAGTGTTTTTGCAAAAAAAGGTTTACAATTTAGCTTGCTTGAAATACTGAAATACAGCAAAATTTTCACTTGTTCAGGCCCTTTTTGATCGTGTCTAAGGGATGAAGTCTTTTAGACACCTTGAGACTCATTTTTAAAATGACCTGCCATGGTCAGTTAACTGATAATGTATCAATTTACAACAAAAAAAAATCTGTGTGCATTGCTTGCCTTAATTTTCTACAATTCTGCTTCCTTTGAAGTGTTACTGCTCTAAAATCAAAGCATGCACACACACCACTGCAGACTGTTTTAGAAATATATGGTGTTATTCTGGTGACACCAGGTGTTGGAAGTAAAAAATGTAATGCATTATGTATTCAGAAGCATGCCTTTACTAATTGATAGTTATTGTGGGGTAAATGGTGAGCTAGTGAGAGTTTGTAATTTGCCAATCATTTATCTATTTTGAAAGAAATATTCATGTGCTGAAAGTCAGAAGTTATTTGATCATTACCTGTCTTTTTAAGTCATATGAAAAAGACAAAATGTCGTATGATTTCTCTTCTTTCTGTTTTAAGTATTATACTGTTTCTTGATTTACATCTGGCTCTCTAATTATATTATTTAATTTTTCTCAGTTAATTAGCATCACTAAGTGAGTGTTTGCTTAAGGAATGCAGAAGTGAAATTAACTGAAACTTCCATATGTCCCTAGATACTGTCAAGTCTGGGAGAAATGCTGTTCAGAATAATAACATTCATTATTCCTGTGTGTGGGCATTGGGAGTTGCCCGAGTCTCCTGTACTGGACAGTATTTGGGTGGGGAGAGTGGCACTGGGAGGGCACTGATTGATTTGTTCAGGAACTGAAACGTAACTTCCTATGGCCAAGTTGGACTAAAGAGTTATTTAATAAAGTTCTGTGCATTTTCAATATTCTGTGAGTAATGCTTATCTTTAATACTTTACAGGTAGCATCATTTTAACTCCAAAAATACAATTTTTGCTTAATCTGTAAAAATCATCCCTTCTTATTCCAGTTTTTCATTGTCAAATGCATTTGGAGTGAGGGTGTGCCAGTGTTCATCCAGAACTACTCCTTCAAACTCCCAGGCTGTATTTGCTATGAGCCAAGACCTTTCAGTGTGAGCAGTCTGTTTATGGTGCTGCTTGTATTTACTGGAGGCTGTTCCCTTTATTTGTGGCATTAAAATAAATTATAAGTGGTGCTTGTCAATTTATTTTAGTAGGAGCAAAGTTGCTCACAGGAACAGCAGTTGGTTTTTATATTGTGTATCAGTTTTTGCTGAGGAGTATATGTTGAAAATGTCTGCTGATCCCAGTGCAAGAGGAAGCTTTTCACTTAGAAGGATAGGGAAGTCTTGGGACTTGCTGTTCCCTGTCCTACTTATCCTGTTCACTCACAGTGAAATTTGAAAAAGCATGAGGAAGTGAATTGGAGGGTACTCTGCATACTACTGGATATTTGGGATCTATTTGGAGAGGTGGGATTCCAATAAAATAGCAGCATGTGTGAATTGTTTTCTTATTTCCACAGCATACCCTGAGAAAGCAGGAATATAGCAATCCATTGTCACTTCTGCCTCATGTCTCATGGTATGGACCGGGAACAGTGGCGGTTTCCCTTTCTGTGCTGAGTTCTGAGCATCCCCTTTGTTCTGCTGGTGACAGCTAACGTAGCCAGTTTAGCCATCCTCGTTTCTCATCACTTTGGCCTGTATTTGGGGTGTGCGAGGAGGCTGTTGGGGAGAGATACTAAAGCTAGTCAGAGGATATGCTAATTTATAATGGTGGCTTAATCTCCTTTGCGTGGGACCTGCTCCAGTCCTAAATTGGCTACATCTTAAGATGTAGCTTGAGGCATTCAGAACATTTTATATTGTTATATTGCCTAATTCATGCCACTTTTCTCAGCACAAACTCTAGATTGATGGAGAGGTGTAGTTGGACACTCTCCTAGATTTCAGTGCCTTAAGGTATGTGAGTTTATTCTGATGTGCCCACAAAGTAACTTGGAAGGCTTATGTCTCTAGAATGCTAATTATATTTTTAAAAATTTAAAAGGTCCTTTTCAGCTGCTCTATATGCTGTCGTGATGCAGAAATGTATCACAGATGGAAACCACCTGGTTTGTAAAAGTAAAATCCTTCACAAGAGCCGTTAGAGTGTTTCCAGAGCAGGGTGACCAGGGTGGTGAAAGGTCTCAAGGGCAAGACTTGTGAGAAGTGGCTGAGGTCACTTGGTTCATTCAATGTGGGGAAGAGGAGGCTGAGGGGGGACTTCATCACAGCCAACAGCTTCCTCAAGGGGGGCAGTGGAGGGCAGGTGCTGATCTCTCTGCTCACCAGTGACAGGATACGAGGAAGTGGGATGAAGCAGGAGAAGTCCAGGCTGGGCATTAGGAAAAGGTTCTTCACTGAGAGCGTGACTGGAACAGGCTCCCCAGGGAAGTGGTCATGGCTCCAAGCCTGTCAGAGATAAGGAGAGTCTGGGCAATGCTCTTAGTGAAATGGGTTAGCTTTAGGCAGTCCTGTGAGGAGCAAGGAGTTGGACTCTGTGATTCTTATGTGTCCCTTCCTGATTCCTGTATTGCCTTCAAATGATGAGTGCCTCAGAAGCTCCTGTCTGTGGTCCCCAAGCTTGCACTTTGTATCATTAAAAGCCATCTTACTTCCATTACACAGTTCTTAGGACATCGCATGTGGCTGTGGCATGAAATGATGCTCTTCTGGATGCATCACATACAGATGTGGTAGGCACACAGCTAATTACTATAGTATGATGACTAAGAAATAAAACAACATTGATTCCTGAGGAATATGACTGGTAACTTTTGTCTGTGCTTATCACTTCTTATTTTAATATAGTCCATTATAATCTTCCCTTAACTTACTCCTTGTTCCTAGACAGGTCTTCCCTATGACTTGGTCTGGAGATGTTTTCACTGATTATTAAATAATGAACTCCAAGCTCACTGTGTTATCCTTGTCAGAGTAGGTTGTTTAATGACCCTGACCTGGCTTTTTTGCATTCAGAACCACATTGCATATTAATCCCCTTCTCATTTACTTCCAGTACTTAATTCTGTTCTTCTTCCTTTATCAAGTTACTATCAGAAATTCTTTCTCAAAGGTCACTGAAGAGAGGCTGCCGAACATTTATAAAGCCGTTTTCATTTATGTAAATATTTTATTTGTAAAAAATTGGCTCATATAAGTTAATATTATGTAATCCTGTAACAGTCTTAGCCCTGCTATAAGATGCCCTTCATTAAAGCTTCCTTCCAAGCATTCTGGAAGGAGAACTGGCAAGGAGACCTTGAATTAGAGTAAATTCTATGTGTCATCATAAAACCAAAATAGCTTTTATCTGCAATTGCAAATGTGTACGTTGGGATAGGGAATTATTTCCATCAGAAATTCTTGTGAGACTTTTGTGGCTCTATGAGAAGATTTAAGGGGTTGTGTAGCTGGTTTTCCCCATTTTCCAGTAAATACAGATCTTACGGACCTGTGTTAAATTTTGCATTAGACTACAGAACCTGTTTCTGCATAAGAGTAAATTCTATGTGTCATCATAAAACTAAAATAGCTTTTATCTGCATATCCTGTGTATGTAGGGATAGGGAATTATTTCCATCAGAAATTCTTGTGAGACTTTTGTGGCTCTATGAGAAGATTTAAGGGGTTGTGTAGCTGGTTTTCCCCATTTTCCAGTAAATACAGATCTTACGGACCTGTGTTAAATTTTGCATTAGACTACAGAACCTGTTTCTGCATCAGAGACCAAACCACTCTTTGCCAGAAAATAAACATTTAATTTTACAGGACACACACACATTGGAGATTTCTTGTCTTGCTTTGACTCTACCAGGCAGGAAGACACTTGAGTTTGGTCAGTACATTTTATAGATTTGAAAGCAAATACTCCAGTGCCTTGCTAAGTGCTATTTCAGGCTATTTTGGACGTCCCCAGAATATGTATTTGTTTCTTCTGTGTAGAAGATGGGAGGCCAGTAAATGTATTTACTTTGGGATAAGGATGCATTCCCTGTTGCTGAAGAAGGACATGAGGTATGTTTCAGAATTCATTGCAGGAATTTGCAAGTCATTCTTAGACAGCAAAAATCAAGACCAGGACAGTTGAAATAACTCATTAATTCTATTTTCATGATGATCTGTGACTTACTTGTTCTGTAGTAAACTTGTTACTAATTTCTAAAGAGGAGTGATCTGCCTCAGTGGGATTGAAGTTAATTCTGAACATCTGTTTATAGTTCTTTGTAGTTTTGATTTGATGTCCTGTTTTGGTTTGTATTTTCTTGCCTTTTATTATATTAGAAAATGGTGGAAGATATGTTGCTGAGACATGGACTGGGTTTTTATTTCTGATTTGTGTTAAGTTACAAGCTGAAATTCACTTTAAAAATCTTTTTATTAAATGAAACTACCCAGATAGCTTACCAATGTAAGACTTGCATATACATTTAATTAGTAAAACAAATAAAATAACTGTAGTGAATTAGAATAGAATCACAAAATAATTTCGTTTGGAAAAAGACCTTTAAGATTGAGTCCAACCCAGCACTGCCAACTCCACCGCTAAACCGTGTCCCTGAGCACCACATCTACACATCTTTTAAGTACCTCCAGGGATGGTGACTCTACCAGTTCCCTGGGCAGCCTGTTGAGCTGATTTATTTTGTACAAGTATCCCATGTTAAATATTATGCTCTTCCACAAATCTGATTCATAGACTAAAAGAATGGTATAAGAATTCCTTCTTAAAGAAAAAAAAAAGCTTCTATGCACCTGTAGTAACCTCAGCTCTGGTCTTCTAAATGTCAAGGAGGGCCTCTCTTCCTTCTATTGCTACCTAGTGGCGTACATACAAATGAAAAAGCACTACTGTTAGTGTAACTTGTGTGTATAGATACACTTTATTGTCCACTACTCCTTCTGAACCTCACAAAACTTCTGTGACCCTGCTTCAGAGCAAATGTCCTCGGCTGTTATCCCACTCTATCTGTACCCTTTCTGGTGGCACATTTAAAATTGTGTGTGCATTTAGAACTGGTGGCTCCTCCAGTACAGCTGGTTTTAACCTTCCTCTCTCCTTTCCTGTTGGCCACTAACACTTCACAAGCAAAGCATGCCTCTGTGTAGAAAATCCTTGCATGTGTATATGTGGTTGCAGTAAATGCATATGAATTGACTTTCTTTGACCCTTTAAAGCAGCCCATAGCTTCCCAGGAATCGTGTGGAAAAAAACCAGTCCTTTGAGTTTTTCTGATGTTTAATTTCTGCCACATTGGTCAAAGGTTTGTGTTTCAGTAGCTAGTCCATGTTGGATGGGAGTATGTAGCCATTTCTGGAGGGAAAATACTATAGTATAATGTACCCTGTTCCCAGATATATACCTGGATTTTTCTGCTTGGCTCTTTAGCAGAGCACATTTTGTTCCTGAATATCTGTGCTGTCATTTGGTTTTTAGCAAGGGTTGAGGAGCATTGCAGTGACGTTTGCACATGGTGCTGCAGGGCTCAGGCACCTTGACTCATCCTGGGGAGACATCCTGCTGCCGCCTGTGGAGCTGCTGGCTGGAGTGGCCTCCTCTGCTCTGTCAGCATGTCCAGCCACTGGCCCTCCCAGCCAGCCCCACAGCAAGGCCCAAGAGGCCCCACTGGCTCTCTCCTGGAGAGCTTATCCTGCCTGCAGCCCCTGCCATGGCACCTCCACAGAGCAGGAGCAAAGGCATAAGATGGCTTCCCAAGCCACAGGCCCTTGCCAGTGGGAGGATGCTTTTGCTCAACAATGGGGCTTTATAAACATCTCCCTCCCAGGCTCGGTCGCATTCCCAAGGGACGGTGCTGGGCCATGACCTGGGCACCTCTCCCCTCCTCACAGAGGATCATTGTGCAGCTGTTCCCTCATTTCCTTTGTGGAAAGGCACCTCACGATCCCACACAAGACCCCATCTTTTCTCGCTTCCCGTTCTCTCTCTCTTGCCATCCTTTCAGTGTAGGAAAATACATTCCCATGCTTAGGTACTCAAAGTGTTTGCCGTGTTCCACAGGCTGGGATGATCTTCTCAAAACAGCGAACTGACCGCTCGGGGTATTGGCATGTAAATTAATGTGCTGACCTCGCAGGGAACCCGTCCAAGCTGCAGGCTCTGTCCCCAGTTTCAGGATGTCGGCGGTTTGAAACTCTGGGCTCTGTTCTGCATCTCAATGATGGAAACCACTTCAAATTCACCATGGCATAGCAGGGCTGCCCTATCAAAAGTTGTTTTTCTACTTTTTTCCTGTAACAGCAGTCTGGCATTTAAAGCATATGCTCCATTCTTGTGGGGTGTTTTTTTAGTTCCCTTTTGTGTAGATACAGCAGTGTAAGCACCTATGCTGAAAGTGCAAAGATGAGGTATTTTTGTGTATATAATTTAAATTAATTGTAGTGTACTCAAAACTGCATTGTAAGGACCCACCATTCTTGAGTGGGATTTTGAGAAGCCATCTAGTCTCTTGTCTTTCTCTAAGACAAAAATAACTGTAGCATCCATCATAGTTTGAACAAGTTTTCAAGAGTTGCAGTTTTCAAGTCTTTCTCACTGTTTATTGATTTTCAGTAAACACACCTCAGTTGGCACTCAAGACTAAGATGCTTGAGGTATTGCTGTGTTCTTCTGAAACATCACTGTGTTGTCAATAACACTCAAAAAGGCATGGGGAGAATGGAGTGTGAACAAAGGAGGAGACATGGTTTCTCTCCCTCTATAAATTCGTGGTTTGTCTGTTTTTAAATATTTCAGGTACAGTTTCCCTACGTCAGAAAACCATAGGAGAATCAGTAAAGAGTGCTGCTTGGTTTGTTAAATATATGTAGACTTGTCAGCCATCAAGAGAGTAAACACTGCAAAAGTATCTGGTGGCATTGAGGAGTTGCACAGCGCCCCCAAGTCAGGAAGGTGAAGCAGCAGTATCAAGGAAAGACCCCACAGTAATCTGGCCTCATGTACACATGTGCAGTCACTGCCTGGGGCTGCCTTCTGAGCTGCTACTGCCATTGCTGACACAAAAAGAGGTATGAGAGCTCACAGGAAGAAAAGGCCTTTACACAGCACAATGCTCAATGCTCATCACTTTGACTTGGAGAGGGTCTGGACCCAACTCTGGAAATGCACCAATGTTGTCTTGCCCTGTTCTTGTGCTGTGATGCTGTGGGATCTGTTGTTGACCAACCTAAGATAGAGGGCACTTGGCCCTCAAGCTTTTTTGGGGTCATTTGTTATGGTTATTCTTATGCCTCTCTGTTCTTACAATTAGAAAGCTGTTCCTACCCACACTAGTGATTCTGTGCAAAAAATTTTGGCTGGCTGTGTGTTCATGTATGCAGACAATCAACTGTCTCTTCTTAAAACCTTTTCCCATATTTGTAGGTGATTGTGCCCATTCTCATCAGCTCCT
Source organism: Passer montanus (assembly GCF_014805655.1). Lineage (NCBI taxonomy): Eukaryota > Metazoa > Chordata > Aves > Passeriformes > Passeridae > Passer > Passer montanus. The sequence continues at coordinate 1,329,242 of NW_024372370.1, forward strand.
ATTTAAGCTCCTGCTGGTTCATTCGTGGCCAAAGTAAAATAATTCTGGACTCAGTACTCTGCCCTGAGCTCATTGTAAATAGTTTTGTAGTCCACAGGTTTCTGAATTGAGATCCCAAGACTTCAGTGAAAGTTGTACAACATGACTTAATATTAGGACAAACCAGTCAATACTTCTATTATTTTCTCTTGAGGTGACAACTTTCTCCTCCTTCCTCTCAATTCAGTTTGTCCACATCCACTGAGCTGGTTTTTTCATCCGCCTTTTCTTGTCCTGATGTGCTGGCAATCCCTTCCTGTCTCTGCACTTTCTAGAAATTTAGCCAGTTAATCAGTCTAAAGTGTCCAGTGTGTGTTCTGCATTCCATTCCCATCATCTTTTTGCAGGTGGACTGGTTTTATCTGTTTGTCACTTTGAGACCTTCTAAAAGTCACTTTGGGAATTAACCTCTTTCTGTAAGCAACAAAAATGAATCTAACGCATTTTCTCTAACCAGTACAGTTGAAAGTGATTTGGAATGTTTTCAAACAGACAAAAGGCAAATTTTTTTGATGACAAAGGGGTACAAAGCACGTGAGCAGTGCTGTGATTGATGCCTGTCCCAAGGGCATCCTCACTCTACCTCCTGGCAGAGACTCACAAAATACTCCAGTTTAAGCACAGAAGTGTTGGTTCGGAGATGTGAGTTTTCCAAGGAAGAAATGAAAATAATCTGCAAAGTTTAAGTGGAGTTTCAGGTAGTGCCCAGTAGCGTCCAGCATGGCCCTGGTTACTCCAATACTCTTGTTTGTTTTCACAAACCAGTGCCTCACGGTTTCGGAGCGGGTGACCGCTGCGAGGAGACCATAACCTCTTGATTTCAAAGGAGCCATCGTTTCACTGGTGCCTCTGTGGTTAATGTAAGAAAGGTGTCTTGCCATAAACTTTTTCCGAGGTATTCAGCAAGGTTGGGAAGGGGTCGGCCCAGGCAGGAAGCCCTTGTCTGTGCTATAAAGAAAATAGCAAGCAACAAAATGAAAGCATCAAAGGACCAACAGGATGCGGTCCCAGGAGTCCTCTCTGGCATGTTAGTCCTTCTTGAAAGTTAGCATTGAGTGAAGAGTGACCTTAAAACTCCCTTCATTCAAACAGACTGGGCTCAAGTTTAAAGTTCAAGGCATTTTGTTTTTTCACCTGTTTCCTACAGTTTTTAAGAAACTTCTGAAGAATTAATGTGTAACTATATCTGGTCACAGAGCCAATGCAGAGAATTTTTCTCAAGGGAAAATAATGTTACTGTATGGAGTGAGAGAAATGGATACTTTCTGAGTTAGGTTTTATTTTGTTGAAACTTCTCCCAAACCCACTGAGAGCATGATTGCAAACAGGCCTGGAGCCAGTGTAATGCACAGCTCTGGGGCCATGCTTCATTTTTAAAAGAAGCTGGTATGGTCCTGTAATTGTCTGAATTGTGTTAAAAAAAAAAAAAAAAAAAAGTGTTTTTTTCCAAAGCTGCTGCCACTTTGGGAGCAAGGTCTTGTTTTGGGCACAACTTGGGAGCAAAGAGCCTGGTTGCAGCTTCATCTGTGAGTGCAGGGGGAGTGAGCCAGCGACTGGCCCCATGGCCACCCACCCTTCTCTCACCCTGCTGGAGCTGTTGGGCCTCGAGAGGGAAAATCAAAGCTGTGACCCAGAACTCCACTGGTGGGTGAGGGTGGATGTGGACATGGTGCTGCCACCCTACCAGCACTAATGGTGAGAAGCAGCCAGCTCCTGGCTAGCACCACTTGTGAGCCACTTTTCACCCAACACCACCTACCTGTGTGATGCTGAAATAGTTCCTCTATTTTCTGATCTTTGCATCTTGCCTGATGAAGCAACTAGCTACAGATGCCACAAGCGATCTGGCAGGTCATCTTTCATAGCTAAAAGAAATAGTTTGCCAAGATGACGTACAAATTTCACTCGTGTTTCTCCATGCCATTAAATTTTCATGATTCCGGTATGAATATTTCATGAAAGTACTATCTGAATGGGTTTGTTTTGTCCTGGCAGCTAATATTCAGTATAAGTCTGGGCGGGTTTTGTTTGGTTTTTGGTGGGTTTTCTTTTCCTCTCAGGTGGTTTAGTGAAGGTAAGAAATGTCAAACTGGATTAAGTGAGAAAAGGCAACTTCTTGTTGGTGATTCAGCAAGGGGATGCCATCTATAACTCCTTTCAGCTGTGTAGTGGAAGCAGTGTGAAATGACCCTCAAATACAATTCTGCTCTGTGCTCTCCTGCCACAAGGTGGCTAAAACTCTTTTAAAAGCCCAGGATTTGCAAGTGATTTAAGTGATGCTAATACATCTACAGCCTTTCTGCAGTGCAACACACGGCACACTGGAGACCAGATTTATTGCACAGAAAATTATGTATGTCTTATTTATACGGAGCAGTGATCAGGAAATGTTATTACCAAGTTTATTTCAATCCCTCCTTGGCTGGAGGGCTGGCCTTTGCTTTGTTGTTGTTTTTTTTTAATAGAAGGAGAAGTCATTGTGCTCAGCCCATCCAGTGTGAGTGACAGGGCCGCTGTGGGGCACAGAAGTGCCACAGGGAGCTGTGGCTGAAACTTCAGCTTCCCCCTCCACCTCTGTTTGCACTGCCTGCTGAATCAATCTGCTCAAAGGCTAAATCAGAAACACTTGCCCAAACCTGGGTTAGCAAGTTCCTTTGTTGCTATTGAATTCTGCACTGGGATGATGGGTGCCTTTCTTTAAATGGGTGATGTTTCCCAGCAGCCAGCTGCTGTGCCGTCAGAAACAGGGAAGTTGTTTTTACCAGTTTCAGGAAATGGTGACACTCTTCTCTGTGAACTTTTTGGAAGCTTATCTCCAGCTGTACAGTAGGGACAGGGCTTTTGTTTAATGGAAGTGAAGCGTACCTTTTCCTTACAGATGCACCACTCACTATAGAGCTTTTTATGTGCGTTTTAGGTTTCCCTTTTTATTTTTTAACTTATTAACTCTGACAAGTAACCTCTTGGTTGTGAACAATTTAATTCACAATTCATTTTTCTGATTCAAAGTGAACACGAGTGCCCTAATCCCCTAATGGGAATTAATTGCATGTTTCAATGCTTAACTCTGATCCTTTCTCAATCCCCACTGGGACAAGTTTCTTCCTGAAGGATCTGTGTTTGTTATTCAAAACACAATCTGAAAGGTAATGATTTTTCTTATAAAAGAGACTCGGGCCGACTGAATATTAATGCTCTTTTTATTGTGAGGGAATGAGCTGCATCCAAGAAAAAAGCTCGTTTATGTAATGAAGGATAAATTACTCTGAAGTATATCTGATAAAATACGGGGAAAAATCAGTGTGTTCTTATTCCCCTAAGTGAAAGCAGTTTGCCAGTAAATGAAGGCACACACTGTTTTTGCTTGGAAAGCTGTATTTTGATACAGAGAAAAAACGTTTGCTTCACCAAAGGGGAAATTGCTTGGCTACTGAGGATTTTTAAATGACACTGTTCTCAGCCAGCAACACACCCTTTTGGGTAACTGACCAAACCTAACAGTTTACTAAAATAAGAGTAAATTGCAGAAAATAGATTAAATTTCTACTTCCAGTCTGTTTTTAAATATTTCTCAAACTTGAAATACATCATTTAATGACACTCGTTCCAAGAGGAGTTGCACTGGCTCCTCTGATATTGGGTGTCTGGCCCAGCCAGATGACTGTGGATGAGGCAGGCTCTGCCCAGTCAGTGACCACAGGTAAAATGAGGGAAAACATCACAGTGCAAGAACTGCTTCTACCCTACAGAAATTATGGAGGACAAACACAGCACCATGTGAAAAAATAATGCAGGAACTGTGAAGGTACCTTTCCCTCCTGTTATGTTTCAGTAAAGCCAGTCTTTTACCCCATTTAAACCAATTTTGAGTGTTTCATGCTCACAGATAGAACAAATGGTCCTTCAGGCTCTGTTTCCAAGAGGGGGCTCACAGATGTGCAGACCAGCTACTTGAGGTGATTTAACACTTTGGGATGTCTGTCTGGGGAAGAGAGGAGGAACATGGCTTTACCAGGTTTCTCCCTTGGCCCCACAGCTTGCTGTTCAGCATTTGTCTGTCACTCAGCAAGCAGGACCTCACTGCTGGCATTATTGCAAATCCACCAGCACATCCATGAGATTACTCCACAACAGGTTACATTTGCATTTGGGGAATCACTGAGCACAACACCACACACTTGCTGCAGCACACCTCCCATAATGGTGAGAGACAGAAAAATTAAGAAAGATTTAGAGCTTTTCCTGGGGGTCAGGAATGTGTTGGCTGATGTTTGGGATTCCTTAGAGAATGTAATTTGGCTACAGCAAAGAACTGCAGAAGGCTGACTTTCTCCTGGCCTCCGTTTTTCACTGATGCAGTTGTCTGAAAAGTTTCAAGGTACTTGAATTGAGTATGATACTTAATGTGGTGTAGGGCTATGAGACCACTTTTGCACGTGCCAGAACAGCCTTTTGTGTGGCCGTGGCTCTCCAGAGCACTGGCCTGTGGCTAACGTACCTCTTTGTCTTTCAGCTGCTTTCGCAAGTACGATGGCCCGTGTCTTCGTCTACGGCACGCTCAAGAAGGGCCAGCCCAACTACAAGCACATGATCAACACGGCCAAAGGCCTGGCGAAATTCCAAGGAAGGGGCCACACGGTGGAGAAGTACCCACTGGTGATTGCAGGGAAATACAATATTCCTTACATGCTGAACATCCCAGGGACAGGCCACCACATTGCTGGGGAGATTTACTCTGTCGACGAGCAGATGCTGCAGTTCCTGGATGAGTTTGAAGGCTGCCCCGACATGTACCAGCGCACCCTGATGAGGATCCAAGTGGTGGAGTGGGAGGGGAAGGGCGGCGCGGGAGAGGCGCGGGCCGACGGCGTCCTGGAGTGCTTCGTGTACAGCACGGCCACGTACCCGCCCGAGTGGGTCGGGCTCCCCTACCATGACAGTTACGACTCCTCGGGGAAGCACGGCCTCTCCTACGTGCTACGGGAAAGCCGGGAATAGAAACGGGAGGTGACGCGGCCTGGCCGAAGACATAGTGCTAAGCAGGTGTTGCTCGGTAACCTTTCCAGGAAAGCTGTAATACCTTGTTATTAAAATGCAGGAGCTCTTGTAACCTTCCCAACCCAGGAGCCTTGGCGCTAGCGTTGAAGTCCTGTAGGCCCAGAGCTGCAGACTCCTCCCCAGGCAGTCAGTGTCGTCCTGGCCCCCCCAGCCTGCTGCAGGTAACTGGGTTTGCACCAGGTGTCAAATAACTCTATGTGCACATCGGGTCTGGGGTCTAATTATTCCCTCAACTTCCCCCTTTGCCTTGGTGCATAATAATGGAGGTCAGTGAAAGGCAGGGAAACAAATTTTTTTTCCCTGAATTGAGAAAATTTGAAACTGATTTAAATGTCTGCAAAGTAAAGCACAACTCCTATTGAATATTGACTTGTAATGGGTTTAGTAGGCTACTGCATGTAAACAGGGAAAGCTGATCAGATAACTTGGTGCTTCAAGACAAATAGGAAATTGCTGGAGAAAATATAAAGATTATGCTTAAAGATTATTCATTGCAATGAGGTTTTTTTCTGAACTGGAAAGGTGTATTTTTAAACCATGTTTAGTTTTAAAAGGCACTGTCAAGAAATACTGAGCGAATATAAAAGATTTACATTTAAGACTGTATTTTTAATTTTACATTCTAAGCACTTTGGGTTCTGCTTCCATTCACTGAATGACTGTAGGATTTGCGGGTTGTGTGTCTCTGTGTGCCTGTGTGTGTGTGTCTGTTTTGGGGGCTGTTGGGGACCAGAGAAAGCAAATCTACACTGGAGCTGTTGTGAACACTTACTGTCAAGGTGACTTTTTGCCAAGCATTTTAATGCAGAAGTTGCAACCATATGCAAACTGAGTTTCTTAAGGGGAGAAAAAATTGTATATACATTATAAAAATATCCAAAGGACATGTATTGTGATTATTGCAACATTTAAATTGGGAAAAAAATATGTAAAGAAGACTGTTGTGCCCCTGACCCAACCAACTGGGCTGGTTTCTGTACAGTCTGGAAAAACCATGGCTTTCTGTTGTTACAATCCTGTGCCTTATATTTTCCTCCGGCTGCAGTGTTTGGTACAGATAGAGTGTAAAGCTGCCAAAGGGATGGGAGCAGGCATTGTGTGCCATGCAGTGAGCCAAAGTACCATCAAATGCAGCAAGGATACAATTAAGAACAATATTGTACTTTTGCTTCACTGCCAGTAGCCCTGTGATGGCCAGAGGAGATCCGGGGTAGGGAATCAGCCTAAACTTTAGCAGTAGTAGGCACTGGTGCATCTCATTTAGAAAAGCTTTTATGTTGCTGTAAGAAGCAAAACAAGTAACTTGCTATAGAATACTTGTGTCTCTTTACAGTACTTGTCTGTGTAGGGCAACCTGCAGAGACTGAACCGTGCTCCTTTGGGAAGGGGTAAGATGGCACTAAGGAGACTTGTAAGGAGATCTGCAGGGTGCCTGCCTCAGTTTCTCCAACTGCAAAAGCATTAATTTTTCTGGAAGGCAGGTACTATCCAAACACTCTCCTTCCTCATCTTGATGAGTTTTATAAACTAATTCCCTAAGCAGATCCCTGGACATATTCCCCCTCGACCATGTGATGTAGCTAATTAGCAGTGTCTCAATAACAGGAAGAATGCCTCTTCAGTCAGAAGTTTCAAGCAGAATCAAACTTTCCTGGTTGAACATGAGTCACCACCCCTGTCACCAACTGTTTTCATCCCTTCACCTTCCAGTAAAGGGCCCAGGCACCTCTGGCCAGAGGGTTTCTTTCTGGGAAGTAGCAGGACCCTGCCCACCCTGGGCAAGCAAATGAGAGCAAGCGTGCTCCACTCTGGGGCAGTGGCCAGGGTCCCTTTGTCTCCCTTCCCTGTGAGCATTCAGGAGGAGGCCTGGTCTGAGGGACAACATGTGCTCTCAGCAGTACCTTGGGTACAGCTAAAGACCTCTGAGAACAGTGGCAGCTCCTTCTGTAAAAGCATCCAGTAATCAGTATCAAGAAGATAAGGGTGGGGAAATTGAGTATGGAGTTTGAATATAAGAAGACAATTCCCTTACAACTTTAAATGAAAATACATTACAAATGTCTGCACTAGCAAAATAAAGTCTCTAAGATGTAATTTAAATCTAATCTATACAAAGCATTAAAAATATAATAATATAGAAGTATTTAAAATATAAGTAATTCTATAATAATTTATTATTAGTTAATAAGTAATAATTCAATAAATATATATCCTAATTCAAAATAAATATGATCAGAATTTAAGCCATTGGTGGTACTTGTGCAGCACTTCTACAGAGTAAAGGAGAACTGCTCAGTTTGCTCAGTGGTTAATTTTTCATTCTTGCCAGCCATTCTGTACAGCCTGGCTGGGGCCTCAAACCAGGGACATTGCTGTGGAGAAGACAAATCAGATTTTGGCTTTTGTTGTGTTTTCTTTGGGTTTTTTTTTAAAAAGAGGCTTTTCCTGTTTCAAAGCAGAAATGGTATTTTATTGATTTTATTTGATCCTGAAAAATCAAAGCATTACAAAGGTTATGTACAAGTATTTCTGGAAGTAAAAATCTGGGATCTGTTGCCAAGATTTAACATCTGTGTTTGCTGTCTTAACCACTGATACAGTAAATATGCCTGTATAAAATCTTGTGCATAGTACTGTCTGTTTTCTGTGTTGAATTGTCTTAATGTTACTTTGCAGATAAAAACAATAAAGGCTTAGTTAATTCAACAGTGTGGAGGCAACCTTTCATTCCAGTTCCACCAGCAGATCTTCTTCTCCAACGGTGTCACCAGCTTTGCAGTGCACAGCTTTTACCTAGGGTACAGAAACAGCAGAATTTAAACCCTGCTTTGATAGCCTGGTGAGATGGCTTGGCTGATGTGGTTTGTATTGCCCAGAGCACTGTGTCTGCATGCACGGGGTGATGGCCGCTGTGCAGCCTGAGGACACCCCAGGGACACAGATCCACCTGTGCTGCCAGGGCCTCGAGACGCTGAGTGCTCGACCTCCAGTGCTCAGAGCCCAGCTGAGATTTGAGTACCAGTGCTTGACAAATGGTGTCCAGCCCCATCAGGGTATTCAAGTACCTACCATTAGGTTTGCTTGCAACAGAGATGCTTGAAGACCTGAATGTCAGATAGAGATGCCACTTTTTAAAATGAAATGCACCTTTTTTTCACCTGGTTGCACTGCTGTTTATTTGTTTTAAATAGAGGACAGGCCGATTCTTCAATACTCATGATGGGAAGTTGCAATGAAATATCCCACCATTTCTTTTATTACAGTTTTGAAATATAGCAGAATTTTGGACCTGCAGCCATGAACTGGGTTTCTCTCTCTCCAGAGAGTTGGGATAGATGATTCAAATCTGAATTGGGATCCTTTAACATAACTGAACTTGGCAAAGGGCTACCACAGTCAAATAAGTGCAGCTGTATCTGTAGATGGATTACATAGTCCCATACAGGTTCCTGAATTTTAAAACACAAACATCTTACACTAGTCCCTTATTTCCTCTATAAAAGGCTGCGACATGTTTGAATTCCCTTTCAGCACATGAAGCAACAGAAAATATTTGAAGCTGTGTAGAGCTTGCTTCCAGTATAAATTCAGAGCTCCTACTGACATCCCAAATCCTTGTTCAGCAGATAGTTCATTTTAATCATCCAAACACCCTGGGCTCCTGGAGGAAATGCACAGCATACCCCAAGTACCAGGCTATGATGGACACGCTGCTGCCCACATCCACATTTGACAGTCTGAAGCCAGGTGAGCTGCAAGCAGATCTCTGGAGCACAGGCACACTCACAGCCCTGCTCCAGAAACGATGCTGAGCACGGGCAAAGACAGCGTGGTACGTACAAACAAGGGCTTCGTTTCTAAATCAGTAGCTGGGCAGCGTACCCAATTGCTGAGCCTCAGTCTTCTAGGAGATGAAAGCAGTGTGAAAAACATTCTACCCCTTGCTTTTCTTTTTCCACAAAGCCAAGGTTCAGCAAACATCAGAGTTAACCAGTGCTTCAAACTCCCCAGCAATTTGTGCCATGCAGCGGGGCCGCTCCTTGTGCTGACCCAGGCGCAGCTGTCCTGGAGAAGACAGGAGGCTCGCCAGTTCATCTCCAGCTTTCTCTCATTTTTAAGCCACCTGCAGCTGGAGTAAACTCAAAGTAGATAAAAACAAGCCACTTTTCTCTCAATTCCAAACAGGAAGATGGGGTTTGATACAGAAAAGGAATCCAAGTCAGGAATGAAAATGGGAACGTCTTCCAGCTGAAGACAAATGAACTGAGTTTCAAAACACAGTTTCAAAGCATCAAAACATGGACTAACAGCCTGTGCCAAACATCCCATTCCTGTGGAGAGGCCAAGTTATTTTAGCACTCAGAGCCATGACTTTGCACTGCAGAACAGGATGAATCCTGTTTAGCAGCTTCATTTCTACACAGCCCAAAACCTTTGTGCTCATGCAAATTCTTAACATTCTAAAGGTCAAATAATGTGCTTGCCATGAAAATGGGCACACCAAGAGGACATTGCAAGGCACATGAGACCTCCTGAATGGCCTGTGCACCTTTCACATCCTACCTTGGAGGATTAAAAAACCAAACACAGGTTTAATGTGGCATCTGTACTGAGTGAGTGGGAAATATTATTAGAAGTATTATTATTAGAAGTACAAGCAGGATGGTAAGGAACAGACACATGGATTGCAGAAGACCTTGGTGGAAAAGGGAAGGTTAAAGTGAAAAATAAATGGGGTGGGTGGGAGAGGAAATGGCATTTCAATTACAAATACTAGTTAAAACCAGTGGATGCAAAGAGCAGCAGTAAGGGGTTAAATAACGGCAGATGAAAAACAAAATGCTTGGAAATATTAATCAAGTGAGAAAATAAATTATATAGAAATTAATGCATGAAATAAAATAATAAAGTGGCAATGTTAGAGCAAAAGGAACTGGAACATACTCCTTCTCTCAGTATTTTTTTCTCTTGAGACCCAATTTTGCACTGGATGCACTGGAAGAGGCAAGTCTGGGACCCAGCCTGGGTGACAATTTTAGAGCTGTGCCAAAAAAGCCTTTCTTGTAAACACACAAACAGTCCTTGGCATTGAGAGCCATGCTGAGATCTCAGCAAACCTTGCCAGTGCCCTGTCCCTGCCGCAGTCAGGCTCCCTGCTGCCTCCATGTGGGCTGAAGGCTCCTGCCCTGGGGTTTGTGCCTCAGAGAGAGCAGAGGGGGCTTGACCCAGGCAGAGATGGGCCAGGGCAGGTTAGGAAATCAGCAACAGAGGAGAATGTATCATCCAGGTCCACACCATGCTCTCCCATTGCAAAGGATGGATCTGGGACCCACGTCTAGGTGATGGTTTCAGGCTGGGAATTATAATCTGGCACAGGGATGCTCTGAAGTCCCAACTTGAGGTCTGACAGTCCTCAGACCAACTCGGGTTTAGGGCATGCTCTTGTCACATAAGCTTAACCAGTTCCCTGCCTAGAGTGCTGGTTTTAGCACATCCTACACTGCAGCAAAGTCCCAGCTCCAGGGCTGCAATATTGATCCCTCAGAAGCAGGAGAGGCTAATGCATAGCCTTGCAAAGTTTAACAAATATGCAGATCTAGGCTTGATACTTAACATTCACAATAATAAAAAAATTGCTGTTTTCTCCCTCCTGCAAAAGAACTTTCTATTCCTTGTTCTGGGTGGGTTTTTTAAATGACAAATTATTTGCCATTAAATAATTAACTGGCAAAGAGATCTCTCTTCTCTGGAAAGATGAAATTTGGATAAATGGTCTGCTACACCTTTCAATTCAACTTGGCATTGTAACATCACAGAAAACAAATAATTTATGAGAAAGGGTTATATGAATTTCCGAAGCCAGTAAAACTATTTCCTGCTGTGCTATCTAAGGTTCGGAACTACTTAACAGCATTCACAGCAGATGCAAATGTTACAAAATTAAAGACACCTCACTTTGAAAGACTTACAACAATCAGACTTAATTCCTTAACAACCAGAATCCTCCTTTTTTCCTTTTTAAATTCTATCCTGTTGACAAGATGCATATGGTTTTAAGTGACCTAAGGTGGCTTACCTTGCCTGTTTTAGCAGCAATCATACTGTTCTGCATTTTCATTGCTTCAATTACACAAATCTCTTGACCTTCCGAAACCTGATGAAATTCAAGCAGTACAAAATGAGAATAGAGAATTCAAAATGTTCCAAGTGTGATGATTCTTATGGAAAATAAAAGGATTATTTCATTAAATGCTATAAAGACTTTCATGACGCAAGTCAAGTCAGCCAGTTACACAGTCACAACACAAATGGCAATCACAAAACTGGCAGCAAAATAAGGGGGAAATCAGCTGCTTAAAACTATTACCCCAGGCAAACCTGAAAGGCTCCTTTCCCATCCCATCCATTCAGTTCCAGATTCCACAGTTCACACCACCACAGTTCAACATCAATTAAATGCAGAGCAAAATCTAATTTGTGCATTTTTGGCCAGGGAACTTCTGCTTTGCTTCCCTGGTGCATGATATTCATACTGATTCAGAAGCCAGAAGTTCCTTGGCAGGTGTCCAGGGGAGCTTGGGCTGGAAGGTGCAGCAGGACCCAGTGGGCTGATGCTGAGGAGAATGTGTCACCGCTGCACATGGCAGCCTCTGATGGTGGCTGATGACTTTGGACTGACAGAAAGGAGCACATCAGTGAGGAGCCACCACTTCTCATCCACAGGGGAGGAACCACAGAGACAAAAGCATCACTTTCACCACAGATCAGAGCTCTTCAAAGGAAACACTGAGGTTTCCTCTTTCTGTTTGTTTGTGTCCTGCTAGCAGGCATGTGCAAGCTCAAGGTCACTAGGAACCCACTGGGCTGCTCTGCTGGGCTCCCAGTTCCTCCCAGTCAGATCCTCCCTCCAGGGTCTTGGACCACCTTGCACAGAGGAAACTGCTGCTCAAGGCTTGACAGTGGCTGTGGAGGCTGCCTAAACACAGAGGCAGAACAAGGGATTTGGAATTTACCCAGTGCAAGCCAGTGATCAGCTGGTCATTCCACAGAGATGATGCATGCCGGGAAGGAAGGGTGCCAGGACCTACATGCCAGGATTTAGGACCTGTACACTCCTATGGGATGTCTGGTTCCGAGTGCCACTGCAAATCTTTTCATTGGGCTCTATTTCAGATGGAGTCTGCTATTCCCTCCTTATCTCAGCAAGTTTGGGAGGCTTTCACACTGATGTCCAAGTTTCATGAAACAGGGAAACCTACAGAAATCTGGTTTATGCACTGTTATATGTGCCAGTGCCAACAAAATGTTTGTTTATATACACACATAGATATATTTCTCTAATTATATGTAAAATGAATAATACATATTTAAGGACAAGTGTGTACCACTTTGGAGGAATATATTAACAGACAGATGTGAAGTCAGAGATCAAATGTACATTGCCTGAAGAACATTCCAAAAATTTAAGTAAAGCTATTTTTTCACTGACTAAAAAGCACTGATATCTGCCTATGGATTCTGAGCAAAACAAAACAAAACAAAACCCATTACATTAAAAGGTGCTTACACACCCCTTCTCCAACAGATTGGCAACAACAGTATGAGAGGTTTTGGAGGGAAAATGTGGAAAGCATTTGCTATGGGAATATGGTGTACTACCTGGATACAGAGAATAACCAAAACCCAACACTTACCCTGCAGAAATCTCATCCTGAGCTTCAGGCAAGCAGTTAAGTCATTAGCAGGTGTCCAATTTGGTGAATAGTAGCAAAGACTTGTTCTTGTCCCCAGTTATTTCCCTTCTATTCCCTTTCCCTGTCTTTTGTCTCCTTCCTTCCACACCTGCTCTCTGCTCATAGCCTTGTCCCAGCAGCTCACTCTTCCTTGCCCTTCTTCTTCTCCTCTTCTTTTCCCTACCTCATTACTTCTCTTCCATCTGCTCTGAACTTTCCAAACATTTCTGAGGTTATGAGGAAGCAATGAATATCTTTGGATTCAAAGAGAAGGGGAAAAAAACAGGCAAGAAATTTTGTTGGAAGAGTTTTGTTTTTTTTAATAGTGCTGTTATTAAAATATGCATTTCAGAAACAACTTTGCCACCCTCTGGTTAAGCTCTGCTATCAGAGAGCCAAGAACACAGGCCTCTAGAGGTTGCTGAAGATTGAGATGCTAAGGACAACAGATCTGAATTCAGTGGCCTAATTACAAGGCCACAAGAAACTCTCTCCTAGAGCAGTTACATTTAACTGTGGCATGGCTTCATCAGGAGGATGGTGTGCAAATGAACCAGTCAGCAATTACCTAAACAGAGTTCTGGAAACACATCTATGGGAAAAGTATGGAATTGCCTCAGTAGGTCTAGTATGGTGCTAAAATGGCAGGAAGAGTTAGTGATTGTGGGATGGAAATATCCCTTAGTCTGAATTTCTTCTCAGTTTCCCCTCCTTCTCAAAAATGAAGTTTTTGTGTTTTATATAATGCATGCTGGGGTTGATGACAAAGCACGCAGTGTCTGGGAAGGAAACAACCCTCTCAACCCACAAAACTTATAGTTAAAGTATCCAGTTAACATCTAGTCTTACTAATTTGAAAGGAAGAAGGTGCTTTCAGCAGGTACCACATGTGAAAATGCCGTGTCAGTACTTCTGATGATGTGCAATTTGTTGAAAATTATCTTGGTGCAAGTGTCACTTAAGAACAGAAGTTTAATTACTGTTCTTATGTTAAACCTTTACAGCTCCACTCATTGTGTTGAAAAGCGACAAATCCTAAAATTAGGCACTTGTATCTCTCTTTCCTCTTTTTCAGTCTTTTGGGCATTGTCCAATTTCTTTCATTCTATAATTGCACATTTCATTTTGCCTGTTATTTAGCCCGCAAATGAAAACTGCAGAGATGTGTACAAGTTCTTGCTGTCTAACTTATTTAAGGATTTATCTGGACCACTTTTAATGCTGTATTTTCATTCTATAATTTATTTCTTTCAGTGGATGGTAAACCAGTGAAAACCACCATCTTTACATTTCCATTTAGAGAGGTCTCAGTGATGACCCAAATCTGTCAAAACAGGCAACTAAAATCAAACAAAAAAAAAATCTCATTTCTTTGAACCAAGTAAAGTAAAAGGGCTCCTTTTCTTAAAAGAAATTAATGTCAGGTATCTGTTCCACAGAGTTACACCACAGACAAATAGACTTTTATAAATAAATGAGTGATTAACTGCTAGACCTGCAGTCTGCGTTTTAGCAGTTTATTTCTGCATGGTGCAGTTCAAAGAGTGAAAAGTGAAAAATAAACAAAAAAGAGAAAGAAAAAAAAAAGAAGAAAAAAGATAATTGAAGAGGAGGGTACTTAACATGCTGCTAACAATTGCAATGAGAATTTGGGACCAATTGCAACGTGAATTTGGGACTGTCAATGGTGCTGTTTGAGTCACTCAGGGACAGCACGGTGGTTGTTCTTTCCGCTGGCCAAAAGGTTACACACAGGACAGGGAACTGTCTCCAGTCATTTCCCAACCAAGCAACTCGCGCCACAGGGTGGAAGCGGAATGTGAGAAGCAGGAACGCCGACCTGCTCCCACTGCACCTACGTGAGGAGCACAAAGACATCCTCACTCACAGACAGGGCTCTTCAGAGCTCGGGAGCACGAAAAGACAGCGCACACCCGAGGGCATGGCTGCCACGGGATCTTTGTGAATATGGTGCACTTTCTGCAGACTTTGGTGTGTCATTGGGTAAAGACTTAATGGTTGTGACAGGACGTCTCCCATGTTAGGCTTACAAAATGGTCACAAGCCCCACAAGTCTTTCTGATAAACCCAATGGGCGCTGATGTATTTCCCCCTCTCCGTCTAATTGGTGTAAAGTTTGCAGATCTGAATCACGGATCTTTTATCCAGCTTGCTGCGTCCTCTCCTTTGACATGAGGTCAGGGTTCACATTCGCATCCGATTATCGAAGTGGCACTCATTAACCGGCAGCCTGCCTCGCACCAAAATGAGTGCGCTGGAAGGGGAACTCGGCCCATTTACTCAGCAGATTTCAGCATTTTAAGGAGGCCTGAATGTCACACAGTATTGCTACGTTTTGAGGAGTTTCAGACATCTCCAGCTGATGATTAATTGTGAGTGATGGGAAATAAAATCCAGTAAAGCCAGCTGCTTGCCATGGTCGGCAAAATTACTATAATGGATATAGGCTGCCAATTTTCCAGTTTTACTGGCAAGTCTTCCAAGTGTAATTAAGGGAAGTTATAAATGATATGGAAATCTATCAAGTCCCATTTATTTTCAGAGGACTCTTTCCCCTGAGACTTTTATCTTCAAGCTTATAGTTTGCTTTGTTGTGCTAATGATTTAAACCACTTCTTATTTCTGATTAAAGCCCCCAATATCCTTCACAAGAAGTTAGATCCACTTTATTCAGAAGGATTTAAAGAAACAGAAGCCTTTTTAAAGTTGTGTTTGTAAGCCATGCTGAGCTCCCACTTCCTCTTTGGAGGCATAACAGAGCATCCTCCATCTTAGGCACCTCACTGCCATCTGGATTTCTGCTTCTGACAAACTCTGGGGACTGGGAAAGATTTGGTGGGAGAGAAAGGAGAGAAAAGAATTTATTTATTAAAAAACTAAAATTTAAAAAACTCACCAACAACAAAACCCCAACTTGCCTCTCAATCCTAAATCCTCCAAAAACAAAGATTGTAGGTGCTGCTTAGACACCAGGCATTTAGCACAGAGTGGTGTTGCTCACTAATGTTGTTTGATTTGGAATAAAAGCATGAAAATGATGTGCAAAGGCCTAAAATTGGAGATGTAAAGGATGACTGCACAGTATTCCATTTCTCAATTTCATCCTTCAGAGCCACAAAATGGGGGTGATACAGTTACTGGATGAGATTTACAGTAACAGCTGTGGTCTTCCCACACAAGGGAGGACCTTCTAATGGGCTAAGGTCTGTTTTGAACAGACGGGGAGTAGCAAAACAAGGTTCCCTATTAAGGGTGTGCAGTAATATTCCTGATAAAGAAAATGAGTAGTGGTAGTCAGATTGCATTAAAAGACCTAAATATCTTTTCATTGTCAAAAAAAAAAAAAGCTATTTTAGAAAGTGCTAACTGCTAAATAAATGAAAGACATGTAAATGTAAGGGTTTGTTTTTTCCTTAATCTCCTCCCTACAAACTGTAAAGAATGCATAGGAACCAGTGCCAGGGGCATATGGCTTTCTCCTGTGCTGAACATTCATACAAAAGACAGGTTCATCAGTCATTGGAGTATCTGGATAAAAAATTAGCTCCTGATGGATGGTATTTAGAGCTTACCTGCTGCTAGTACATTACCAGAGAAGCACAGGTTTTGAAACCCACATGACATTAGAAACTGCAGACCATGAAATACCCCACGTGCAGGCGCGCTCATAATGTACACCAGGTTATACAAAATAAGAAATAAGCTATTTAAACCCTCTGCCTAAAATTGGGCCCGCTGCAAGGAACCCTGGGTCAGCCCTACACAGGCCAATTAATGCACAGCATCTGCTGTATAGAAGCCGTGCATGAAGCACTTCCGAATGATTTCAGCAATTAAAAGAAAACTGTTTCCTGCCTGTTTTGACAGCAACTGTTTCAATGCAAGAGTGAGCACCAAATCATTGTGCGCAGCTGAAAAAATTAAGTCTCCTTTTTTTATCTTGTGAAAAGGAGGTGGGAGGGATGAAGATTTCTTACGGAATCGGATCGTTCTTTTGTTGTCCGACATTCTGTGTTTTTCTGCCAAATTAGACAGAAGGCTCCGAGGGTTTACGGGGCCCTCTACAGTATCACCTTCTGGTGCACTGTGGCTCCCTAAAAAGACAGATCAATATCAACCCTGCTGATTTGCCTACAAAAGTGAAAATCCCTCAATTACATTTTTAAGACCATTATATTTAGAACACAGGTGCTCTGATGCGGAACATTTTTAAGGCTCTTGGAGCTGAAGTGGAAAAAAAACCAATGACAGCCCAAAGCAAATACGAGCTTAGATTTGGTTAAAAGTGAAGTGAGAGTTGTATTTTATTGGTATCTCCTTCCTCATCTTTGGGAAGACACCAGTAAACACCACTCACAATTTCCACTATACTGCAGCCTAAGTCCCCGTTGAGCCTTTTATGTGAAAAGGGACAATGCAAGATAGTGCCATATGAAAGAGAGTTATCCTCTCTTGTAGCCTTCTGCAAAATAACTGCAAACACGCACCTTGTTTATGCTTGTGCAAAATCACTGAGCAGTGAATTAAGTATGCATTCACTATTTATGAAGATACTGGGAATTTTGTTTGTTTATTTGTTGTTTAAATTTAGTCCATGCTGGTATCATTCCCTTCCCAGATTTTTTTCTCTCTGACTTACTGGAAATCTGGCGGCCAGCATCCAACAAGAAAACAAATCAAGAGGAATTGGATAAGCAACAATTGCAATTCCTTGGCATTGTCCATTACCATGTAAAATAATTAGTGCCAGTTTTTTCTTCTTTCCAAATTAACTTTGAAACCAGAGCTACAGAACTGCAAATATAATTAGCAGCAATTAATAGTACTTGACAAATCATTACTAAACTTTTTTTGCCACGCTCCTTTAACGAATGAAGCTGAACATAGCGCATCCCACATCTTCTGACCTCTGACTAAAGGTCACTGATGTCCCCCTGACAGCAATCAGCACTGGTCATTGCACTCCCACTTATCCAAAACACACTGCCCCAACTGCCTCTGCCATCCCAGGCTGCTGGGCAAGTGATATTCAGGCAGAGCACTTCTGGGGCTATTCTTCTGCTAACTCAGCCTAATCTGTATCAATCAATTTTTATTTAGTAACAGCTAAAAAGTTGTCTATTACTGGAAAAGGCAAAGCACACCAAAATAATAATTTTAAAATTGTATGAATTCTTCTCAAAGGATTGGTAACATTTTTTTCTCCTAGGAGGAAACTCTAATAATATTGACTATTTCTAACTTATCATAATAGGATTTCCTTCTCAATTACACTGTACTGAAACACGAATCTCAGACTGTGCAATTACATAAAATATATAGTAAATTCTTTTTCAAGTCAAATACAAAAAAATACATTATGAAATGTTATTGTAGTTAATTTTTTTTTTCAATTTAACTACAATTATTACTCATGGTCCCAGGTAATAAGAACGGTGAAATATTTAATTACTTTTATTCTGGATATTATACAACCATGAACATTTCCTGTTTACCAACAGGGTTTTTCCATCCAAAAGATAAACCCCGAGAAAATTGTCAAATACATAGAATCATAAAAACTATGTACGCTTCCTGACCATATTTGGTCAAGTTTGCAAATTCCCTTCAATTGACAAGTGGAGTTTATATTTGTTCTGAAGAATGGGAGTGAGGAAAGGAGGGAAAAGGGGAAAAAAAGGGAAGAAAAGAAAAAACATTCATACACAACAGAAAAATAGTATTTAAATTAAATAATATCTTATTAAATTATTGATACCATATTTATCCAAATGGAATGTGAAACTTAAGCAAATACATTTTTTCTGTTTTAACCTGGATGTTGTTTCTCTGCTATAAATTCCAATTAGTGTAAAATTTGAAAAGAGATATTTTTCTTTTTTTTTTAGGATTTTGAGGTCTGAATGGCAAATACAACTTTAAACAACACAAAACTGTCTGATGGCAACAGGTAAGGTTAAAACTTCAGCTTTTCTTTCACACAAATGAATGAAGTAGTGACAAACAGAATTTAGAAAGCTCTTTTGTTTTGTTTTGTAGTCGTGAGCATTTCAGCAGCTGAAGTCAAACAAAACATATTTTCCCATAGCAAAACCTTCCCAAGGCTTGTGAGATGGAAAAATCGTGAATAAAGATTTTCTTAGAAACTATTCTTCTAAAGAACAACAAGAGAAATTGAAATAAAATGCATGCAGCTGAACTGAAAGATTAATGCAGTTTAAATTTTTTTTCTTTAATTACTTTTAAAAGGTGGAAACACAGCAGTGTCTTTCGTACGTTACACAACTAAAACAGCAGCCTTCAAGTTACCCACTTTTGAAATTACTGAGACAATCAGCATTTACATTTAAGAGCTGATATTTTGGTAGGAAAAAATTAATCCCATGCAGTATTAATGCCCATAGCTACACTAGCTGAAATCATAAGGAATTTTTATATGGGAAAAGTACATTTTAAAAATTACTTCAATGGTGATAACTTCCAAAACCTGGAGTAATCTTAATCTACTGGAAAGAGAGGCGATTTAGAAATTTTGGTGAAAATAATTAATCGTCTTCTTTTGGCTGTAGTCCTTAAAGATTCAGTAACATTGGGGTGTTCACCCAGGGGTGCTTTCCTTTTACATATTTAAGTGTGGGGAGGAATCATTAAAGTGATTTAGGCTGCCAGGTATTAGGCATTGGCTTATTGACCAATGCCTAGCTTAGTAACAACACCTGTCCTGGCTAATGTTACTAAAAAGGAAAAACAACCAACAGAAACATACAGCGAAAAGAAAAACACCTTTGCATTCCTAACAGACAGAATACTGAAAAAGCAAAAGCTGTGTTCATAGGTGAAAATACAGCAAAGCCTGCAAGGCAATCAGGACAGCTAAGATCTTTCTTTGTGGCTGTGGACAGTTCAGATACCAAATTTGGAATCAGTAGTGAGAACACTTTGGGTGTGTTTGCTTTAGGAACAACAACACTGCTTTACCTGTGCCACCATTAGGATCCAGAGCTTTCCCCACTCCTGCACTTTCAGTGCACAGAATCCTACATGCACAAAAACACACCAAACAACTCAACACAAAGAAGTATTTTCAAGTGCCCGCCCATGTCCTGCCCTCTGAGTAAATAAAGGAATTTGTGCAGCTTTAGTAGTTTTTATGGTGCTGTCTTTGTGGTAGCTATGGTGAGATTAGAGCCATGTGCAGTGCCATCTCCACACTGGCATAAAAATCCTGCTGTGTGCTACCAGGGCTGGCTTGTGCTGCCACCAGGGTTAGCAAAAACAGGGTGAAATTCTTGCCTGAACTCTTGAAGTCCAGTGGTTTCTCTGGCCTATGGCACCATGAGGAACCAAAAAGTAATTAATTCTCCCAAAACTAAATTTCATCCTAATGCATACAATCATTAACAACTACTTAGAAGACAAATAGACAAACACCCTCATTCCCCAGTAAGGGATATATTTCCTATATTAATGGGACTCTGTTATGAGGAATAATCTAAATTTAAATCTTCTTTCCCTAAATAAAATTAACCTTCTTCTTCTAGTCAGCCAGATTTCTGTTTCATTGTTTATGTTGCTTTCTGCTTCTGAGTGCCTTCATTGTGCTTCCAGGAATAACTGAGTGACAACTAATTACAGTCTTCTGATCACATGAAGGAAAATAAAGAAAGTAGAAAGTAACTAAAAACCTAAAGAAATTGGCAGCATCGCAAGTTCTGCTTCTTTCTAAATGACAAACAGCACTTCCCCACTGTGTTACTAAAATCTACAGATCATCTTACAGACAAAAGAAAATAAATTCCTTGCATATGCAATATCTTTTGGCAAAAAAATGAACTGAAAACTGCTTATCAGACCAGCTGGATAGAGGATGCTCACACAATCTTCTATCAGGCTTCACCAGACCAAAGTATTTCTCAGCAACAGCAGCCAGAAGAGAACACGATGCTTCAAGTTAAAACAATGACATATCAAGTGGGGAATGCTAACCCAGAGATCAGCACAGCCCCTCATTTGGCCACAGCAACACGGAGAGGGACTAACAAACGCGTGTGCTTTACCTGGCCGGGCACGATGCCCTGGAGCTGAACCGTGGGCAATAAACACGGGTTTGCAAGCACGGCCAGTCACACAGAGATGAGGTGACCCTCTCTCGGTGCTTTTTCACCATTTGTAAAGTTACACCTGAAGGAGGGGGGTGACAGCTCAGCTCCCCGTGCTGCTGACCGCTCTGAGAGGTCTCTGTGAGCACAGGGACTGTGCTGCACTGACACTGCAGTGCACAGCTCACAGCGTAGGGCAGGCAGTCTCAGAGTGGCTATAACCTGACAGCTTTACTGCTAGCAGCAGCAGCACCTGGGGGGAAGGATGGACAACTACCTCGCCTTCTCCCATTTTTCAGCTGTGCTGTTTTCACACACCGTGCAAATCTGAGCTGCCAAACCCAGTGGCAAGCACACAGAATAGGAGCTACTTAAATTCCCATTTCTCCAGCACACTAAAGAAATTAGACTTTTCTCAAGCAGTGCAACAAAAAGAGGTGTATTTATCAAGGAGCTACAGCTCCCTGCCCATCATGCCTTCAGCAGCTGTAGTGGGTGAGCTGGTTTGTGACAGACAGGCAAGAGGAGTAATCTGAATCCCACCATCCCACTGCTTATTCAGAGCCGATAGCTGATGTTACCCTCATTCGCTGGCTGGCTCGCTTTTCTTTAACGTTTTGACACTAGTCCTGAAAAGGAAGGATTTAAGCTAAACCCTTTTCAAGAACGCAAATGTGTTTTTTGCAATTAAAGCCACACAATTAGCAATGACAAGCTCAGGTCAGCAGAACATAGATTATGCTGTTCAAATGCTCTGCCACTCAGTGCCTCCAGCAAAAAGCTGCAGGAGAGGAGAAGGGAAAAAAGAAATCTCACACACATTATTTAACAACTTGTGCTCTGATGCACAGCACCACTTGTAGATTTGTGGAGGGAGGTTCATTTATTTATTTACTTAAAATCCCTTAGGCTCTGGCCTCCTTCCCCACTGATTATATTATTTCAAGACAACAAGAACTATTCTTCAGGGCAAGAAAGCTGGTAACATTTAGAATTAAACTTCCCAAAAATAAATATTAAACAAATGTTCAAAGTCTTAAAATCCTTCACTTAAAAATATTTCCCTTAATTCTTCACAAAAGGTATTTGCTTATGATCTTCCTCATTCAGCCACTTGTTTTGCCCTTGACAAAGAAAGCAGATTCCTGTCCATGTCATGACATAAAGAATATTTTAAATGAATACTGTTCTTTTGTGTTAAAGTATCTAAACTGTGTGCGTACATGTATAGATCATAGACAAGAAAGCCAAGTGTAGAAGCCAAAAGAATTTCTAATTTCTTACCAGTTTAGATATTTTCCCTCTGAAATGTCTTTATTTCATTACTACAAATATTGGCACCTACAGATCTTTTTTATTAACATGATCACTCTGTTTTCACTGTACACAGACAGACCACGTCTTTTAAAACCAAAGGTAGTATCATAGCAAAATGTGAGCAAATATACCACTTAGCCAGCATGATTGATGACTGCCATAGTAAGTGCAATGCTGATTTTGAATTTCAGATCTTGATCCCATTTTTGAATCCTCTTTCAAGAAAATCTAGGTTTCATTGCCATAAATTATGAACCCTGTGACTGAAGCTTCTGTTTGTATCTAAGTGCTACATACATGTTTATGGCATCATTTAACTGACAACAATACTTTAAAATTAATATGCACTATCCAATTCAAATACTCCTGTGCCTGCACTCACTACCTTGTTTTCAATGGTTATGAGACATAAGGGCCTCGACCTTAGAAACAACATATGATACAATGTGGTAGAATTTCATATGAAGCTGAGTTCAAGTCAGTGTTCATACACAACTTTAAAACAAAAATTTGTTTCCAACTCAGTGTGAGGTAAGGAGCACTGGAAATCCCCAGACTAACAACAGCATAATCCCTTGCCCTTCTGTATGGCAAGTTTATTCCTTCTGCAAGATAAGAAGACTACCACATGAGCCTGGAAATTCCCAACACAGAATTCCCAATTCATGTGTCTTGCAAAACGATAACACAGGGCTTCTTAAAAAGCAAACAAACAAAAAAAACTCAGAAAAGGTGAAATTAAATATCTGTCCCACGTCCCCTTCTTTCTTTTTTTCAAGTAATATTTTCATTACTTCAGGGCAGAAAATCAACAATTTCCTCCTGCTAGCACTAACAGCTTTTATATACAGAGATAGATAGATAGATAGATAGATAGATAGACAGACAGACACACACACTTATGTGAATTTACTCACCATTTTCTCCTTTGTACCTGTCCTGCCCCTCAAGGTATTTGGGATACAAAACCAAGCTATCTCTTTGAGTTTCTGTTGTGAATTTGTGCCAGGCTGGAAATTTTTCTTTTAAAGCCAGTTTAATTTGAATTGGTTTTCCTTCTTAGTTTTTAAAATTCAAACTACAAACAGCACATACCCTTCAGCACAGGTGATTAAAAAAAAAAAAAAGAAACAAAACCACAACAACAAAAAAACCCCACACCAAACCGTGTGACCGGGTAGCTCCAGTTGCACCAAGGCGAAATTTCTGTGGGATATATAATGAAAACACAGATATATAGATCACATTTCTTACCATGTCCCCAGGCTTGACAGAAACTGCCACAACTGTTCCAGGCATAGGAGATCGCAAAATGCTAGAGGTGTCCTCTGCTGCTTTCTCTGGCATGTACTTGCTCAGCTCCGCAGCAACCTTCGTCAGTATTTGCAATTTGTACTAAAGAATAGGGAGAGGGCTGATTTAGAAAATTGTACCTTGGTGAATTCCAGTCAATAACCTGCATTATTTTATGGCATGTTTTTATGTATTACATCTGTTAGCTGTTCTTCACGGGAGTGTCTAAAAAACACTGTTTGAAATCCTTATGCAGAGTTTCATTTTCAGGATGTAGAAAGAAAAATATGCAACCCCAGTCTGCAGCAAAGTGCACATAAAACCAAAGAATCAAGTACAGTAAGGAGATGTCAGACTCATTTTAAAATTTGCAATAGAGAGGAGAGATTCAAATTTAAAAACAAAAATGTCCTTATGCTTGCTGCACGTTACCTTTGGTGGATAAGGAATATTGAAGGACTCTTTTCCAGTGCATGATGAACTGGAAAATGACCTTTTGGGAAAGTCTGCCAGACTGTCAATGACATGACTGATCTTAAACATTATGCTTACCTTTTAAATATTTACCATGTTTGAAGTTAGTAATTTGCTTGGATTTTGCAATTAAAAGCTATTAATTCCATTTCAATTCTGATTTTTCATGCATAAGCAGAACAATTAAATGTCGTTGTATTGAATATACTTTATCTGCAATAAAACCCTTTCAGTAGCCATTACCTATCTGGAGAAAGCATTGTTTTCTCCAGTATGTTTTATAGGGATTAAAAACAGAGGGGAATATGAGGACCCTAAGGTGAGAGCATCCCTTTCAATAAAACCTTTTGTAAGGTATATAAATATTGCCTAAAGTGATTTGGCCCAAGAGCTTTTAGTTTTTAAAAACTCGCCATTACTTGGCGAGCTCCCTGCCCTCAGACAGAGGGCCGGACGGACGGACGGACGGACGGGAGGGAGCGCACGGAGCCAGTAGATGGCAGCAGGTCTCTGTGCGACACTCGCCCCGACACTCGGCACACCGAGCGAAGGAAGGCCAGCGCCGCACTTCATCAATAATTTAAACAAAGGTTTTAATAATAAGCATCCGACGGACGGCATTTACAATTCAAATGCGTATTTTGCTGATGTAAAGTTCAACACCTTGCTTGGAACAGTATGTTTTCCTCAAAAACAATTAGCTATTGTTTTATTAACAATAAAATGTCTTTACTTTTCATTTTTACATGGACAGAAAAAATCCGATATCCTTCTGGTGAAGGGGTACTCTACCTTCTGCTTCTGTAGGAAGCAGAACAAGGTATTTAGAAATGCATGCAAAAGGTGATTAACTCTGCAGTGACATCTTTAAAATGCAGCTTTCAAAGCCGAATTAAAACAACGCAACAGAGGATTATCATCCTCCATAAATGATGTGTGGACACACAACATTTTGTGAGGTGAACAGTGCAGTCATTCACTCAGAAATACTCACTTCTAACCAGAAACAGAGGCACACAGCTACACGAACCGATCCTGCCACCACACCCCAGTTAAGTGTAATAAAACACCACAGCGATGTCCCCTGGAGCCGTAAGTGGCACCCCAAATTTTGAGGACCATTCCCAGCCACGTGCCTCGGTCACAAGCGCGGTGGCACGGGGAAACCAGCACCATTTTGTATGCAGAAAGCAGCTTTAACCCCGAGCCTCCCGCAGGCACCACCATGGCAGCTGAGGCCGTGGCACTGAGGATTTCCAGCCCAAAGCCCTGTCCCAGCTCCGGCCACCGCGCTCAGGGCGCCGTGCGGATCCCTCCAGGCTCCTTCCAGGCTCCTTCCAGGCTCCTTGCAGGATCCTTGCAGGCGCACGTGTGCGGGCGCACCCGGACAGGGCGGGCGATGCCCATAGCACAACTGGTGACATAAGCTGCAAACAGAATTGCAGCAGTGTGACAAGCCAAATAATAGCATCTTACGCGTGTTTCTTTACTCTTGAGTGTCTGTTTTGCAATCAAGACATACAAGTGTCTGCCAGTTTCTGAAGGATATGATCCTTAAGTGAAATTACTGTGCAAATAAAAGCTTTTTACTCCTATTAAAATTCATCTGAGTCATAAGTGGCAAGGAAAAAAAGCTTGCAGAGTGTATTCTGCTGTCAATCTAATAAACATTCTGTGTGGAGGGACTATTTATCAAAGATAAATTGTACTTAAAAGTCCTTCATTAAATCTATGGGGGGGAATATAATTACAACAAATTGCACAGTTTCAGTATCCATGGTTGGTGTCTTCTTTGTACTCAGAGTTTGAAAATAAATTTAAAAAAAAAATAAAAAAGGAAGAATGCAGAAATAAGTTATATTTGTGGACTGTATTATTGCCTCTTGCAAGAGACTATTTTTATATGATTTCAAAAGATTAGGTTTAGATGCCATTTAGTTTTTTTAAGCTACATTAACACTCCTGAGCTGCCCAATTTCAAAATTTAAACTTGAAGAGAAAGCCAGACCTTCTGCATTCATCTAGGTTACAGTATTTCACAGGGGTTGAAACACAGAATTCCCTATGCACTTCACAACATTCAGCAGTGGGGGAAAAACACATTCCTCAGTATGCTGCACTTTAAAGCTCAGTTCTCCACACCAAGCTAAAATATCCCTACCAAACATTGTTTTTACTATCTTTATAATTTTCATATCTTTTAGATTCCTTTCTCTGCAGGACTCCTGCTTTGCTTGGAGTGAGATGTAAGAGTCAGTACTCTCAAAGCTTTAAAACGCAGGTCTTTGTTATTGATGAGCTGTTCCTTTTCCTTTTGTATTTGTTTATTGTTCTTTAGTCTGTTTGGGGGATAAGCAAGTTACTGTAATCAAAAAGTAAAAAATAACAACAGTAAACTTCTGGGGAAAGGCCTTTTTTGGCACAGCTGGTTCGCAAATGACCTTTCAGAATATAAAAAGACATAGCCAAAGAAAGGTTCCTTCTCTAAGATTACCTTTGATGTATTTCTGCTGCTGGCTGGACCCCACTAAATACCTGCATAAATATCCCTTTGTGATGCTGCTCCTTATCCCTGGAGAGGAGTTGTGGAGTGGGTGCAGGGTGCTGTTCACCCAACCCGGGTGCAGCCGGGTGAGAGCCACAGGACTCTCTGGAAGACCATGTCAAACAATGCCTGCCAGTGCTGCCACAACAAAGACAATTAAGAAAATATCACATATTTTCATTACATGACCAACGCTGCTGCTATGCCTTTGATTTAGCGAGAACAATGCTGAACATAGGAAGCAGAAGTTTTGATATGCTGCTACCCAAGTGCGGATGAGGTTCTGATTTTCTTCCTTTATGCTCAGAAGGAGGAGGAGATGGGAGAAAGAAGGGGACATAAATTAGGGGAAGGTTGTTAAGTTTGGGTTATAAATAGAGACCAGGGGGTTTCCACTGGCCTAAACCAGAAGAAACATTTGTTGGAGTCATAAATAGATTGCAGGTGGACTCTGAGAGCAGGGAAATCTGCTAGCCATCACATCTGTGCTGATGAGTACTTGTCACCAGCCACTGCTCCACTCCACAGGGTTTCACAGCCCAATTCTGCCAGCCAAAGTAAAGTCAATAAAGCAGTACCAAAAGGAGCCATACAACTTCTGATGGCACAAAACAGGTGTTTCTCTTCCACCGGACCACTGGAGTCCATAGTCAGTTGACAAAAATTATAGTAGGGAAAAGTGGTGTTACTTAATAGTGTTCTAAGGGTAACAGCATCCTGTCCTACCTCTCCCACTAAATTGTATGTTTATGTAAAATGCAAAACTACCTCTTACAACCAAATCTCCATGACAAAAATAAGAACACAAAAAGGTGCAGTAATAGCAATAGAAGGTGGGAGTATGGGAGAAGAAACCAAATACAGTGAAAATTATACCTTGGGTTTTGTGGATTGTTTTTTGTCAGTACATTCCCTACTGAGCCCCCGAGTCAGCAGGCAAGTAGACTGACTGCTACAAAAAAAGATGGCCAGGGCATATTTCGCCCCATCTGGGCTTAAAAACAAGTTATGTGGTTTGCACAGATATGGTTCCCTTACCATATACATCAGAACATTGCAAATCTTCACCAAAATGTCCAAAATTGCACTCTGTTACACCTCACATTAGTTTATTAAATATGATCTTCCCTGTACACTTGAAACTGATGTCCCCAGAAGCTGTAAATGTTCAAACTCCATTGGAGATTTTATAGAGTAATCACTACCCATATGTTACTTACGTTAGTGTTTGGACTGCTGACCAGATGTGGATTTTCAGCATGCTTTACCTAACTGTTCAACCATGTTTCCAAATGTCTGTCATTCCTGTGGTCAGGAGGGTGAAAATCTTACGTAGCTCAGATTTCAGTAGAGAAATTGTCTGCTCTGTGTCTTCATTATTTTCACTAGCCTCAGTCTTGGGTTTGGAACCAGTGAAATGTATTAACTGTGGTCACACAATTTCTCTTCAGATTCCTAATCCACGTTCTGCCTGAAGTCACTTCACTGTTGTCACCTGTGGTTTGACGTCATCAATTCACTCGAGTACATCATTCTGTATTCAGTGGAAGCAATACTGAGCAATGTTCCAGTTCCAAACACAATGAGCACGCTGCCTTTTTTATTAACCATTATACACGTCAACATCATGACCACACCCTTGCTTAGATTTCCACCCCAGCATCTAAGCAAGAAAATTATTTATTCCATATTACTAGACGATGTCAGACACCACCTTCTTTCAGAGTCAAGGACTCCTTACTGAACCAGGAGATAAATGACATTTTGCAAATCACTTTTTTCCCTGAGCTCTGAGTTCTGGAGCTAATTTGCTTCCGCGGAGTGGTGGTGAGGATTGGCATTAACACCTGCACAAGCCAACAGCACTTTCAGTCTGATGGAGGAGCACACACTCAAACTGCTACAGAGACAGCTAATGAAAAAAATAACAATAATAAAAATACCAAAACAGTCGCAAAAATCATGAGCCTCTAGCAGCAGCAAAGGGAAAGAAAACGGAGAGGAGCCTCACCACCACGTAGTACACACTCCAGCAGCAGAAACTTAATTACACTTGGAATTCAGCCGCACTTCCCACATTCCACTCCTTGTGTGATACATAATTTACACGCTAGAGAAACCTACCAAGGGTTAAAGCCACGCAAAAAGCAGCTTCCCTGCGCTGCCGGCGGAGGCCGGGCGGGCAGAGCCGGGCCGTTCCGCTCCGTTCCGTGCCGTGCTGTGCCGGGCGGGCAGCCGGAGCTGCGCTGTCCCCGCTCGCTGCCGGGCGGGCAGCCGGAGCCCGCACGGCCGCAGCTGCCGCCGCCGGAGCAGCGCGGTCGCACAATGCTTTGACAACTCCATCAGCGCAGTCTCAAGGTAGCTGTCAATCAGGATGCATCATTTAATACAACAGCACACTAAGGATTTTCTCCTACAACCCACATGACAGCGTATCTACAGCTCTATTTATATCAGCGCCCAGTTGTGTTTACAATGCTGTTGTAATTAGAGAAGATGCAACAGGCAGCAATATTATTCAGATTCCCATTTTGCCATGCTGCCGTGTAAAGTGCGATCTTGCTTCACAGAGTCATGCTAAATGACAAAAGCGCTATTTTCTTCAGTCTCTGTGCTCAGACAGCACTTCATTTGCAGCTATCTATAATTAGATTAATGGTGTAGTGCCGCACAAAGCAGGCCCACTTCACATCAGATAGCATATGAATTAGGACAAACACTTATTTCAATTCCAGGCAGAGAAAGCAGTGACTGGGGTATTTAGCATACCCTTTATGGTGGAATGAGATGTTAATTGTGTACCATTACCTCTAAACTGCTTGCTTGTTGTATAAATCACTGTGCTAATTGATGCAGAGATAGAAACGTAGCCACAGGCAAGAAAGCAACGGAATGAGAGCTGAAGATGGTGGATAAAGGATTATCGGGTAAAACCATATGGAGATGAGATTCCTTTGAAAC
The DNA here is from genome assembly GCF_014805655.1 of Passer montanus. Classification (NCBI taxonomy): domain Eukaryota; kingdom Metazoa; phylum Chordata; class Aves; order Passeriformes; family Passeridae; genus Passer; species Passer montanus. The sequence goes on from NW_024372370.1 coordinate 1,358,782, forward strand.
CTGCCCACAAGCAGTACTACTATGAACTACAGGGGGAAAAGTGCTGCACGGGTGCCTAAGGAAAAAAAATATATTTTTTTTTTTATTATGTAGTTTACATCATCGTCTCAGAGCAGAATCTTAGAAGTGAATCCAAGCCAAGCAGAAAACTGAAGAATAAATGTGTGTAATGAACTTCAACACGTGCTTCCAAAAGACAAGTAGCAGGCTGAGCCTGCCCTGGGAACAAGCACCACACTGCCCGAATTTGGGGAGCCTGAGTTAACAAGTAACACTTGCAAACTATGCAAAGCAGATGTTCCCCTGGCCCAACCAAGGACTAGAAATGCAAGCTCTGCAAACAGAAAATGTCTGAGCAAAAATAACATATAATAAAATAAATTTTAAAAAAGAAATAGAAAAACCAACCAGGACATTCAATAGGCTACTGATAAGCTAAATGTCTTAATAAGGATAAGGAGGAAGAAGGGAAGCAGCCTTTCACACCTGTAGTAAAAATTATTCATATTCTAGCCCATGAAAACTCGTATGAATCCCCTTCTGTGTACTGCACAAACAAGAGAAGCAACAAGTAGCTGTGTCAGCACCAAGGCCTGCTTTTTCTCGGATGGGGTTTGTAGTTGTTTGCCATGTAAAACCCCATTACAGCCCTGGGGGTATGCCCAGCTGCACTCCCCAGTCTGCATTCTCTCATCTTAAAAAACTCGAGCTTAACCAAAGCCTCCGACCACACTCCCCACCACACAGAGTTGCAGCTTCCTCCTCCAACTGGGCACATTTTATTCAAGAAACAGGTTGGACCATAATGATTTTTGGATTCTTCCTTCTCTGATATGCTTGGCTGAAGTCCATCAGCTGAGTCAAAGGTACTGTAAAGCCAGAGAACAAACACACACATGGAGTCTTCAGCACGCCTGCCTCAGCCTTAGTTTCCTAAAAATAGCATTAAAAAAGGAAGATGAGCCACAATATCACCTTGAACACCACAATCAAGTACAAGCCAACTTGGTGGTGTGCTGGCCTTTAAGCCATGCTTATTCCCCCACAGACAGTGCAAATCGTTTTGGCATCATTTCTATTCTGCAAAAGAGTAGCTCTAGTATACGTGCTGCAGTCAACACCACTGCACTCTAAACCTAAACCCCCCTTTCCCCTCTGCCTTCCAAATTATTATATGAACTTTTTTAAAAAGTTTCTTGTTCAGAAAACTTGGTTGAACTTGTACACAGCTAAGACTTAACTTCATACTTTGATCACTAAAAAAATGCTAGCAACTAAAATACTACACAAATGTCCTGTTCTAAGAAAATGTACTTCCTTTTCTTGCAACATGATACCCGAGAGCAGGTGCTGAGTTTCAGCCATGAGCTCTAAGATCTCAGTACAGTGAAATAAACTTCCAAAAAGTACAAGATATCTTCCCCTTGAGTGTTCAATCCCCTCTCCTCCAGTGTTTGATATTGCCTTAGCTTGAAAGAGCAAAGAGAATGCATTATGTCTGCTAGACACCTCACTCTCCTAAGGTTCATTAAAAAGAGTGAGATGCTAGATTTTCCAACCTTGTTTTTAATTTTCTTTTGGAACTACTTGTTTTTTTGACTCATGACACCTAATTATTACTTGGGGCAAGAGTTGTTAAAATCTTAATTATTACTTGGGGTAGGAGTGTTGCAGCAGTGTCTGTTGATCTCAGCTCCCAAAGAAATACACATAACAGATATACATGTAGATGTGTATCCATGTATATAAAGGGAGGGCTTAGGGGTGGACTGTTACCCATTACAAACAAGCAGGACTAATGTACAAATTACTACTTGCAAAAATCAAGTGAATAGCAGAGGAGAATCATGTACTGGCTGATGAAGTGCTTCAGTTACTCCAAGAGGAACCTTTAGATTATGTCCAACACAATAAACCAAACAGGAGTAAGAAGAGTGATGGTAAAGATATTTTGAAATGACAATAGAGTTCCACAGATTTAGATATTGGTCACCAGACATACTAATTTGAGGATATCCTCCTTTATCACTAAAGCTTATAACTTTAAGGAAACACTAGCTACATCTAGACAACCAAAGGGACTTAAGAAATAGAAACAAATGGTAGTAGAAAAATGCCCCTGTGTTGACTGCTTTGAAATAACACCTCCCAAGTGTGCAGCTGGTTGACGCAAATGGAAATGCATTGAGGAAAAGAGCTGTGAAACTGTGTAACAGTCCTGTTCCTAATCATTAATCACTTTTTTTAGGCCATTTAAACTAGCCCATTAGAGCCTGCAGCAAAATGCCAACACTCCCATCACTTGCATGTCAGCAGTACTGGTGTTAACAGAAGAAAATATATGGTTTCTATGACTGTGCCCCAGTTCTACAGCATTTGCTACTTTTAATTGAAAGAGGCAGTTAAACACAAGGTAAATCATTCAGTTAGCTAAGCTGTTTAATAACACATAATTGATAATGTCAATGTGCTACAGTGACATAATGCATCACTTTCATCGCCCTAATGCTTCAAATACAGTCAACTTATACTTCAAACATTTACTTTAAATCAGCTATTTAATGACAAAGCTGGGGAGAACTGCCCTGAGTACCACATGTGGAACATAGGTAAAGCACACAACACTGCCTTAACTCATCTGCAGGTTGGTTGGAAACGAGTTTCTGCCAAAGCACTTGCAGCTTTGTGAAAATGGCTTGGTTACGTTATTAGTGACTTGCTTTTTGTCTCAAAACACCAGAAGTTCCTACTGTAATAATTTCCATTTCTCTGATAAAATCTGTTGAAAAAGAGCATTAAAATATCTGCACAAGAAAAAGCAACTACTTGTTTTCTGAAATGTGTCCCAATCCTGCAGGATTTTGCCTAACTTTTCACAGGTAACCAGGTCAACAGCAGCCATCAGGACTTCTTTTTAGTATAAGGAACATCACATGCTTAAGTGTTTACAAAATCATACCCCCTAAACACGGAATATGATCTAGAGTAGGAAAAAATATATCTTGCAGCTATGTACAAACAGTGTGGTTAAACAAGACTTACCCTATTATACAATACTGAGGTTGTTAGCATGTATTAATTTTTAAATAAATTTTATTTATACAGGTATTTAAAATGGGCAAGAACATTTGACCTGTTTATTTTATATAACAATAAAAATGTAACCACTGACAAGAATCATACAATTGGTTCTGCATTGTGTAGCAGAGAACACCCAGACAGCTGCAAAATGGGACGGGGTTTTGGTTTCAGTTTTAAAAAAAATACATCCCCTAAAAAAACCCAACAATTAAACAAAGCATAAATCCCCCCCAAAGCAAACAAACAAAAAACCAAACCACTTAAGTGACCACTGTTACAGGATGCACGCAGGAAAAGGTGAGGGGCAGACCCAGTGGCAGCAGGCAAGATTAAGTGTGCTGATAGTCTGAACCTCCATGTAACTATTCCTATTACAGTCACCTGCATGGAACTAGAATATTTGCTTGCTGTGAGATTTCAGCTGTACCACAGCCAGCATGGCTAGAAAGGCTCAGTATTGTGAAAATAAAAACATGCTGCCTCATAAGTAGCCACTTGCCCTGCTCCTGTTCTTACCCATGGAAAGCAGCTGTAAAGGCAATACCGTCACCTACATCTACATCTTGAAATATTTCAGAGAGAAGTTTGGTTCACCTGTCCTGGAGTTGACTGCCTGAGGAGTTACACAGATGTCCCCAACTAATAAAGGCTGCCATGAGCTGCACTGGCCACAGGTGACTACGAACTCAGTTGTATGTCTTGACACAGTGACTTGTCAGAGCAAGGGATTCTCACAACAATAAACAGTCCATTGATAATTAATGGCTCAAGGCTCACAAAAGCAACCTGTAGGGTCTGGTCTGACTAGAGACCAAGGTAATTGCTTATCAAAAGGGAAAAGCCAAACATGTAAAACTGAAGTACCAATTACATAGCAAACCAAGATATTTACTACTGGTCACCCTGATTTCTTTTGGTTAACTAATTTGTAAGCAATTCAGTAAGTTTAGTATGGAAGTACTTTTTGGAAAGTACTGTCTGATTTGGGACATAACATATCCTCGCTAGGAAAAATAAACCAACCTATAGAGTAAAATTCATTTACAGAAAGGTCAAGCAAACGCTGCTTCATTTGTAGGCACCGATATTTTTCCCCTCTGGGTGGCCAGGATATAATAAATGTTTGACTCCCCTTCCCTTCAAGCTCAGCACTACTTTTGGCACTCACTTAAATGGAGGAAAAAGCAGAGCAGAGAGAGGTCTTTCATTCATTGTGAGGATACCTACAACCACAGAGAACATTTAGATAGCCCTTAATTCCCACTGACTGCAAAAATAGTTTCAGTCTGTGCATTTCATAGGGAGAAAACTGCAGAGCAAACTGCATTATTTCACAGCTTACTAAGTTTTCTAATGGTTGGACAAGCACTGGTTAGAGCTTGGCCTGTTAATTTGCCTTGGAGTGCTTCCAAATACTACTTGGTAAGCCACAGCATCTTTCTGTTTTGTTTTGTACAGCAGGTAGCACAATGACATTTACAACTGGAGGAAAATGTGTGTAAGGAGGACAGGGCCTTTTCACAGACACTTGATTCAGTATATTTTAATCCTCTCTGGATTGAAATATGGATTTAGGAAAGTTTAAATATGAAGGCCCTTGACCCTGGGCAAGTCCAGATACCTTTGTAAGGCTGTGGCAAACTCAAAATTCCAAGCAGGAATCTAGATGGTCATGAGGGGAAGCTGTGAGAAAGGAGCACATGTGTGAGAACTCAAGTCATCCAAGATGGTGCAGTTTTACATAAATGGTGTGATAATCTCTTCCATATGTATTCCCAACAGACACTCGCTTCTCACACCATGGCAATTACACAGCCTGACTACTGATTTAGGGGGTTTAGTACCATTCCTGGCCAGGTTAGAGATAGAGAGGCTTTAAATCCTGGATGTGATCTGTTCTGGATTTGTTTTTGTCAGTAGTCCCACTAATTTCATGGTATCACCCAAGATACTTTAGTTAAAACTTTGAATTCAGTAAGAAATAAGAACACATCTGCTGGAAAAAAAATGTTTGAAAAATGAATCCCTCTTTCTTACTGTCTTATTCCGGAGGGGGCTGCTGAAAAACCACTTAATTGTGCTCTACTTTTTCATTCCACAGTTTAAAAAAATTACATTTTTATCTCAGATTCAATAAAGTAAGAGTGACAGTAAGACTATGAAAATCCACATAAAATCTATACATTTTATTATAGACAATAAAATGGGGTTTAGTTATGGTTTTTAAATTATACTGGCTATTAAATCATCATGAAAGTCTCAGCCACAGCACAGCACTGGTGTGATACCTGTTTCCTACCATGAAATTTCCAATGATCATTTCGTGGCCTTAGGAAGGATATATACATTAGCAATAGATGCACAGTCTCTAACCTGTGCGTGCTATTGCATCCATGATTACTGGCAGAACTATTCATGTAGGACTTAAAATGCTCTTTTATGTCACAGACTAGTGCTTTTGTAATTTAAACCTTCCATGACAACATTTGCTACTATCTAAGGACTAGGTTCAAAAAGACTTATATACCTAAAGTAGGACACTTAAGCAAAATTGAAGCACCCAAATCCAATCTGGCAATACAAATCCCTGACCATGTGTCACTTAGCAGTGAAGGTACTTGTATTCTATCTTCCTTCCTGGTTCAAAATACACATTTGGGGCTTTGCTGCTGTACCTCCTCAGCACCACATAATACAGACATTTCCTTCCTCAAGTCCAAATGTGCCACAAAAGTCAGGAGAACAGGGTCCAGTTCTGGTCTAGGGGCTACTTTTACCTCCATGGACATGCTCATGTGTCACCTGCTACGTGTGACCCTGACTCGTCAGGGGGGTTGGATCAAATGATCTCCACAGGTCCCATCCAACCCTAAGGATTCTGTGATCCTGTGAAACATGCTTGACAGGGCAGTAAAAGGCAATCACCCAAACTACCATCAGACTAGAGCACCTCAGTTAATAACTCATAGCTGCTTCCACCAAAGTTATTATTGTGTGAGCTTTGGCCATTACTTCATAATTGATTTAACCTCTGTCCTCACAGCAATATTATGAAATTATTGGTTAAAGTGATTCAGTGTTTAATTTTCTAATCAAACTGTGTCTTTGTGAAGCATTCACAGAATGTACTGATCTCCATATTTCATCTCTGTTACTGACACAATTCTTTACACAACAATTAAAGGATCACGTGAAACTCACTGACTATCCTCCTAATGATAACAGTTAGAAAGAAAGCTAGGAATATTTCTTGAAATGCAAATCAAACTCAAAGATAACGGACTTTGAATAAATATTTTATCAGTTCTCCACTTCACTGAACAATCTTTTTTTTAAGGCCATGGGAAATATATTTGTAATTGCAATTATAGAATTCTTTTAGAGATTAATTGTTATAGAATCACAGAATGGCTTGCTTTAAAAGGGACCTTAAAGATCATCTGCCCCCTGCCGTGGACAGAGATTCCTCCCACCAGACCAGGGTGCCCAGATTTTACACACCCTTGTTATGTATCTAAATTATGTTTATTCCTTACCAGCACTTAGTTCTGAGTGTAATCCAAGAGAATGATTGCTCAGACAACCCACAATAGATCTGGAGTATTACACTTGGAGCTACCACTGGTTTAGATCCAAAAGCTGTTTTCCAGGGTCACCAGGCTAATATCTCAGCTGGTTTAAAAGGTGAAATGCAACTTGCAGTGCACTTACTTCAATCACTAGAAAATTTTGTTGTGTTTTTTTTAGCTGCTGTTCTTTGCCTAAAAACAAAACAAAACAAAAGCACTATTCACAAGATATTTGAACTCCTTCTTAAGTCTGTTGTTAATCAGTGATTTTCTCTACTCTGGGAGAAGACTAGGAATAATCCACTAACCACAAGGTAAAAACCAGTCAACTGGAAAGAATTTTAGTGGCAATAATATAGGTAGGGTAACACATCCATAGTTAGATATCTATTTTCAACATACCAGTTCATCACACTTGGCATAAATAGCATTATTTATGTTACAGGAGTGAGTCTGCCTACCAATAATTATATAAACCTAGTCTGGGAACAGGAAAAGGAACTCAGAACAAAAAAGAATGCTGCTGAGAAAGGCAAATTCCTGAGTATTGCTGTGTAGAGTAACGTGAGGATGAAGAGAAGGAAAGGGTTTTAGGACTAGAAATAATTAGCACTGGTTTTATCCATCACAATACTCTCACTACTCAGTATAATGTTAGGAAGAAACATGCAGGTTATCTGGCAGTTTTAAAGCTTCCCAGTTTGTCTGTCAAATCTGCAAAGAAATAGAACTGAGGACATTTCACAGTGGGGTAAGATCAAAGTTTAACAGATCACTCTTCTAACATTATTCACTAATAAATTTTTTAAGTGAGACACATTGCAAAAAAATTTATTTTCTTTAAATTTTAATATATCCAACATGGCTGAAATTTGGCTGACAATGCAACACTGGTCTGGCTAATAAAGGGGTGCTTTCATCAGCAGATGAAAACTGCAACAAACCAAGCAGAGTGGTGAAAGGGCAGTCAAGCAGCTCAGCACTCTATACTTCAAAATGGACTCAATAATTAAAATATTTACAAATGTGACTACAAGGTGCTCAAAGAAGACCACTGCTGCTGTGTAAGGCAGGCAGTTATGCATTCATGAGTGGAAAAACAGGACAAGGGAAGAATAAAACTAGTTATGTGGCTTAAAGGCTCAGGAACTCAGCTGGGAAGAGGAGAAAACTGCTCTGCTCAGCTACCTGGTCTGAAACGGGGAAATGGTTCTGAAAATGGGGATCCAAATTTGCTTTCCCTGCAGAATGTCTCAAGCACAGGGTTTCTCCCTCTATCTCTCTGAGACTTGGAAATTACAACATATTGCAGGGATGAAACAAATTTTAATTCTGCCATGTGGAACTTAGCACAGAACTCCCACCCCCAGTCTTGTAGGCAAGCACTCTCAGCAGCAAGAGGAGCTGCAAAAAGTGACCACCTCTACTTTTATTGCTACAAATTTTCATCAGTGTGGCCACAGCTGCTAGGCTTTGGGTTGAATTCCATTTTGCCCACCCATGTGAGATGTTTTCCAAAGACTGCTCTCTCAGGAGACTTGAGCTGCGCTCAATTACTTTGTTTCAGCAGCACAGGGAGGATAGGTGATTTGATACGCAGTTAGGCGGAGCAGGGCTGCTGAGAAGACACTGGGACCTTTAGTTAGACAGCTGTTAAACCTATTTTAGGTGTCCTGAGGACACTCAGGATGTTACTGTATCCTAAACCTCCCGATCACTTTCTTGGACTTAGACACATAAATCGTACTTGAATCTTGCTGTAGGTGCCAAAACAGGCACTTGAACTGCTCTGAACCTTTAAGCCTGATGCTTAAAGGCATCTGTATACATGATACTGAGATACTGTTGTCAAAGAAGCATCTCACACAGATATTTTTGTTGATTTCTGTAACACTGATTAGTGACAATTATCCATCTACCTTCATTTCTCTATGGATTACTTTCTACAGACAAAATCCACTCATGATGAAATTGTATCCACCCATTACAGTCACCTGGCTCACATCCTCCGCCCCTTTTTCATATACAGACAACTTTTTTTATTCCTCCAGCTCTTTTGACTTACTACTATTTCCAAACATGGAATTCTAGATACCTGTTCAACCAGCTACAGCTTGGTTGTAAGTTATTTGTTACTAAATATCTGAAGTGAGACAAGGAGAATTCTCCTTGCCTCCTGCTCTCCTCATATGGTATGTGATAATCAGTAACTTATTTGCTCATACACGAAGACTTCAAGATCACAGTGCAGGTTATGAAGACAATGTTTGAGGTACATGATCAGTGACTAAGTCTCAGTTGGATGGTCGCCTGTAATCCAAAAAAGGGTTCTGTGTTTCACAGTTTCAGTGCTTTAGCTGCTGCTGTTTAACACATTTTCTGTAAGACAGTTCATTGCCATTTTAAGGGAATAGATGCAAGAGCAATCCAAAGCCATCCTCATAGTTGACTCATGTCTGTGGCAGTTGAGCTTATTGTCCTTCTTTGCTATTCTTTCATGGAGCCAATGGCTTCAAAGATGACCAATCAACACAACTCCCTTCTCCCCTTTCTGATCATGTGCAAATTTTGGAAGGACTTTTGACTGCAGAGTCCATAGTCACAATGATATTTGAAGCTTCAAAGTCTGCTGACCTACAGCATGAACAAGGAACTGGTTTACTGCAGCCATTTAAGACTGCAGCTCCACTTAAGGAGTGTCAGAGGACTTGGTACCAGTTGGGATCCTACCTTAAGATCGATTACAGGCATTGGATTACTCTTCCCCCTTTAATACAAAACAAAACTAAAATATCTCTGCTGCAGTTATGGAGGGGAAATCTTGCTAAAACTTGCAGCTGTAACTTGCCTCATGATATCATATTACATGATCCTCACTGTTTATATATTTGATAGAATCAAATTAATTTCTCCTATGCTGCATTCATTTTAAAACAGAATCAATATTATTTACCCTACCTGACAATAATGCCCCATGTTTCACATACAATTGATTCAATACCAGCAGGTAGTTATCAATGAATGCACTTTGCTGTGGTAAATGAACACAATCAATACCCAGAAATGTGAGTTTTCTAGTGTGTGGCTGAATTGTAACTGAAGTGAAAGCTGAGTCTTGTCTTTTTACTGCTTCTTTTAGGTTTCATATCAGGAGAATCTGGATTTAATAGGCAGCACCAGTACAGTAACAATCTGAAAAATTACCAGGTAACACCACTGCACTCTGAATATCTGACAAGGTTATTCCATGAGGCAGCCAACAGAAAAAAAGGAAACCTCAAGAAAGAAATGTTAAAGATTCTCAGCATTTCTTGAAAAATATTTATGTTTGAACTTTTGAGCATCATATGAGTATCATGTGAGAGACAACTCTGTATTTTGAAGGGCACACTGCAAAAATTTCAATTTGTTTTGTTCAAAACAGAGTAAGAAAGAAATGTCTAGTTCTAGGGAGGGCATCCAAATACAGCATTTTTCAATTAGAAAAGAATATATGAATGTAATATCAGTTAATATAAGCTAAGATTCATTTTCAGTTGTATTACATACATTAAAAACAATGCTAATGTCAATGAGAGTGACAAAACAACTCTGTTAACTTCAAAATTTAGAAAAATAGAGACTTTGGCAAAGTAATTTTGTTTACAGCTACTTAAAATAAAATGTGAGAAAAGAAGATTTTAGAAGACATTAGAGATAAGGGTGGGATAAGCTCCCCATTCAGTGGGAGCTGGTCTTCTGGTTGCTCTTTCTCCCTTACAGACCGTATCTTTGAACTCCCACAATCCTTCAGCTTTCAATCTTTTTAAGGCAGTCCCCATTTTTCCTAGAGTAACTCAACCTAGCTTGCAGCAGGTTGAAGTCGTGATGCAGCAGTCATTTTCCCAGCTACCAGGGTATCACTTCTTTCTAGCCACTTCCTCAAGCTTTATACATATTGAGCAATCCTGCTTTTATGTAGAGAAAATTCTAGGAAGTACACTGAAGAAAAACTTAGTTCCACAGCACACCTGAGCACATGCTTTACCACCAATTTAATATTCAGATACTCTTTGCATAAGAGCCAGGAAAACAAAATCAGAACACTTTAGAACAACATTGGAACACTTATATATATTTAAGGGGAGAGAGAGAGAGAGAGAGAGAGAGAGAATAGTGATTTAAAATATAAATAATCTTTACTGTTCCCATGTTTCAGAATCTGAAAATCTGAGTAGCTCTTTTTCTTAAAAAAAAATCCTCTTCATATATTATATCTATCATTGTTTTGATATTTGCTTGCAAAAAATACAGCAAGCCAGCATGTGTAATCCATACTTCCTCCCTTTTATGCATGTTGCATAAAAACATCCTTATGACAACCATAATCTCCCACAATTCTCACAAAAATACAACAAATGCTTAATCTAGCTTGACACAATAAATATAAAACTGAACTGCAATTAACAATCTATGCTTTATATTGTTTCCCATGTAATATTAAACCACAAGCAGAAGAGAAATGTCCATAATTCATTTTCAGGTGCCCATGATGACAAACAACACTCAATATAGCATATGTAAAATGCAGAGAGCCACTGCAACCGCTGGAGTCCACAAAACTGAAGATTTGACAATGGGGCAGTAAGACAGTTTAGTCTAGGAGTCTACCTAGACCACCACCAAAGAATATTTCATCTTAGCTGTTTTTTTCTTTTTGTTTCTTTTCCTCCCAGCCTCATCTTCCCAACGTTTGACCTTTATATTTGAAATACTAGTTATTAATTGGCTTCATAATTTCACTAATTCATTTAACATTCACATCAACAAAGTTACAGATGGGGGGTGGGGATGGGGGAGGGAAACTAATTCAGCTTCTTTGTCACATGCAGAACCGTATTACCTGAACACACAAAGTGCAAACATCATCTGACTCATTCATATCTACACTAAACTGTTTCCTTTTTACTTAAATTCAATCTGAATAAACATGATTTATAACATAAGCATTGAAGTCCACAGTGTGTATGTACAAATTATATTTATACATTTACATAAGTAAATGTAAGAATCTATTTCTGTTTCGAGGCTATAAAACCTTTTATCTTACAGCTGTGAGTCTTCCTCTTGCACAGGAAAGAATGTATTGAGCAGGAGGGGTTAAGTGGAAGGGAGTTTATTATGATCAGCAACATGAAACATGGAACAAAACAAGGCTTTCTCTTGTTCTCATACATTTGAAAGGCATTCTAAAGGAAGTTTTGTTATTCAGTTAAGGTATTAGATAGTACATCACACAGTGAAAAGAAATTCTGCTGGTAATGCTCCCAGTAAATTCTAGACTTGAAGAGAAACTTTCTGTAACATCTCAGCTTTAGGGGTGAAGTTCAAGTGCCATTGCTATTTGGAATGCTTTAAGATGTCCCATCTGGCTTCTGCATGTTGCTCTAGAAAACCACAGGGCAAAATCAGATTGTTCTTTTTTTCAGTTCTGAAAAATGCTGTCCCTTAGCCAGGAAACAGCAGCAAAAGATCACAGGACAGAAAAACAGAACTACACTCTACTTGAAAGGAAAGCACAGGTATATGGGTTTTTTCCATAATGGGATAATGGGAAAAACATTCACAAAAGGCCCTTCTGTAAAAAAATTAAAATTAGGTAAGTCATACATTTGCTGGTGGATGGTTGGGAAGGAGTTTCATGCCTTGCCTCCATAGCAGTTGAGTTTGCTTAAGACAAATAGCTTCTAAATTTTCTACAGGCAGTTTATCTAGATGAAGCCATTACTGGACCTGGAGATGTGAAAGGACCCAGGACTGTGGAGGCAGCAGAGAAGGGTTCATCCACAAGGCAAACCAAAAACTTCAACTTAGTTTTTGAGTAAGGAAGAACCCTACAGGAGTGGGACAGGAACTTGGCAGAATGTCAGCAGGTGCACAAATGGTGATACAAGGCACAATCCTTGAACTTTTTGTCAGCCCTGGACACCAGCACAGTGCACATCCTCTCCCTTCAAACTACTGTCTGAAGTGCAGAGGATTTGTCCAAGTGGCATAAATATACAAGTGAACCCTATATGATTTCTGATTCATCATTTGCTCACTGATCAACATGGATTACCAAACAGGCAAGTTTAATAGTTTTAATTTCCAGTTATTTTACCCGCTTTACTAATTACCATTATAGCACTGATTAGTCTGTAATAGTTATTCATTAGCTGTAAGTTGAACAAGGGCTGATTTGAAGCAATTACATTTACTCAACACGTTCTGAGAACTAATTATTTCACAGTCATTAGATGATGACAGACAATAGTAAAGACCCAAAAGAATCAGGGGTGAAATTCTGAAATATCCTCAGCATCACTTTTGTCTTCTGAGTGTGCATTATTTGATAAAACCAACTTTCCTTCAGATGGAGTAACTAAGGATGTTACTGTAGATCACACATTACTGAATAGAAAAACAGACTTTGAGGCAGCTCAATGTTAAACCTTACGTACTTGGTCTTGGAGAAAGGCTGTGTTTTGCCTGTCTGAAGCTCTTCTTACAGGTGATTATGGTATCTTTTTCCTGGAGAATTTGTTTGTCCTTGCACTCAGAGTTCTCCTCCTTACCCCATCTATCCTTAGTGAGAAAAACTTCATCCTCACAAAAATCACATGAGGAGAGTATTTCTTGTTTCATTGGTTTGGAGTTGTCATGGCTGGAAATAGAGGATATTTCATAGGGAAGACATAAAAATCTGAGCCAGAGAATGTGTCTCTGAAATATCCCTGTGCAAGTGCCTCATCCCCATAAATCTTTAGAACTACGATAGCAACATACTAGTATTCCTTCAGATGATTTAAAGCAACTCAAAATTAAAAACAATGGAAGAAAACAGCAACTCAGTTCATATGCCCAGAACTAGAAAGCCTAAGATGATGATGATTATTATTATTATTAGGGAAACATCCAAGCCTTTTCTTTTAAACCTTGAGTCATTTCTTTACTTGATGAAACAAAAACACAAAGTACAACATTTAGCAGAAATAAAACAATACAGAAATACTGAAATGGATACAAAACATGTAAAAAAAAAAAACTTCAAATAAGAATGGGTTTTGTTACAGCTAATCATGACACTGAGAACAGATCAAATGACCTCCCAATATATCTTGTACTCTACGAAAGTTTAACAATGTTCAAAAAAAAGTGTGTGGTGGGGGCAGATGAAAGTGATGAACCTACTTTGGATGCCTTTCTTAGCAACTTCTATTTTTACATGATCTGACCTGTTGCCTTTGCTCATCACCCAAAATAATACCAAGACCCCTCCTCCCCTGCCAAAGTCACCCTGCCAAGTTCCACAATGAGTTCCATTGATTTTCAAGACATATTGTCAACTACCTAATAATTTAACTGGTAGGCACAGCTCTTTCAGTTGAAGCTTCAGTTTCTCAAACAAAAGCTAACCACCTGAGACCACAGAGGACAGGATATGAGCTACTTATAGCAACACTGGACCAGTGAACAAGAATAGCAGGAAAGCTGCTTATTTTATTTTTTTTTCTCCAGCAAAGCCCTTTGAAGTAAACTATTTATTAAACATTATAATACTCGAAACAAAAATCTTTGAAGGCAGGTTATCCTCCTCTGCACCATGTCCCGTTGTGAATGAATTGCTTCCTTTTCCTTTTTGGATTTTTTTCACTTGTGAAACTGACACTCAAATTGTTCTCTTAAGCTACTTGGGTAAGCCTTCGCCTTTGCCGAGAGGAAAAATCCATCCATCAACAACAGGATCATTAAAAATATTTATAACTCAAACTACTTCAATATCACTGCACTGTAAGCAGCCACTCTGTTCATCAGGCAATGCTATATAAATACAATAAATAAGTTCCTTGTGCATAGAAAAACAGTATTGATTAATAAGTAATGATGCAAACAGATCATCTGAAACAGAAACAAGCTAACAGCAAGGCTTAATTTTTCACTTTTTTAATTAAAAAAGTAAATTCTCCCCATTAACCCTGTTACTGATGAATACATGGGTTTTTTCTTTGTTCTTCTGATTAAAACATTAATCTCTCACCCTCTCTGTTGTTGAAAGAGCTAATTTGTCTCTATAGCATCACTGTAGTATCGTTGGAAGTTTCAAGACCAGACACAGAGAATTGCCTTTTCAAATACATTGGTATTATTTTGGGTGATGCATTTGGGCTGCAGAGACAGAACTGTCACACACTGTGCTGTATTTGCATCTTTGAAAATCTGGCACTGATGTGCAGTAAAGAAGAGGAGTGTTCTGAAACGACTGCTCTGAACTGTCTGAGCCTGAGAAATTCCCTGGCCAAAGCCTGGGAAACAATCAGAAGTGAACTGAAACTCCCACTGGGCCACCATGCATGCCTGCATAGTAAAGATGTCACTAGCAAGCTGTAGAAAAAAATCATATTTTAAGGTTTTAAGAGTTCTCTACTGAGAGAAATATTTTACTTCAACTAAGAGACAGTAGAGAACTATCGAGACCCTGATTCCTGAAAGATGGAAGAATTTGCAATTTCCACTGATTTGCATGCATGCAAGAAGAATCTATCACATCTGAAAATGCAATCACAAAAATACAACACATGATTCCTGACTAATTTCTTACCTAAGGAGCAGACCCAGCCTTTTCTTGTGCAAAACAAGCCACTTTTCTTTGAGTAGGCACATTTTCTCAATTTGTTCTGCCTTGTGATTTCAAATACAACCTGGCACACGCACGAGGGATGACCAAGCACTAAGAATACTGAATAATCTTCTCCATCTCTTAGACATTAGGTGTCCATCTCACAATATATTTCTATTGCATATCATGTTTTTGCATTTCACAGAATCACAGAATATTCTGAGATGGAAGGAGCTCACAAGGATCACTAAGTCCAACCCTTATATGGTGATTGAACCCATGACCTTGGTGTTGTTAGCACCATGCTTTAAGCAACTTCACCTTCCAGAAACACCTATAAAGGATTTTTAAATCATACATAAGAACTTTCAGTGGGTTTTTTTAGCCTCCAATGAAATGTTTTCTTGTCTATAGAAGTGGTCTAGATGCCTCCCACTTGAAGTCTCCACCACTAATCAACCTTAATTTATCTGCGCTGCTTATAAATAATTTGTATTCCCACCAGCCTAAGCTGAAATTTGGTAGACTTATTCAATTCCACAGTCCTGACTTTTGAAGAATAAATCATTTTTCTTACTATTGGAAGATGTGAACTTGCCTTTAGCCATGTTACTGCCTCTACCATAAGGACATAGCAGCAAGAAGATGGAAAAATGACACACACTTGTAAAATTTGTACCTGCGGCAACCACTGAAGTACTTGGAGAAGGATTCTCTCTGTGAGAAAACCAGAGTGTAAACTCATAATTTGCTGGAGATTTTACAGCGTTTCCATGGAACTGAAGTGCTCTGAATAAACTGTTACAAATGAAGAAAGATTCCTTGGGCATTCATAATTCCATCACTTATGAATCCTTAGTCACACAGAAACTACTGAGAAAAGCAGTACATGAACTGGAGCGTTTGTCCTCTTTTCCTTTACATGAGTTCATTCAAAGAGGCTTTGAGTAGGCAAAAAAGCAATAATGAATGCAGCTAAATGATGGACCAAGGTAAAAATGTCTATACAGATCTCAGTTCATAAAAGCATGTCAGTATTTTAGGTGCTTTCAAGGATAAGGCCACGATGACTCATTCACTGTAGCACCTTCCTAAAGGCCTTAAATGTGTCAGCAACCTCTCTGCCAGCTCTCAGGAGAGGTGATAGTTTGGGGTCACTCTTCAGAATGGACAACTTCAGTGGTTCCATTCCTAAATATTTTTAAAAGCCTCATAAGTTATTTGGAGAAATTGCAGATTTGAGTGATCTCAAAAACAGCCATAATAAAACTGCAGTTCCCCTGAAATTGCTTCACTTTAAAATTCACTAAGACTGAATCAAAGGGAGAAGGAGGTGGTTGTAAGCTGTTCTTTCCCCAGGACTCTTCCCATCTGAAAGTCTTTCCACTGTTTGTCTTCACACCTCCAAGCAGAACTGAATCTCATTCATGAGCTCCCCCGTAACATGCTTCATTTATACCAAGGATTTAAATCTGAGCCTGAATTTCAACTCACCGTCTGGCAGCACAAGCACAGGCACAAAATGAATAAGAAAATTTATGGGATGGATAAGTTGTAGGTATTAATAAAAGGTTTCCATTATTTCTCCAAGATCATTTAGTTAAGTTCCACTACAAAATAACAAAATGTTGTATTTACATAGCAGATTTTAATGTATTTTAATTTACAATGCTGAATTAATTTTAACCTTTTTTCTGTTTCCAGTTTTGTTATAAACAAAACATTTTTTACTGTTATTTTAAACAGCATTTTCCAGCCATGCATGGAACTGCCAAAGAGAGCTGCAGTTTTCTTAATTAATATATTGTATTCCTCACCACTGCACATTCTACACTTCAACACCACAATCAGCAGCTTATGTGTCCTCATGTGTCAAAACTCTACATCAAGTTTTGCTCATCGTTACAACTTTTTTGCAGTCCTCACTGAATCAGCTGCAAAGCCACTGCATGTTCAACATCCACAGTCTGGAACTGTGGCAGGGAGGAGGCAGGCACCCAGGGAAAATCAGAGGGCAAATCGGGGACCAGGCAAAAGTAATTTGCAATTAATGAAGTAGCAACTGGAAAGAAGTTTCATTCATGCGTTCAGCACTGTTGCTTAGTTCAATTAGAGATATTCTCCCAGCAATGTGAGCAGAATCTGATCCTTAATATGCATATACCTTTGCAAAACCCTTTCAAGGGTATGGAAAAGAACCTTGAAATAACAGCAAAACCAGCTCATTACATCATTTTCAGACACCATTTATATCAGCTAGTACCATCTCCAAGGTCCATAATAGAATGATTTTATTAATTCTCACAAAGTCTGATTTTGCATTCAGGCAGCCAACATGATTCTAAGTGACAATATCTCAACCTGGAAGTCAGCAAAACATAAAATAACATCAGTAGAATATTAAAAACTCCCACTGAGATAAATAGAAATATGAAGGTTCAGACAGAGCCAAATAGATTGGTGCTCACTTTCTACTCATTATGTGCTTTCAGCAAGCACAGTACAGGTTTATAATTTGACAGGGAAGAAATTATACTTTTTAGCTATTTTCCAGCCTAATTCTCTAAGGCTGCTCCTTCCTTTAAAGACAGCATAGTATTATTACCCATAAAACTATGACTACACAAAGAGCTCTGAACAGTGATGTCCATGTTGCTGGGATATATATTACTCTCTCAGAGTAAGCCCTGGGAGGAACACTGAAACCCAGGAGAAAAAGGAAAAGTTGGGGGGAGGGAAGGGGAAATTGTTCTTTGACTTCTTCTTTACTTCAGAACTTATTTGTAGAATGGAGTCAAATGTCGCATCAGCAATTAAACTTTGACTTGTACTAGAGTAATATTGATGTAGAGTGAGTCCCAGAGCAGCACTGCCCAGCCCTGTGCTTGGGGTTAGCTCCAGTGCTAAACAGCACGTTGCTGACCGACACAGGAAATCCCTCTCCTGTTCCTTGAGTTGAACCAAAGGGCTGGCATAAAGAAATGTCCCAAGTATTAACAGCAACAAAAACTATGGGCTCAGAGTCAGATTTCAAAGGCATTTAGGTGCCTAACATGCATTAATTTTAGTGGGACTGAGCTGCCTCTGAAACTCTGGCCTTCGGTCTTCACTATTCTTAAGCCACTCCAGATCCTGTGGCTCTGTCAGGATGTAAAAGCAATTACACTTCACAACTTTGAATCCAACAATATATTTTGGAAATCATTCAAAGTACATGTTTTTTTAACATAAAGTTTCCTTGTCCAATAAAATACACTGAAATTTTAAATGCTTGGTATTTTCAGGTCTCCCTCCTTTTCTTTAGATTGAGGCCAGAAGATAGCAGTCTGGTGAAACCTCTGGCATCCAAATAAACTCTGTTTTCTTCCTTTAAGTAGAAGCAGCGTTTAATGGATAATCCTTTGACAAATATTTTATAAATAATAAAATATACAATCTCAGGTTTACTGAACTCTAATGTAATTGCTCCTGAACAGAGCCACTGCCCATAAAATCCTAATCCCCACAAAAACTAGTGCAGATGTTATAGTGTGTACAAAAATCAGATATTAGCATTTGAGGTGTCCATTCTCATACAACTCCAAGATGAATTCAGCCAAACAAATACCAGCTTGGCTTGTAAAGGAATCCAGTGTAATGAAACACAGTGGAAATGAGAAAACCAAAGCCTCGTTTTTATTCACTAGGCAGGCGTGCATACAGTTGAGCGCACAAAATTGACCTGAGAATTTTTAATAAAAAGAAACACTGGTAGCTGTAATATCTAAACATGGGTAGCTCCAATATCTGTTAATGCCAGGCCATTTCAGGAACAATGCTCACACTGCACTGACAGTTGGTACGCCAACTGTTGAGAGCAGAAGCTGAAAGTCCTCACCTCACCTGTGCCCGTGTTTGATTTGTCCCTTTCTCTGGTTCCAGCTTCCCAACATCAAAGTCCAGGGATGAAGCCTGTGAAAACTTCTCAGACAAATCTTTATCCCCCTTCCTTACTGAAGCTGCAGCAAGGAACAGGCTACGAACTTAGGTGCTGCCTTTTTTCCTCACAACCTCATTGGCTGGTTTAATAAAAAAGACCCTGGTTATCCCTGTGAAACTTGCCACAGTTTATACCAGTTCTTTTCAGTAAGTCTTGCCTTTAATATCTCCTGATATTACACAAAGAAATCACACAGAAAATATGTGTACTAGCTCTTTAAACACTTATTTTTCCTCACTAGAAAAGGTCAGTGGGCTAGCACATTAACCTCCTTCACAGAACAATACACACTGCCTCTCACAGGGAAGAGCAGAAATCTTATTATCTCTCAGGAGTACACTGCTTTCTGTCTAACCCTCTGAAGCAATATCCTTCTCTTCCCCAATGGAGTTTTTCCCTCGATGGCCTCTCAGACCTGCTTGTAGCTGGTTAACACTCCTGAAAAATCACTCCTTAGAAGAATAAGCCACCTCCCTTTAAGCACCTGCTTGAGTAATTTCAGGAAATTTGTTCCTGACTCAGGCTAATCCTTCCTGGCTAGTCATCTTCCCTTTCCTTCCCAATTCACTATTATCCTTTAATTGTTGATTTGATCTCTCATGTTCCAAGTCAGGCTCCCTCCTCACTCCTGTGCAGGACTGGTTCAACAGGAATCCCTAAGATGGTTAACATCTGATCAGCCTCATGTCATTTTATGAAGAAACCTCACCTCAGTATGAAAACAAAGACAATAGTTTTGGTTAGAAAATACAAGGCTTTATTCTTCTTTTATGAAGGTACAAAATTGAAAAATTTATTGCTGCTTCTGTAACCTGAAAATTATTTAATGTTTTTACCCCTTTGCCCTCATTTAACTTTAGACACGAAACTTGCTGGGGGATGGAAGTAAAAAAAAAAATGTAGAGTAGCTGCATTTTCTTTCATCTTTCTTCTGGAATTCAAACAAAACTACCATGTGATAAATGGCCACTTGTGCCACAGATGTTAATGCAACACTAAATGAGACAAAAATCACCAATGAAGTTTGCAAGGCTCCCTGTGATGTATGGTCATCAGGCAACACAGACTGGCACAAACCTCAACTAATTTTACATATGCAACCAATACATGTTTCAATTATTAATGCCAATGTTCTCCTCACACACAATTGGGTTAATTAAATGCAACCACGACCACATTCAAACCTATACAAAAAAAAATTAAATGGTCCCTAAAGCAAGTACTAGCAATATACAAGGGAAACATTTGAAATAAGTTCACAGATAATTTTACAATTTGTACTTGCAAGGTGGAGTACCTGTTACTGGCAGAACAGAGGGAGGGGCTGTTCAGCATACCAAAAGGAACAGTTTAAGCCATCATTTGGCTCAAGTCACAGCACATTCCAAGAAACCCATAAACAAAGACATGTGCAATGTTAACTTTCTCTTTTATGCTGACAGCTTTTTTCTCCCATATAATGACCTTCCTGCACAGTGTGTGTTACCATAAAAAGAAACAGAGCCCAGTAAAATTAGAGGAACTGCTTAATATCAAAACGTTTTATCTGAGGAAGACACCACTGCCAGTGTAAATATAAAAAAGCACAAGAATTAAAAAGTATTTGTTTTGCTGTCTCTTCTTTAAGTTTAGATTGTTCAAACAAACCTAGCTCAAGTTTTCAGTCACTCTGCACTAGATGGTCCTCCCAAAGGCTGAAATGCTACTCCAGAGAATGTGAACTTGGCTCCAATTTCAGACAATTTTCCTCTTCTTTTTCTGACAAAAAGTATTTGAACGCTTTGTCCGTAGCCAAGAATTTGGATATGAAAGGCACACCAGTAAACAAGTCACCAAAATGGGCCACTACTACACAGACTGTAGTGCATGCTTGTTTTGAAAAACCCCTCCTCTGGCCCAAAGGACACTGTTTTATGCTAATGTGAAATTTTAGTTTGACTTTCTCTCTCTCTCATCTAAGTACAAAAGAAAAGCTACATGCATTTTTGATAGACAGAGCCTACGTTTGCTATTTTGTTTGTACAAAGAAAAGTAAAAAGGAAGAGAACATAAGAACCTCACAGCTAGTTGGCTTGGTAAAATGCTGCACCAAACCAAATTACTTTTTTACAGTTTTATTTGAACTACTACAGAGAACCAACAACCCTTATTCATAGCATTCATCTTTCTATCAGCATTCCCAGAATGAAAATTGAAACTTTAAGAATGTTATTGCTTTGTACCAAATGTTCACTAGCTTCTACCATGGCAACTATCCCACAAAACCCTAGCAGGGCTAATCACAGTCCCCAAAGGTTTATTATCTTTTCTATCAGGGAGGCATTCAAATGCACTAAGGCTGCCTGGCAGCTAAGGCAGATATTGTCCTCACCCAAAAGAATTTTAATTTTAGCCTTGTACATTTGGTGAAAATACATTTCTGAAAACCAGAGAAAAGCTCACACCAGCTCCAGTGTGGAGCTTCTCGCTCCACAAAGAGGCACATATGAGAACTGAGCAATAATCCTGCAGTGCCAGGGAGACTTCGCTGAGCACGTCAGGAAAGTCTCCCCGAGCTGGCCAGAAACCCAAGGGAAGGAAATGAGAGTGATTATGTACAGCTGAGCAAGCACAGTGCAGAGACTCCTAAATCAGTGATATGGTGTTCACTGCTGGTGTTCTGTGGTAAAAATGTTTACCATCTGTGTTGCTCTCTCTTTGTTATGGACACTAATGGAGCCTTCAAACATAAAAGTGTGGGGGTGGGGAACAAAAACACAATGAAGCCAAAGTACTTGAAAATCACTTTTAACTGCGTATTACATAAGGAAATTCTGACACGAAATGAAAATGGATCAAAACCAAAACACGAGCACTTCCAGGCTGAGCTCAGGAGGGCTGCACAGCACTGGCTTACTCTGCTCTGGCGGTCTAGCTCTGAGCTATCAGGCACAGACAAATCCTTTAGGTACTGAGAGATGGCTCTAGTTTGGACACCAGAGAGCGACGTTCACTCCCAAGGCTTTTAGGCCAACGCTGAGTGTGCCTGTGGCAGTGAGTTTCCTAGGAAGCACTACATTTCTACAATGTTTTTCTGCAGGGGAACTTCTCTGCTGCTGTCTCCTGCTGTTGAGAAGCCACAATGGCAAGCGTGCCTGTGGCAATGAGTTTCCTAGGAAGCAGCTGCATTTCTACAAAGTTTTTCTGCAGGGGAACTTCTCTGCTGCTGTCTCCTGCTGTTGAGAAGCCACAATGGCCTGGAGAGTATTACAGTCTGTAGTGAAGCCAAAAACTAATATATGCCATTCAGTTTGCAGTCTGTGCATAACATCAAGCATCTGACTTGCTCATGCTAGACATCTCACACTGTCATACATGAAAATTGGTGGAAATCACAGCCTTCAGCCTGACTTCCATCTCAGATGTGTTTTTACTCTGCTCATCAAAATTTATATACAGAAAATGAGTTCCAACAACCTGATATCTCCACTGCAACCTCAAGTAGTTGCCTTAATACGTCTTGTCACCGTCCCTCCCTCCCTCACAACCCAGAAAGACCCTGAAGGGAATCTATGGTAACAGGAGTCCACCCTGCTTCCTCCAAACCTAAGGAAGTGAGCTTGGCTCAGGCTCCCCTACCTCCATTCAACAACTAGCTATTGGGGTGCCTATTCTCCAGCCCTAGCACATCTTTGGCAGCCAGTGCCCAGTTTCAACATAGCTGTCAGTAATTTGAGACTAACTGCTCAACCCAGCATAGGCACACAAGCTGCACAAACACAAGATCATCTGTCAGTGAGAATAATCCTTTTCCAGATGAGGTGCTCCAGGTAAATTGTTACATCTCTCATGTTACTGATGCCAGTTCAAATATATTTCAGAACGGGAGTGGACTTTGTGAATCACAAACCAAGCCAGCAAGAAGAAAATCAGAAGCAGAACAGCAGTTTGTTTTCTCTACAGCTGGAGGGGCCTCCCAGCAGTCTCATGATGCTGAAAATGGTTTTGGAACCAATTAGTGCCAACTGCCACATGACCAAACTGAAACACCCCAAACACCACATGGATTTGAAAAATGTTTCAAGAACTGGTGCAAAGGTGAAGGAGCTTCTGCAGCACTGACAGACACCTGAAAAGAATACAAATTAATCAGTTTTGGACTCAAAATTCACCACTGCGAATGCAGGGTCTGAGTAGAAGAACCACTGAGTGTGGATCATTGAGTGATAGGCTTTTGAAAACTCCTCCTGAATATAACACCACTACTGCACTCTGCTATATACCTATGTCTCCAGCACAAGTGTTCAGTCTTTTTCAGATTAGAAATGGAGCTTCTGACCTCTCCTCAACTGGATACTTCTCAGTACAGTCACACAAGGTCTGGCAAAAAATTATTATTCTCTTTTATACTCAGCATTACCACAGACCTGGAATAGCTTGTCCTGACTTTTTCTTCATCTACATCACTTCTGTGTCACTGCCCGGTGCCCTGGGGACAGCCAAGAATTTGCAAATTGCTGAACACATTGTCAGGATATGGAGTTTATTGAGATATTCAAAAGCCAATTGGACACAGCCCTGACGAGCCTGCTCTCACTGACCCTGATTTGAAGGAGTGGGGGCTTTGCTTCAACCTCTAACATTCTATAGGAGCCATCTCTGCCCTCTCTGTGTGTAAGCATGTTTGTACAGCTACTCCACATGTAACACTTCAATTTGGCTCCTGAAGTT
This sequence comes from Passer montanus, assembly GCF_014805655.1. Lineage (NCBI taxonomy): Eukaryota > Metazoa > Chordata > Aves > Passeriformes > Passeridae > Passer > Passer montanus. The sequence continues at coordinate 1,382,759 of NW_024372370.1, forward strand.
AAACTAGGAAACATTAATGTTCTGCGTTTTTATTTTGCCTGCAGCATAATTTTAAGGGTGGAGAAATTCACAGCCACTGCAGCATCTTGAGACACTTGTAACTTAGCAAAAGTTATATTTTCCTTTACAGGACACCCAAGTTCAGTTTGTGCCTGACAAAAGCCACCATTTGATACTGTAAACAAGGCTATTTCCATTATCATGTATTCTTGTTCTCAGTCAATGCATCAAAATCAGGCTGTGGAACAAATGCCTGTCACAACGTAGCTGGGATCTTCTTGATGGAGTGTCCAGATCTGGCTTAGGTACAGTGAGCACATTGGGCTGTTCTGCTTGCTGAGTATTTGTTAAATGTTAACAGTGGGCTTGGAACTTGCAAGGCTAAGGGAGGGCTTCCCTGCAGCTCCTTTATAACTAAAAGACAAACCTAGGGAGAAAAAAAACAACAAAACAACAGAAATCCCTCACAAAAAAACAAGGAACGCCCAAAGACTTGTAACAGAACACTAATGTAAGTATTTTAAAACTCAAACATCTTTGTTTTTCCTCATATAAAAGCTGATGTCAAAGAAAGCAGCAAGTGAAAATTGCTTCTGAGGGCATGTCAAGAGAAGTTGCTCTAAGGCAGGGAGGAGTAGGAGTTATAGTGGAAACACAGGACGTTACCACAGCTTTCCTACCCACTGGGCTTTTTAGCCTTGATTGAACATTCCTGTGGCCCACTCAGCACTGCTCTGCCATATGCACTGAAGGTCTTTGGCACAGGGGCAGTTTGTTTTCACTGTCCCTACAACAGTGTGGGCTTTCCTTTTCATCCACATTGCCCTGACCTCCCTTTTCTCTCTCCCTTCCCCTGATCAAACACCATTGGATGCAGGAAGAACCTTGTTGTGGTTCTGCTGCTCATAACACAATTTGCTGTGCGAATACTTCCTGTGCGCCCTGCCAACATGGCACCTCTCCAAGCCATAAGACTGGTGTTTGGGAGATGCTCACACAAAGCATGATACTTCCTACTACCACTGCTCTGTCCTTCACCTTCCTCTGCCTTGCTGTGGGCAAGGACTATAAATACCAAATAGCATGAATGAAACAAAGATGGAGACTGCCTGCTTGTACCAGGTGAGTGCTTGCAGCAGCATGGATTGCTGCCCTTCAGAAAAGCAGGGATGATGAACAGGATCTTTGTTAAAACATCATTCACATCATTTCTAATGTAGTTTACACAGAAGCGAATTTATATGAAACTTTAGTTGCATAAAAAAATGAAATAAACTGTGTGTTCCTGCATGATAAATTCCCCTGTTATTTGCAGAGAACTTTAAATGAACACCGGGAAAAATTTTAAGCACTTCAAAATACAGATCTTACAGGCTATGAAGAAAATGAATAAACAAATGAACAATTTTTTTTTATAAGAGTCCCTGGTATTCCCTCCCCATCTAGAATCCTTATATGTTAACTCCAGTAGCTATATGTCAGATTAATACTATTATCTCTCTTCTCAACCCATGTATCTCTCTAGAGGGGAAAAAAACCCAAAATACAAGTATGTCTAAAAGAATCTGACACAGGAAATAAACAAGAGAAGCAATCTGAGAAAAGATGGAGAAGGTAAATATGGCAGAAGAAACAAAGAAAGGATTACTAGAAAGAGGAAATGAAATATCAATAAAAAGATTTGACATGGCATACAACTAAGTAATACAAGGCTTTAGTGATGAAAGCACTATCTTCAAGTAGAAGGCAATAAATTCTATCAAATGAGGCAACACAGAAGTGGACCATTTTAAAGACAGCATGGTTGAACACACATTCTGGAGTTCATGAAAGCATGCAGAACGAGGAGCTGAAAACAGTTTCAGTTAAGAGACAAATCTTAACACAATCAAGGGTGGGAACAAAAACATATGAAATCCACATAAAAGTCAACTGAGCGCACGACAACAGCACTTAGAGCCCCACACTGGTTTCTGACCTGCTTCAAAGAACCATGCAGTCTGTTAAGTTTGACCTCTGACATGGTCGGAGAGTTGGTCTTTCCCTCAATTATGGTCCTAGCAGTAGAGATACTTTAGCTCAGAGACAGACAAGATGCAGTAAAACAGCCAAAAAATAGCCAAAAAATTAGAGTTATTCCATCTGTTTGTGGATTTAACTTATATCCTACTGTTTACTCATTGTTTGTCACATATTCTGTTGTTTTAACAATGGGAATGCAAAATTCACTAAGTAATCTCCTTATCTCAACCTAGGCTATAACCCACAGTAATTATGAGCAGTATGTAGCAATATTTTCACTATTTAGGACAGGAAGTAAAAAATACCAAATGCATCTAAAATTGCAATAGGGATTTGTGCAGACAGAAGGTAATTACACAAAGTGGACTTTGGCCAAGACTCTCAGAATATGAAGCAATCTCAGAATGTTGTGGAAATTACCATGGGATCTTTAATGATAAGTGGGCTAAATCTTCACTTAAATTGTCCTAAAAACATGCCTTCTCTGACAGCATATTGCTACAGAGTGACAGGACCATTGTATTCCAAAATTAGATAGGATGTCCAACACTACAGCACACAAGTGGAAAATCAAAAACAAACAAACAAAAAAACCCCCAAAGCGCAGGCATTTAAAAAGCAGACCATGAGAAGACATCTCAAGTATTTCACGTGCACAGAATTATTTGCTTCCCCCTCTAATTTATTTCAGATTAGTACGAGATCCCTTATTTTAGGTCAGTGTTATGACAATGGAAGTATGCCAACTTAACCTTCATTTTCTTAATTAGCATTTAACAAGAAGCTTGTCCTCCTCTAGAAATATTTCCTTCCATAAGGAAGAATAACCTTGAACAGAAGACAAAGCTAAGCCAAGGAGAAGAGAAAAATGAAACTGAAGCTCCAAATATATTTACATGTCTTTAAAATATATTTATTTACATACCCTTAAAATGTAAATAAAATAGATCTCAGTAAAAAATTACTTCATCTCCCAGAAACAAGCAAAGCACTGTATCTGTATTCATAACTACTCTGGGGAAAACCAACCACAAAAAAAACCTCCCTCTTTTACACATGCTCCCTACCATGGACCATGTGCTCATGTAACTCTTTGTTTATCTAGTCTGGAGAAAAAATGCCATGAAAAAGCAATCACAAGGCAGATGGCTGGTTTCACTAATCTGACCCTATTTCTTCCAAGTAAATCTAGTCTACAACAGTGATGCCCCAAATAATCCACCATTCCTATAATACTTAGATTTGCATATTTAGGTTAGAAATGCCTGGCATGGCTGGATTAAGATTTCCCCCAGTAAAACAATGCTTTGTCATAAATTCTTCCCTAGAGACCATGCAGATTCTTAAGGTAGACATGTCCACACACTGAAAACGTGAGTGAAAACACACTCACAAAACATTCTCACCAAGGCTCATCCCCACAGGTGCAGTGCCTTTTACTCTGCTGAAACCGGACTGTATAGAGTGACAAATGCAGAGATTCTCTCTGTAGCCGCCCCCATGATAACAGATGACAAGATGCAGCACAAGCTTCATCTCTTGCTAATTAAACGAATCAATTAAGAGACTATTGTTGCAACTGTGTAACTGCTGTTCTATAGTGGCAATAACAACCCCACGGGGAGGTCTTTTACTACATTAAAATGCTGTCCTCCACAACTCCATTTGATATTATTAGAAACAGTTATTTGCGTCTTGCTGTCATATTAGTAGCAAAGGCAAATTATGGAAATATGCAGACCAGAATGGTCCCAGTATGAGATCAGGTTTGGTTTTCAACCTCCAAGGGAACAATTGCTGAAATTCCAAAGTTCCCTAAAGTTCTTTAATGGAACTGATAAATCTATCAGCACAGCATCCATTTAGATTCTAGGTAAGGGTCACATATTTGCATACTTTCCTGCTAAGCTGATACAATTCAACTAGATAAATTATCATATTAAGTTTACCCTCCTGAGTTAAACTGATGGAGTTCAAAATTGTTTTCGATGGTTGTCATTAATCGCTGTTACATCCTAAATGCTCACTTTGAAATCTAATTGTGCTGGTGTACCAAGGGTCATATTAATAGCATTTTTAATGTTAAATCTTTGTAAAACATGTTTGTTTTACTGATATTACCACTGAAGCCTAGAAGACTAATGAGAAACAAAGTATATTTATTATCAATAAAAACTTCATTTAAAATTTACATTCAGAGACTTAAATTAGTTTTACTAACTTCATTATGCCTTTGTTTCATTAAGATTCCTGGTTAAGCATCTAAGTCATATAAATTAATACCTCTTAAACAGTTCTTGGGTATATGCCAAAGTTGCAGACACCAAAAGGCTGTCCAAAAACATGGGCTACATATATGTTTAGTAAACACCTTCATAAGAACATGCTCATCTTCACTATGAGGTAACAGTCTTGATACAGCTTTAAAAAAAAAAACTTCTTTGGCCAAATTAAGCAATTAATAATTATTTCAACGGCAAATCATAGTCTATCAAAGTAAATCACTTGAGTTACACCTTTGGATAAACTGCCCACTTGTCTTCCAAGAAGTAACAGGCTAACCAACCCAGTTCAGTCCTTGTCTATAAAGTGTTACTGAGCTCAGTAATAAACTTGTCAAAAGTATGGAAAATCAAAAATCCTAATTTTTCCATTGCTTATTTCTAAGGGATGAGGGGCCTCATTTAGTACAAACAAAGACCAGTATACTACAAATAGCACACACACTTTCAGAATCCACCAACATTAAGGATGTTAATGGAAATCCTGACCTACTTGTGACATCATCACTTTTTTTCCTGCAAATTAAAACTTTAATTAACAACAGATAAAATACCAAAATAAAAAATGAATAAGCAAAAAGCAAAATATTATAATTTAAATGCAATAGCCTATTTCCAATCCTGGTTTCGTAAGAACACAATGCTTGCAATGCAGGTTTCTGCCTCTCAATCCCCATTCCCAGCTCCTTATCCAATTTGCACTATTTAAACTGCTGATCAATTTCAGCCAAATTAATTCAAAGGAAAGCTAAGTTCTTCTACATCATCTAACATAGCTATGTTTTCACAAGTTTTCTGAAGAGCACGGGTTCTTTGTTACAGAAACAAATCCAAAATCCATAGTCCAGCTGAGGGAAATTTGGCAGCAGCCAATCAGGTATCCAACAAGCACCTTCAGCTTCACCTCAGCACCACCACCTCTTGTTCAAGGAGATCTCAGGCAAAGACTACAAGTTGTCCCATGGGAACGTGTGTAACTTCTGGTTTCTTATAAGTCACAGGAGCAAAATTCAGAGAGAACTCCAAGCACCTTCTTATTTCTCTTTCCAAAGAGCAAGATTTCCAAAAGAGTCTGATTATTTTGATTTTATGGACATGGCTTTTGGTAACACCAGTATTTCTAGATCACTCAGGTGTTTTTGAGTTTGCCCTCACTGGACAGTTTTAATACATTCACTATATCTTCTGCTTTAAAACATGCAAATGATATATAAGAGAATCGAAATGTGAACAGCATATGCAGCTGTGTGACTGCACCTGATCACTCACACCTCATGAACTGGAACAATTCTCACTACCGAGTCCTAATGATGGTCGCTACTTGCCCAAGTGAAATCCTTTCCACAGAATACTGGAGCACCTTGCTGCCAGTCTCAGGATTCTCATCATCCACATTGAAAAGGAAGCTATTGTTTTCAGAAACAACTGCATGTTTTTTCTGTTGACACCTTTTGCACTACTGAAATGCCACTGATGATAGTTCTACTACTAGAAGCACTATGGTTCACAGTGCCTCTGAAAATGGATGAAAAGAAAATAAAACCTATACAACGGTACAATTCCCTTCAGATCAGCAGGGACCCTAATCTTAAGGCTTGTGAATAGGAAGAGTAAAAAAAAATTTAAAAAGACATTAGCTTGCAAAATAAACACCTACTGGCCTATATTTATTTTCTTGTGGTTAGTACTCTATATATTCCAATAAATACCACCTTTGTAACCTCTGCAGGTCTTCAACCAATGTTTGAAAGTCTGCATAAATCTTCAGTATCTAATTTCAGAAGTGTCGCATATAGAAAGAAAAGCATAAAGAAAGAAAAGAACTTGTTAAGAACTGCAATGATTTCTAAGGGTGAAAGGAGCAGGTTGTTAAACATTTCCTATTGTGAGCTGAATCAGACTCATACGGCCAAAGCTTTATAAGAACACAGGGAGAAGGAGAAAAGGAGGAGGAAGCTGTCTGCTGATGAGATTATACACAGACTGCAGGGTTTCGGGACAATTTGTAAGCCTCAGTAATGGGACAAAAAGTTGTAAGTTTGCTGTTGAAGCAAAAGTAGGTAAGGAATGGAAGGAGGGAGCAAAAGGAAGAATCAGCACTGAGAAAAGTTAGTATACTGGCCTGTAGCTCCTAAGATTACCTTAGATACATAACTGAAATAAGAAAATACAGTAAGACAGGAGCAAAGGCAAAGGTTTTGAGGATTGCCTTTATGTAAAGCTCTCCATTTATCCCTGAACAGGATACAGAATGAATAACCTTGATTGCATATGGAATTTCCCTTTGCCAATTTTATCTGAAAGTAGCTAAAACCCAAAACTCATTAATACTGTGATTACTACTGCACTAGAATATATGCCAGCTACACTAAAAAGTATGCCAAGGGCTTGACAGAGACTGCTTTCATTAATCCAGCATTCTCAACCTAGAATTTGTAGATCTGGTTGCAGTGGTGGATCTCAGGACTATTTTAAGTTGGTCTGCAAAAAGGCTGAAGAAAAGCATTGTAGTATCAACAGGCTACTAGTAATCATAAGTGAGCACAAGCTACCACAGCAAAACTTCAAATATTTTGTAAATCAAAGGTGGCAAAAAGCACTCCATTGTTGATCAGTAATGGAGAAACCCCCAGTGAGATGCATGAATCAAGAAAACAGTGCCAGGAAACTCAGAAAGCACCTAAAGATGGCTTTACTCTTAAGCTCGAGTAATTCCAACCTGCTCCATGTAGGTTCCTATATTGTGTTCCTCTATATTGTTAAGTAATATACCGAGCAGTATGTCATGTGTATGTTCTTCCATTGCTCCTCAGAGGAAAAAAAAATAGCTGCTTATATTTCTGCTGTGGTATTAGAGAAGATCAAAGAAACAGCATGAATGATGAGCAGAGGATATGGACCGTCTCTTTTGAAGAAAGTGATCCATTGGGTCAGCAGAGCATCACTGTCAAGCATGGCCTGCAGCCCAAATCTGACAATGGCACTGGGACGTGATGGAGCCAGGCTGCTCATTATCTGAACATACACAACTTCTTTATTTCAAATTCTACACACAGTCTAGAATACGTTTAATGCTTGCACAATAATCTGCAGTTCTCTATATACTCGCAGCTCTCTTAGTGTTAAAGGCTGCCTGCCCAGACGCATTTCATTGCTGAAGTCCTGCTGAGAGGCCTGAATAACCAACAAATGACTGGGGCCAGCAGTGGGCCAGCCAAAAACATTCCTCTCACGTAAGAGAACAGAAGGTGGAACGAAAAGACAAAAGACACAACACAAAATGGAGGGTAATTAGAAAGACAGGAATGAAGGGTGGACTTTGGTCTTCTGAGTAGTCAAACTTCCAGTTTTTTTGAATTGCAGAGGCTGAAGCAGAAGCTCTGTGTATACATCTTAGCGTTTTTCTAGAGATTTCATGTATCTATTTTATATGAACTTTACATCTAGGGAATAAATCCTGTGAGGAGCAGCTGAAGGAGCTGGAGTTATTTAGCCTGGGCAGAAGGAGGTTCAGGGGGGACTTTCACACTCTCTACAAATGCCTGAAAGGAGGTTGTAGCCAAGTGGGGATTGGTCTCTTTTCTCAGGTAACAAGCAATGAGAGAAAACTGCCTCAAGCTGCACCAGGGGATGTTTAGATTGGATATTTAAGAAAACTTCTTCATGGAAAAAGGTGTCAAACATTGAACAGGCTGCCCAGGAAAGTGGTGCAGTCACTGCCTCTGAAGGTATTTAAAAGATGTGTAGACGTAGCACTTGGGGACACTGTTTAGTGGTGGATTTGACAATGCTGGGTTAATAGTTGGAACTGATCATCCTGGAGATGTTTTTACCATCTAAACAATTCTGTAATTCTACATTTTTGACAAACCTACTTCTGTGAGCTGCCTACACACAGAGACACCCCATAAAGCATTGCTTCCTTACTTCCTGCACTCTTGCTTTTGGGCACAGTTTTGGATATTAATCTGAATCATGTACTATCTTGCTTCCTTTTTCATTATACAATATATAGCACAACCAGATTACTTGTTGTTATGGTAATGCTATTAATAAATACATGATCTCAATAAATCTAGTGTGAAGTGGCAAAATAGCAGGACTCCATCAGCACACCATATCTAGTGACATTCATCAGAGGCGACAAAGGAGCAAAATCTCATGAAAAATCTCAATTACAGCAATAAACCAGGATCTCCTCTGCAATAATTTAGTGAGGACTAAAAATGCTATCCTCACAAGAAAATTAAACCAAACCAGTGCAATTTCCCATTCAACAACTATTTCTTACAGTTACAAGTTGCTTGCTCCTCAGGCAGAAACATCCTTGTCCATCTTCCAAAAGCACGAGTCCCTATCATATCTGAGACTCACAACCCTCTATCAAAAAACAATTTGGAGAAAATGAGCTATCTAATGGCACTACAATTTGGAGAGAAGAGAAATGCTCAAGTAGCAATGAATTTCTACACATGATCAGAAACAAACAAAAGCATTATTACAAACCCATGTAGACCCCCAAGTGATGCTAACAGTATGCACTCAAAGCTATGATATCACTGGAGAAAGCAACATGATTTTCCTGTTCTCCTCTAAAATAACAGAAATATGCTGCTACACTAACACAAATATTCATCTTACTGTCCAGATGTTTACCATATGTTATGCAGCAAAATTCATATTATACTGTTGTCTTTCATCTGCAATGCAGTCTTCTCTGTCCTCCACCTAACTAACTGGAACAGCCAGGATATTTCTAATAGAGAAGCACAGCTTTCACTTCCCCTCAGACTGTCAGTTGCCTTCCTGAAGCAGGGGCTTGTGTTTTGTCAAAATTCAGCAGCAGAGCTCTTTCTACAGCCCAATGTCAAAAAATCAAGTGAAGCCATTTATTGAAGCTGATGCCATCCTGACAAGCCAGGCAAGCTGTGCTCCTTGCAAGCTGGTTCTAAAAATATATTCTGCTGGACAGGTCAGTGGTCTGTGCACTCCATAGCATAGAGCTGCCCAGTACCACTAGAGTGCCATCAACATTTGCCCTGATCAAAAGGAACACAGAATGCTCAGAGTTGTCCTTTATGTTTGCTACTTAAAAAAAAAAAAAAAAAAAAAAAAGAGAGTAGAGAAGTAACTCTGCAAGCTGTTTATTATGTTGATAACAATGCATTACAATAATAATAATGAGCAATCAAGAGTCTTTTTCTACTAAATTTTCCTTTCAAACACTTCCTAAGTCAAATGCACTTAGCAAGGGTTTAATAAGAGATAAGTAATGGTGAACTCAAAATGTATTTCTGGGGCCTTCATTAAGATAACATTTTCTTTGTTGGAACATTTACATTTTGTGTGTGCACATATACACACATACAGACCATGTATCTATACGTGCAGCAATTTGTAGTGGATATAATTGTAGCTTCCCCCCATTACCTAAACTCAGCACATTAAGTTTAAATCAGAACAGTACAAGGATGTTAAATGAGCAAAGGACAAATGAAAAAGCAGGACTTAGGGGAAAGGAGGACAGTGGACTACAAGAACTGAGAGAAGTAAAGGCACAGATTGAATTCTGTGGGAAAACTGGTATTGGAACAAACCCTGGGAAGCAGACTTCATTACTGTTTCTCTACCCTGATTGCTGAAGTTCTCTCTCTGGGTTTGATCAGCAAGACATGCATAATTTATACTAAATAAAAAAAAAATCTCAGAGTACTCAAGGCTTTTCTGTTTAGTCCTCCTGAGAATTTTAGTTGTAATCACAAACTTCATTTCCCCAAATAACTAGGATTCAATAAACACAAGTGAGCTAGTCAGTAAGATCTAACATATATTACAATCCATTAGTTTATTTATCATCTTTTTTTTTTAAACCCAAAAAGCATATCAATTCTATTCCGTCTTTTATAATATTTTGCTGTTGCACAAGGCCCAGAACATGAGTCCTGTTCTGTAAGTGAGATTTCAGGGCACTTCTAACAAAAGAATACAAAATATTTTCATATCTAATTTGAACAACAGTTTTTATATTAAAATCACTAAATACACAATCAGAACTTTCCCTCCTACAGCAGAAGAAGAGAGAAATCAACTATAATCTAACCAGTATTATCAAGTTGCATTTGTGTTTATATCTTATCTACTTGGAGTAATTATTTTCTTCTCACACAAAGAACATCTGATCACCCACCTAGCAGCAATCTGACATACGAAGGTTGCTACTCCAGAGCTGAAGCATCATTATAAATACAATAGTGCAGAACAAAATTTCATTTTTGCTTCTTTATGCTACTGCTACTCTGGTTGTGATTAAGACAAATAAATATGCATACACAGAGATGTATTTATAGAAGTAAAAAATAGTAGGGGCACTTTTCATTTGTAAAAACAAACATGTAAGGTAAAAACATAAATGCAAGGTATTCTTGTTAAGTTTACCTTTACCATGTTACACCTTACCAACAATGGCTTCATAGGACTCACAGGAGAGCTAATCACAAGTAGAATGAAAGCATGAACATATTCAATCCTAATCCACTTGTGTCCAAAACAAATAGTGCACAAAGATGTTAGGACTAAATTCTAAATGGCTGCATTTTAACCATGCAAATCACAGAACTGGAAGTTGCTTCAATCATGTGTATGTATATAAGCATCCATGCACACAAAGATGTCAGGACTAAATTCTAAATGGAATGTTTCATTCCCAGGCTTTTCACTGTTTGTATCACTACAGTGAAATCTATTGGCCGCAAGCAGGACAACTTACTTTGGAGGATACTTCAATTTTATTTCACTTTCAGAACTATTTTTAGATGCATATGGAACTTGGAAAAATTCAATGGCTGCATTTCAACCATGCAAATCACAGAACTGGAAGTTGCTTCAATCATGTGTATGTATATAAGCATCCATGACCTAACACAAAACCTGTATATTATACATGAGTGCTCCACTGAACAATTTCATAGAGTGAATTCTGTCTAACAATATAAAATCTGATTAGGATTTTAGGCATACTTCTATTCAGCAAACAGAGCTACCAAATTTGGTTAGAGTGAGAAAAGAACTTTGCATTACTAAACAGTTTTTCCTAAGGCAGTTACTGGGATATCCACGCAGGATATAGGGGCAAGTGATACAGTGAAGCAATGGAGATCAGCAGGTTGATGTGGTGAGGAAGAGTGGGATTGATCCTGATGTGCATCAAACCTCATCATATTGCAATAAGCTTACAAATCTACAAGCAGTTACTTTTAGATTCCTTCTAAGTGAAATAGATGCAGACTTGAATCAATAGAAAGGTAGAACATAGATATTGTGCCCTGGAAGTTAACTTCAGATGGCCTACATTCACCTGCTAAACTCAAAATATTTACACATAATGCTGACCCCCATAACTACAAGTGTAAATGCACTAAAAGTGTAATTTAGCTACTTTCTGTTTATATTATATTCTTCTACAAATTTAACTCTTGTCAATACTCAGTTATTACATGCTTACCACTGTGCCTAGAAACTGAATGCTGGTCTCTCCAGAGGCATTCCGAGAAATCCGCTGAAAAACACAAATGTAAGAATTAATTAAAGCAGCTCAAAATTTGTAACCATTCCATTTTCTTTGTCACATCACTGTAAAGTAATCAAAAATAATTTAATACATAAATATATGCATTAAACAGATAAAATCATTTCCTTCAACAGAAGTACTAGAAGTCTAAATCATACTTCATCTCAGGTTTTGGTTTTAGTTCAGTCAACTTAATAAAATTTATTTTTGAAGGACAATGAAGGCAAATATGGCCAAGTACAACACAGAGCAACCTTGTGCTCGAATGTCATGAATAATGAGGCTTCTGCCATCTCTGTGATTCTGTATTCCTGCTACTCACATTTAGTATTATCTTCATTCTCTCCTAATGAGAGACATTTTAATCTCTTTTTAAAATGCAAACCTCCAATGATGCTACTTTGAAAACAGAAAAAAAAATGACCTTATGAAATGTCTGGTCACCTACTGTGGTTCAGGAGTTGATTGAAGTTATTAAAGAGTCTTCAAATATTACATTGTCAGTAAGCCACAAGACAATGCAAGAGAAAATATATTACTGGTTTCACACAGTATTAAACATAATTTAAATATGCAAGACGTATAAATAATTCTTCCTGTGAATCGTTTTCTCCTTCAGTGTCAAAAGGTTTTTCTCACATTTCGTTCCTGCTATCTAAGCTATGGCCCACATGGGTCCCAGCTGAAGGAACACAGCCCTCATTTTACACAGTGCCAAGTGTACATAAAAGTACTAGAGCACAAATCTGAGAAGATGAGTATTATTGCAAAGAACTGCACAGAAGCCTTCAGCGTTTTAAAGATAAAAAAATCGTAAGAACAGGGCTGCAAATAATCTTGAGAGATCTTCTAGCCTAAGACTCCCAGCAGAATCAAAACACACCAGTGCCATTCCCAAATGATGTGTTTCTAACTCATTCTCAAAATCTTTCAATTGCAAAAATATCACAGCCTCCCTAAGCAATTTATCCCAGTGTTTTTCATCTTTACCATTAGGAAGTTTTTCCTAATATTTGATTAAAATAACCCTTACTTCAAACTCTATTACTCATATTAATTCTCATCTGTTTCACTACACACAGGAAACACAGATTATTCCCTTCCTTTCTACAGCTACCTCCAGGTATATGAAGAGCCCTAATCATGGCTCCCCTAAGTCGTCTTGTCCAGACCAAATGAGAAAGTGCTGCACCACAATAGCTAGATATCCCCCAAAACAATTTTAATAGCAATAAATTAAATCCTAATCCCTTTTCACTAATGGTGCATGTTCCTCAGCCACACTTTATGAAGTAATAATTACTACAGCCCAAACATGCTTATTTTTTGACTTAACAGGTCACACACTGACATTGCAATCTGTACAATCATAGGAAAACAAAGGGTGATGTGCCAGAGCCTGACATATTTCAACAATAATGATTAATGGAATGGAAAATATGGGAAATAAAATTTCATACAAAACCTGACGTTTACTTTTATAAAGGAAACAGGAATATACACTTTTCCCACAGTCTAGGATAAACACAATCAGGTTTTGGAAACCACAAAGAAGAACAAAGTACCGGCTGCCTACAATGAATGAACCACATGCCAAAACAAACAAGTCCCAACCACTTGATAAGCTGTCAGAAAATGGCAAGCTGAAAAAAATTAAAGGATTTAATTTCTTTTTTTCCTGGAATGCCCTCCACCCTCGTTAGAGTTCTGTCACTTATTGTGCTACCCTTTTGTCCGCTTTCAAGGGTCATTAGAGACCTTTTCATGTCCTAATAAAAATTCCATTTTTTTGGCTAATCTCCCTGTCACACAGAAAAACACAACTCAAAAAACAAAACAAAACAAAAAGAAAAATAGAGGCCCTTTTGTCATTTTCTTTAAAGACTTTCAGAGTAAAACCAGGTATCTTGACAACTTGACTTACTTTTCACAACTGAAAAGCAAATCATTAAAGTACTTCCTCACACAGATTTTCTTTACTTGCAGCCAAACAAGCTAGCATAGCAAAAACCAAGCCCTTGCAAAAATAATTTAATAACCACTTTAATGAAGCCAAATAAATATGTATATAAAGAAGGCACCTTCTAAAGCCTCAGCCTCAAGTCAAGACAAAGATATCAGCAGCATTTTTCCCACCCTTACACTGTTGGAGCACACTGGTATCACTCTACAGCAGTTTCCCACTGCTACTGTTTGCTGTGTCCAAAAAAGCATTACATTCAGTGTCAATTACATTTAAAGTCAGTATAAGCACTAAAATCCATCTCTTACATTAACATCTGGAGGGATGAGGGTGGGGGAAGAATAATGAGGAAAGTGAAGAAAACAGTTAAGAAACAGAGGAGAAAAAGAAATTTCCCTTATGGGTGAATGTAAAAAACAAAGAATAAAGAAAGATAGAGAAATTCTCCAAGTCACAAAACATATGTTACAGCAAAACAAAAAAGAGAACTGCCAGGCTTTGAGAACTGTGTTACAAAAGAAGTCAGAACATTATCATAATTAATGTTTCAAATTACAGTAAATAAATTTCAGCTATTAGATGTGATTAGATTTTTCTGAAAAGAGTTATTTCTGTTCCACTGGCAGGCTTGTGTTTCTGGGATTTGTAAATGTAATTGATGTTTTCAAGCAAATGAAAGGACATGGTTAACAATTATTCTTTTATTTCCCACCTCTTTAGAAAAAGGACCAGTCTCCAGTTTCTCTTGTAAAGTTAGATATTTACATATTCTATACCTCATAATAGATGGTTTCATATTGCATGTGATAGCAGGAAAGTAATCAAATAGAGGTAACAATAGAGAATAGCTAATTATATGCATTGTCATTGCTCTCCTAATAAATTGCAAATTATTTGCTAGGAGGTTTACAGCAAAAAGGCAAGGGAAATTTATCATTTGTTCAAAGACAAAACACCCCCATGTGTTTACTTGCCAATACAGTAAAATTACATTGTTGACATAAATTATGCTACCTTAGATATAACCAATTTCTTATCTGGTTGATTCAGTGCACAGAGCTTCAGACTAACTTAATTAGTATCATGTGAGTTAAAAGTATATTTTTCTTTCCTTATAAGAAGCAACAAGCTAACTCAAATGTGAAAAAAAATCACAACTTCAAAAAATCCATCTGCAGTCTCAAAGCTGTCAAATGGGTGTGAGTGTTACATAAATATTATATGTATTTTTACACACACAGGTTACAGTATGCTATACTGCATATGCTATGTATATACAAACAAAATGCTTATGCACACATGTAAAAACAGAAAAGTGTATACAATCATACAAAACATGTTTGATTCTCCTCTATCTTGTGTATGCTATACCACAGTCATTTCATAAATAATCAGTTTAGTCTGTAAATCCCAGTAAGTTACAAAACGGTAGTGTGATATGACTTTATATTCTTCTGCTTTGCCATAGAAAATTATTTCCACTTAGTTGGGTATCAATGACGTATTCATTGTAAGATGCAGTAGGGTTACAATCAGCTTTGCATTAAGCCTGCAATGGATGAGCACTAGCAGATAAAATGATAACAACCTTTACAAGAAGAAGGATAAAGCAGCTCAAGAAAACATAATATATATACTACTGAAAGACATTCTTAACTGACATAATTAAACAACAAGATCTTAGAATATTTTCCACAAATCTTCTGGTCTCTAAGGCTCTCCAAGCTACTAGAAGGCAGCAGCTGCAGAAAAGGAACAATACAAAAACAAAGAAACTCCAACAGACCAAATTTTTTTTTGCTTTGCTTACAAATGAAAAAGTAATGATATCCCACAAATCCAGAATTAATTTGAACTGGCAAAGGCAATCAGATAAATAGATACACAACCTTCTCAAACACAATTATCTTGAACTACTATATACTGGCTTTATTTGCTGAAAGTAAAAGTTGGAGACCATTACTTTTTTTCTGGAGACAGAAAACACACAGATTGTCACTCGGCCAATGTTTTCTGCAATTTTTTCAAGCTATGGCATTTCTATATTCCCAGCTGAAAAACATGTAGCAAAGTACCAAACCAAAACCAAAATTACAAGCCCAGAAAATTTATGGATAGGCTGCAGATAAAATTTTGAGCAAAACACTGGTAGTTTCCCAGCATGCTGGTGTTTTTCAGAATGCAGAATTTCCTGCAGCCCAGCTCCTATTGCTTTGTTTCAACTACTCACTAACAAAAATTCTGAACATCTTTTGCCAGGAATTTCAAATGGAGGATTTTATCTTTTGGTGAATACTTATACATTCTCGAAAATTCCACCTAACAAAACACAGGCCAGAATTATCCCCAGATAGGTTTAATTAAAAAAACAAATTATTACCACCATAGGGGAATAGGGGGAAAAAACCACAGTCATTTACCTTGCAACGTTCTAACAGATTCATTTGCTAGTACTTAATCTATGAGATTTTTTTATACATGAGGGTGCTTGGATGTCTGGAAAGCTCCATCTTCCACCCATGTCACTCCTACCTTTGGAGTCCCATGGCTGGGTCAGAAAGGAGGAAAAGCTGCAGAAGTAGCTGTGAAACCTTTAAATCATCCTCTCAATAAAAAAGGGTGATGGATTTGACATTACCAGTCTCATTTTCCCTCTCCTTCTAGAAAGTAGAACTTCATTTCAGCACATTCAACTTGCTCACTCTCACAAGCCCTGCCACTTTGTGAATCACCCCACTTTTTCACAATTTAACATTCTGCACTGGTGGTGCCATCATTGTCTCCCCTTAGAGCATTAAACTACAGATGGGAAGTTAGCCTGATTTTGTGCACTGCTCTACCCTTAGCCATTACCAGTTTCAGTTCACACTTTATAGTAAAAGAAGCTTCAGTGAGTTGTTCTTCCTCAGGGCATGTCCACATTTCCCAGGTTCTTACAAGGGCAGCAATCATCCAGTGGGGAGAGAGATGATCAAGTGCTGTATGTGAAGTGTTTTGACTTGTAAAAGATGTCTGAGACTGATGTTAGTGGCACTGTGCTGAAGCAGTCTTTCCCATTAAAAGGAATCCTGCTGAAATACTGGCCTCCCCTGGAACCTGTTGCAAGCTACCTCAGACCCTTTCCAGGGACTAAAAGGAACCTGTTCCCAAACAGTACAAATATAGATGTTAAATACAGGGTGAGTGACTTACAAGGCATCAATCCACACAGATAATTGTGCAGGTGCAGTTTGTAAGAGGCTGAGGAACCATATCACTACTTTTTAGTTCTCTTAATGCCTGGGATTCAATTGCAGTAGATGACTTGGGAATTTCTGTCCTCCCATAAACAGAAAAATAGAAACACAGATCCTTCCCAATATTTCTTTATGCGATATCCAATGTGACTGTTACTTGTTACTTCATTTTGCAAAGTTTTTTTTAAATATTAAAACCACTGCAGGTATGCTATTACATATACAGAGAGTGCCTTGTAAATACGTTCATGTGTTTCTTTAATCCTCTGAGATAGGTAGGTGTTACAAAAAAGTAGATGAGAGGTTTTAAAGCTAACAAAAAAGAAACAATCAAAACAAAACAAACAAACAAACAAAAAAACCCCACACAATCCTGACTGCCCACCCCACCTCCACAGCAAATACTGTTTATCTGATGTTAGTAAAGAATTAATATAAAGGACATTTGCTTCAACCCGAGATTTACAATAATAGAATAATTAGGCATTTAGTCTTCCCTGTGACTTTCTAATTTTTTGCTGTTACTACACTGAATCACAACGTGACTAGAACTTCTGGAAGCATTACCCTTGTTTTGGCATGCCATGATACAGCCTGCTCCTATAAGGGGGGGGTGGGAATCATGCAGTCAAAATGCTGCCATGTGATTCCAGATCTGATAATGTCTGTGACTGCCCTGAGAAAAATTCTTGACAGGATCCATAGCCCTTTCTCACTCTTCTGCCCCTCCTCTTCCTTCCCCTTTGCTCTCTGAATGTGCTACCATGTTCAAGAGAACCATTTCTCATCTTTCAGGGTTTAGATATCATAAATCCACAATGTCTGTCAGCGACTGAACACGATGCTTTGCTCCTTGGACACATACAGAATCCTTATAGTTATTCATCCTGAATATTGTTTGTCTTGAAAATGGATAGCTCCAAGAGGAAAAAAAATATGGCATAAGATACCATGACAACTAATGTTATTTGATTAGCATCTTGAGTAAGACAGGGATTGATTTAACATATCAGTTGATCACTCATTTCCTTCCTGAATGAAAAAAAGGAATTATATTCATTTTCATCAAAGAATTGGTAATGGTAGTGATGTGTACTTTTAGCTCTTCTGCTGTAGTTTCATGAGCTTTTATTCCCTTTAATTTTCCCCTTCCCTTCACATATTCTACATTTGAACCACAGACAAGAAATTTGTACCAGATTTGGCTAGGTTAGCATAACTGGAACAGGCTGAAAAAAAAAAAAAAAACAGGGAGGGAGCTACAGGTTAATCAATGTGGGCCATCAGGAATTCAGTGCTGGGGCTCACAGTGGCTTTTCTCTACCCAAAAGTACAGCTATGTGGATATAGGATAACCAAATGTCTGCAGATCATTCTGAGTCCCTCTTCTGGAGACAGCCTAGCAAGAATAATTTTGAAGTCATGGTTAAAGGACAACAGCAGAGTATGTGCAGTAATTGCACAGCACTAAAAAATGGACTGTCAAGCAGTCATGAACACTGCTCACTAAACCTTCCCGAAATAATTTTCAGGGGTTAAGAAAATGAATGTTCTGAGGTAATGGTACTTTAGATTGAAAACCTATATAATGTATCATATCATTATCACAGATTACATCTGAGATCTCAAAACAGCAAAATGAAAAAAAGGTAATTTTTCTTACAAAAGTAAAAAAATTACACATATGAAAAAAGTCTCTAAAGAGTTGTAGGAAATGAATACTTGGGCAAAGGCTTTGTTCTCCTGTCAGATATTTCCCTGGAACAAAGACTTCATAACCTACAGCATTCTCATTTCTTCTGTTATTATAGACCAAAATAATAATCTAAAGAAACATTGTATCAGAGAAGCACTTATATTTGTCATACCCCAGGATGCAGAATATACTACTCCTGCTGCAATTGTTGATGCAATAAATAAATTAAATGAAAAAATAAGTGATGCCACCACCAAATTCCCTTTAACACTAAGTAGAGAAAGCTCCCCTGATAAATCTTCATCTATTTCATTCACAAAAACACTTGAAGCTTGAGACTGATGATTTCAGCTTTACAGGATCATGTTCTTGTTTAGCAACTCCATTACTCTCTTAATTACACCTTGCTGTGACTGATAAAGGCCTCTTTACTGTAGAGTTTGGGATGCCCAACAGACACAGAACAGTTATGCTGGAAGGTTCCTCTGGAAATCAGGTAATCATATTCCCTGTTCAAAGCAAGGCTAATGTCAAGGTGATACTGAACTGCTCAGGACCTTGTCCAGCTGAGTTCTCACTACATCCTACAGAGCTTCAGTTCATCAGTGACTAACTCTCTGAAAGCCACGAAATACAAAAAAAAGGAGGTACCACCAGTGCTATTGCAAAATTGCTTTGCTGAAGGGGCCAAAAGCCACCAACAGTTTTCCAGGGTCCAGGCAGAATGCCTACACTACCTCTACAGGGTAGAAGGCTTCATAACACCAAGATAGCAGAGCTGTGGGCCCAGAAGTTTGGCAGTGAAAAGGCTGGGTGCATATGATGGAACTAATGGGGTTACAAAAGCATTGGCAAAGATGATGACAAATAATTCAAACTAAACCACTCTATGGTTCTGGTTCAGCATCCTTTTGCTACAGGGAACGATCTGCAAGTAAAAGGTGTTTAAGGATGAGTTGAGTGTTTGATGGTGGGATCAATGAAGGCACAGCATTCAACAGCACTAAGCAATTGTAAAATTTGTCCATGTAGTATTGCCATAGAGCAGCCTCGAAATCTGAGTGGTTGGCAGGGTGGTTTTTGAGAATTTGCCCAAAAACCAGCAGTTGTTGCTTTGAGGATCTCCTCTTAGACTCATTTTTTTCTTGAGCAACCTGCTCACCCTGCTGATATCTGGTGTTCCTGTGCAGTGTCCCAGCAGAAGGTTGTCCCATGCAACCTGACTAGTAAGGACAGAGCTGCAGTTAGATTCCAGCCCATCTACTGGACTCCATGGATTCCTTACCTTGAGGTCCCCTTAGATTCTAGTTCCCATGAGGAACAGATGATGTTCAAACTCTATGGAAAAAGACAGCTTTTTCCTTCCTTGCACCTGCTCCTCAGTTCATACGGTGAGACAGAAGAGGTCATAGACAACTTCTGTGGGCACAGGGCTCACTGAAATACAGCTTACTTGTATATGGGAGGAGAGACAGAGAAGTAAAAATGCCCCCAAAATATGTAAAATTGTCCCACAATATGCCTCATTTATTAATTTATTTTTATTCTAAATATTTCCTAGAAGGTTATATTATATTCAAATCCTGTTTTACATATATATGAGTACTTTAAACGTGTATTTGCAATTAAATAAAACCCAATCCCCTCAAATCTGAGGCAGGTGTATTGCAACTATATTCCTATAGTTCTCTGATTTTCAGCAAAGTCCAAATTCATAATAGCTAGGTGTAAGTCAAATTCTGAGCCACTAACATCTTTTGAAACAAGTATGGGAAACCATTTTGGTGAAGTATTTCTGTACAAGAAAATGTCATTTGCTTCCTGAACAAAATCCTACACTTCAGGATGTGTCAAATTCACCCTCGCCAAATTAGAGGTAGAGTTTAGTCATAAGCACAGAAAATGCTGAGAAACTGGGATTAACTGAGAAACTGCTAATAACAGCCACAAAAAATCACCCATGATGAAATCTGAGTCCTACAAGAAATGCCATGGGGTCTGCCCACACCCCCATCCCTGAAACTGTATCTCAGAAGTCTCTTGTTCAAATGATCCCAAGTTTTCAGTACTTCATCACTTTGTATAACATGCTATGGATTTCACAGTAACCCAAAGCAGCACAATGATTTCAGAGCCCTTATGCTGCAGCCACAGGACCTGCAGTATACCCCAGGGTTCTGGTCCCACTCTCATCTGGGGACCTGGCCAGGCACTCTGCAGCTCCCATCTGCTGCACACAGATGGGCTTCCTCACACAGGAAACAAAAGCAGGAGGAGGGGGGCTGCCACACATCCTTGCTGTGCCCTGGTATGCCCTAACAGACTGTACCACGGCATATACTTCTCAAGACTCAGGTCCCACACTCTAGAAAACGTCCTAGAAAATGTGGATTTTAAACTCAAAGGCCCTTCATAACTCTGGAGCAGAATTGGTGTTCTGCTTTGCTCTAATTCTCATTAAGCCTTTAGCAGAGGAGTGAAAATACAAAAGCATGCTTAAAATAGTTATTTTTAACCATGCAACAGATATGCAAAAATTTGAATGTCTACACTATAATTACATAAATATATTTCAAACCAAAACATTTTTAAATTATTTATTCCCAATTTCTACGTTTAAGTGCTTTTCTAGATTGTGGCCAGACTGCAGGATTGAGCCAAAGGTGCATAAATCCAACCTTCAAAGGAATAAAACATTCACAAAGATTCTATTTGGTTGAGCAAATTTAGAAGAATAAAGCTAACTAAGAATAAAAATTAGATTGGCTGAAAATTAATAAAGCACAGCTGGAATTATTCGATTCATCCATATTTGTTGCTTAAATGGCTCTAGGGCTAAGTTTTGCAGAAAGATACTTCAAAACTCAGGGGTCAATTGCTTTTGGAGACAAATTGACCTACAGGGATACACTTGTCTAATTTGGTTCTTGCAGTGGGGCAAGTCTACAGAAATATATAACCAAAAAACCAATTTTGATTCCAGTGAGAGACTATCAGAGGTCAAGTTTAAGGTTCCCATAAATTTACATATATACACTAAAAGATTAATAACTTCTCAAGCGACTGAGTTTCCTTGCTAAAAGCAAAGGCAGATAAAATCTGAGAAGGAAACAACATATGTGCTTATTCCACATTCTGTTGGCTAGATACCATGCAGTCAGCTCATTGCACATTGCTGTGAATAGATCTGCAGTATTTCATAGGCTTTGGCCATACTCAGGGAGTGCAAGTAACACTACTGCTGGCTCAGCTCCTAGGAGAAACTTCTTCAGATCATATAATCATTAATTTTGAAACTAATTTTATGTGCACATTCAACTCTTATTAGCTAAATGGTGTTATTACTGTTAGTTATATATCCAGTCATATAGTAATATAGTTTGCAATGAGGTCTTGTGAACAGTTATCCATTCTAAACATAATGCTTCTCACCTAGGCAGGTTTTATAGATTCATGCATTGATATTTTTTCCTGTTCAAAATCAGTAATGTACTTTATAAAATGGCACCAAAATGGACCAGTATTAAAATAGTAAAAAAAGAAAAACACACCTAAAAATAAAATTTATTTTAGATAGACACACACCAAAAACACACCTAAAAATAAAAAGTTATTTTAGATATACACACTCCTTGAAGCTGGCATAAACCTCCCAAGAAATCTACAAAACTTAAGTCCAGAATTTACTTGGGAGCATAATGAAAATTTCACTCTCAGGCAATATTAACCTTGAAAGATACAATAACTTTTTATTTTCAAGTTGCACTCTTTTAAATTCAATCAAAGCAAAAATAGTATTTTCCAGGTGGGTAATTTACCAGGGTAAAAATGAAAAACTAAATTCACGCATTTCATTGTAAATGATGAGAAATCTGACCATTGCATCACTGATAAATATATAGGAAATAGATACTGTTGTACGTAGAAAAATACTTTCAGTAAGTTTTGATTTGTTTTTCATTATTGCCAGGATCAACAGATATTTGTAAATAAATGATTTGTCAACAAATATGTAAATCCTGATTGAGCTTACATTTAGAAAAGTATTCTCTGGTGTGTGGAGTTGTTTTCAAAGACATAAGTATTCAGAAGAAAAGAAAATACAACCACTTTAAGCTTTTCAGTCCTCTTTTCTTAGAGCCACATAAATTTGGGATGTTTTCTACTTTTATCTTTACAAATCATGGAACTAATTGCATTTCTTATAATATAAGTATATAAAAAAAAAATGTTACATGGGAGATTTGCTGACTTTCAAACTGCAAAGGCCCAGAAGTGTAACAATCACACAATGCAAATATGAGGGAGAGACTAATTTTACTGGAGGTACCCATGTGGGATTTGTTATGGGTTAGGTTAGGAGGGAGTTTGTTCGTTTTGCTTCAGTTGATCAGGTTTTTTTGTTGGTTGGTTGGTTTTTTGCAGTAAAGCATTTCTTATTTTTCACATGATTAAGAAACTCTGTCTCCTCACAAGCCACTAAATAAAGACAGCCTATAAACTGGGGTAAACTTCTGTCTAAATAAGGAACATCTCATTAAAAGCAAGACATTCAAAACTCTAGGTAAGTAACTTGGAGTGCATCCAGAACTTTAGTGGAGTGAATTTGTCTCAAAGTAGAAACATTCTGCTACTATTTGTACATCACATAATTTTTGTGATGCAGCAGGTTTAGACCCCACGTTTCAGTATTATTTGCATGCCCAAAGAGGCCTTGGTGAGATTACCTGTATGGTCCTCTGAGTGCCATCAATGGTGACAGACAACAAGGGTGAAGCCAGGTTCCACTCGCTGGTCACATTTAGTCTCATCCCATCAACTTCCACCTGTTGTGACACCAAACAAGGCTGTTACTATTGAAGACAGACAGAAAACTGATCTCAAGTTCATTACTGCATACAAAGCAGCAACCATTTTAAAACAGATGGCTCCCAAACAACCTGTCATGTTTACTGCTTCTGCCATAAAAGACAGGGTCCAACAACAGAGTCTTCCAGCTATCTCTGGGGAGAGGTGAAGGACCTGTGAACAGCTGCCTCTGAGCAGCAAGGTTTCAAGTGATTTCCAGCAAGTAACAAACAGCCATCCAACTTTTAAACCTATCTGGACATGCTACATTTACTGCAATTAGACAAGTAATGCATATAAATTCCAGTGACACCTTGCAACCCACACAACAGGGCTTGCATATAATATTCTCTCCAAGGACCAAGGAAGAACTTTTCCTATGCTTCTAATGAAGGGCTTTGCATTGTTATCTTAATTAATATAAGGCAGTAATTAATTCTTCAGCATTTTGCCTCAAAGTCTAGAAAAACTTTGCAAATTCTGGCATGTTTTCTTTCAATATACAGCTGATCAGAGAAATACAATTTCTGACTTGAATGCCAATATGCTTATCCAGAAAGTGGGTTTTATTTTAAATCATGCCATATTCATTATGCAAAAATATTTCTAGGTGAAGAGCAAAAATTCTGGGTTCTGAAAAAGATCAGCGTAGCTGTAATGACTTCTATCATTCTGTTGTATTATACTGTTTAAAAACACACCTCACATATTCAGCACTATAACATCCTCAGAGAAAGAGATGGTTATGAAAAAAATTATTACATATGGATTAATGTAATTGGTGATTAATATTTATGGCATATTTTGAACACTCATCATGCTATTGAAGGTAGGCAACTATTATTTACTATAAACAGAAGAAAAGTCATGGTTGGCCAATTTCCTTCCTCTCTCAAAATCTCCAAAGTATTTTCTAATCAGTAAAATTCAGACAATAGTGATAATGACACCACTATTGCATACATCTTCAATAAACTAGAAAAAAAGAATCAATGCATTTAGAATAAAAGCTGGGCACACCTTTTGCAAAATAAAACTTATAAAGCCTACTCTTTTAGGTCTCAGACTTATTATTTGATCTAATAATAAGAAGAAGCGTCTTATATCCATAAGTGAGAAGTGCAGAGGAACAGTGTGTAATTTGATGAATTCATTTCAGTTAAGAAGAAAAAGTTCTGGCTTAAAAAATACTCCAATTTTATAGACTTTAGTTTAGAACACAAAGTTTACCTTAGTGATACAATCTATGCAGTTTCCATGGGCTTTGACTATAAATAAAGTTACATGTAAAGAACAAGAAGAAAAACAAGTCATTTATAATGGTTCACCAATAGGCCAGATTAGCTGGCATGCTTCAGGTACTTTACACTGCTCCAGTGATGCAAACCAGCCACAAACCTGGCTTGAGTTAAGCCGGACCTGCAGCTGGTTTGCATTTCCAGAGCACTGCAGAGCAGCTGGAACACTCTGGTGAACCCAGACCACTCTCAGCAAACGTGTATCAGCAAATACTTTTTTTATTGAGAACAGGAGAAACATCTCAAAAAGACTTTTCCAAATGGAGAAAAGCAAATCCAGTACTCTGTCTCAACCCTCTGTGATTACCAACTGAACTTTGATAAGGCAATTATTTAAATTCTTTAAATGTCACTATTGCTAAAACCAGAGAAAGACTGTCTGCACTGGAGTCTGGGTCTGAAAACATCATTTACCATGTGTCTCCAGGGATAGAGGTGACACACCACCAAAGCAGACCAGGCTACTGGTCACCAAAAAATCCTCCAAGTATACACCATACTGCTTGTGGCAGTGCAGGATTTACATGCAGCCTTTAGAGAGAAAATCTATAGCTGCTATCCACAGTTCTAGCAAAGGGTGTTCCAGGGGCAGGATGCAAGTCAATACCTCCACAACAAACTCAGTCTAATCATTAGCTCTTTTGTCACTGTACAGATGAGCAAAAGTGGAGTAAACCTCTTTGTCACAGTGGTAAATGACCTGTCCAAAATCCCTCCACTCTTTATTCCAGATTACATTAGTATCAAAACACTTCTGGTGGAAACCACCCTGAAAGGAGAGGGCAAGCAGATGCTAAATCTAAACAAACCATAGCACTCCCGCCTGCTTATGTGAAATAGAGAAACCAGCAGATAATATATTGCCACTATTATGGTTTCTCTATTCAAAAAAGAACAGAGGGTGAGGGGAAGGGTTATATGAACTAATGCTTATCCCATAAACTGCAGCAGACTTCTCACAGAATGGAGCTACGGGGTCTCAGCTGCCTTCACCTGCAACTCACCATGGTATGTGCAACTGAGGAAGATCACAGAAATCACAGAATATTACCAGTTGGAAGGGATCTTCAAGGATCAATGAGTTTAACTCTTAAATTAATGGTCTATACAGGGATAGACCCCACCACCTGTGCATTATTAGCACCACGTGTAACCAACTGATGATGCGAAGCCAAGAGAATCCCAAGGAAATCTGGCTACCTATGCTGTGATAGGTAGAATGACAAAGACAGAACATCAAGATGTCAGAGAAAATGAAAAGGACTGATGATATTTACCATGTAGTGATCATGTTCCTTTTACCACAAATGAGAGAAAATACAGGGGTGGAGGGGAAGACAGGACACAGCATGCCAAAAAGCAGATGGGGATTGAAATCAAACCAATACTTTATCTAACAGAGCAAGCCTTCTTTCTGCAGCCAACAGCCTAGCAAGGCTAGCAGGTAGAAATAGGGGAAGAGAGAAGACCATAGACGAACCTGTCAGAAGTTTCCATTTGCCTTCATTCCTCCTCTAGCAATGGATATGATAACAGAACCTAATAAATACTGCAATAAACCCAGAACCTTTTTGCTTTAGGTTTGGAGGGTTGGGAGTCAGGGTTCAGGGTGTGAAGGGGGACATGGGGATTAACTAATGACATTATAGGGACTACTTCCCATCTTCCTTTGTTTCTTTGCTCCTAAGAGAGCCAAAAACAAATCACCATTCAAAGGACGCTAACACTTGAATTGCAGTGAGAAGATCACAGTCAATTCACTCCTGCAGTGGGTCACACTGTGCTTTACACCACACCCATATAGTGTAGCTTTATTCTTAACTACTCAGTTCCAAGTATACACATATGTGTCTGTGCATCTACAGTAACTATGTTTCCATTGCTGCACTACACCCACATGACACAGTGGTGGTGAATGATTCCTTTATTTAAAGGTTTGTTTGTCCCTATGTGAGGACACAAAAGATAAAAGCAGCCACAGTCCTTCACAATTATTTCCAATTCAAAAGCTACTGTAAACGAGGTCTCAGAAAGAAGAGTGACAAGTCCAAGACACAATGCTAGAAAAAGGTCAACAGCTTACCCCACTGTCACAACTTTCCAGACTTTGCTGGCATGCACCTGAACTACACAAGTAGCAGCCCCTTCACCTCTTGTGGAGTGAGTTCCTGATGTTCAGCATGATGTGTACCAGCTAACCAATAGTGCAAAGAGCTGCAAAGCATAATCTGCATTCAGTTTCCTTTAGAGAACATAATTTGGCATTCTGTGTGCATGTCAGGCAATTAAAGCAGGCAGCACAAGCCTGAGTGTTATAGCCCTGTTAATTTACTAATGCAAAGTCTCGCGTACATCTGGCACATGTCACTTCTTTTCTCCTGGAAATGAAGGTGGTTTTCCAGGAGACTAGAGGGCAGCTAAAGCATTTGTTTCCTGCCTGATCCTTCAAAACATTATGCCTGAAGTTTCTCATGCCAGCCCTGAGTCTGACTAACTTAAGTCTGCTGATTTAATCCCATGGTTTCAATTCTGCCTCCCAGCACGGTGTTTAACTCGAGAGTTCTGGCCCTAATGACTTGGCTATGCCACCCTTAGCCATAGCATTTACAGCCTTTAATTCTACCTCATGCTATAATGGAAGTGATGGCATTCTCTAATCAATCAGATCTAGAAAATGAAAAATCACCCTCTGCAGACCTGCCTTGTTGAAGTCTTTCTCTGATCAAGACAGCTGCCCATGAAGATGGACTTTTCAGGAAAACAGACATTATTCTTCACAGGATATACATGAATATTCACCGCTATAGCCTCCACTCCCTTCAACTGTCATTAATCTAAGGGACATCCACTGGGCAGCAAGGGTTCTATAAAGTGAACCTTAAAATCATTCCTGCAAGGAAGGAACAATAACAGCAAGAATAACTCTTGTAAACATGAGGTAGCTTATATGTTTGAAGACTTTGTTCAAACCTACATAAACCCCTCCTCTTCTGTCGAAAAAGTAACTGTCTCAAGCAGAAGACTCCTTACCTCCATCACTGCTAACCACACTGTCCGTGCCAAAACAGCAAGGAGATTCTTTACATTTTTATAAATCAGGTAAACATTAGGTATTGCTTCTTGTGCAGAAGAGGGGGTGACTAGAGAACTGGTAGCAGTGTGGCAATAGAAGGTCCAGCAGAGGCAGCAGTATTCAGTAACAGTCTGCAGTGACCTCAGACTAAGCCAAACTGAGCTGGATAAAGCAGTTTTTGGTTCCCAGTTTTCACAAAATGCATGAAATTGTTATCTAATCTACTGTCCAGCCAACAGAGAAGCACATGGGAATGGTAAAGACAAGGGAAAACTGTCCTCTTTCAAAAGTTACCTTCTGCAGTCCCATGCAACCTCAAGAATGCGAGGAAAGTCTTTATGGGGCTGATGAGCCCAAGACTTCCTTTAAAAGCATGATGCATGAAACACCAGGCATATTGTAAAATATTTTGCTAGTTTTTAATGTAAAAAAAAAAATTCACAGCAGAAGAGTTCAAACACTATCTTGCATCCATCTATTCTCATAGCAAATAACCACAACACACTTCCTTATAATGAAAATTACTAGCTTCCTGGAGTCTGTAAGAACATGTGGTAATTTGCAGAGTTGTCTTGGAAATTATTGGGTCTTCTTATACAACTTGCCCTAACTTCCCCACATTGCCTTTAAGAGCCTTGAACAAAATCAGAGTCGTATTTGCCACATTAGGAAATAGCAGCAACCAAATAGTGTTTCACATGTTGTCATTCATAAATGCAAATGAATTATGCACAAATGCAAAGAAACGCAGTATGATTTCCTGTGTGGGCAGTTCTTATTAAGCTTCTTGTATATGCTTTATCTGCTGTTCTTTGGACTGTATTTGATAGTGACCCAGGGTCTGCTTACTCCCAAAGCGTTTGACATTTTCCAGGACCATGTCCTGGAAGAGGTGACAGTATACTCTCATCCAGTTTACAGATGGCACAAAACTGGGTGAAACACTCGAGAGCAGGGCTGCCATCAGGGGGCCCTAGGCAGGCAAGAGGAGGGGGCTAATGAAAACTTCATGAAACACAAGACTAATTTTCAAGTCCAACATGCGAGAAGGATGAACCTATCACAAAGACACATTGCGACCTGACTGGCTAGGGAGCAGCTCTGTGGAGAAGG
This sequence comes from Passer montanus, assembly GCF_014805655.1. Lineage (NCBI taxonomy): Eukaryota > Metazoa > Chordata > Aves > Passeriformes > Passeridae > Passer > Passer montanus. The sequence goes on from NW_024372370.1 coordinate 1,411,857, forward strand.
ACTTGGAGGTAGCTTATATGTTTGAAGACTTTGTTCAAACCTACAGACATGCCAGCACAATGTGACTGAGTCAGCAGTCAAGACTAATTTTCAAGTCCAACATGTGAGAAGGATGAACCTATCACAAAGATACATTGCGACCTGACTGGCTAGGGAACAGCTCTGTGGAGAAGGACTTGGAGGAGTGGGCAGACATGCCAGCACAATGTGACTGAGTCAGCAGCATGCCCTGGCACCAAAAGTTGCTGTCAGTGCCCTGTGCTGTTAACAGAGGTGTAGTCTGCAGATAGAGGAAGGTGATTAGATCCTGCTACTCAAAACTCAGACCACATCAAACAGTGTGCCTACAAGACAGACATTGACTTTGCTCAGTTTTACAAAGTTCCCATTAGCCCATTCCTCTTGCTTGCCCAGGTCCCACTGGGTGGCAGCATTGCCCTTGACTGCATTGAGCATTTTCTGCAATTCTGTCCTCTGTAGATCTAGGGACTGTGCAGTCCCACTGCTGCCTCTAGGTACTGATTCAGTTGTTGAACATAACTGGTCACAATACAGACCCTTGCAGTCCCTTGGTGACCTCCGAGCAGAGTACAACCCATTAGCCATGGCCCACTGAGTCTGACCACTCAAATGGCCTTTTATGTTGTTGGCTGAGATCGTGAAAAAGAGTTGTTAAAGTCAAGGTAAATGACATTCACTGCTCTCCCCTAGACCACAAATCCTGTCAATTTATCATAGAAGTCAGTGAGATTGATGTCACTTCAGGTGGGATCTCACCAGAGTGGAGTAGACAGCATCACCTTCCTCACCTGCTGGCCATGCTGCTTTTGATGCAGCCCAAATACTACTGGCTCCCATGAAGCCTCTCATCCAGCAGCACCCTCAAATCCTTCTCAGTATGGCTGCTTTCAATCTATTTATCCCCCAGCCTGTAGTGATACCTGAAGTTGTCCCAACAGAAGTGGAGCACCTTGCAAAACAAAGAATACACTGACATCCACTAGCCTGGTGTCCAGGATCTATGCCCTGCTAATCTTTTTCTTCATTTCCTTCAGGATCTTAAACACAGCCGTTTATTTCATGGCTATCACAACCAAGACTATTTTTGGTATAACCTCTTCAACTAGCTCTTCCTTGGAAGTGAGTTGCAGATCTGGGTGTGTCAACACCAGTTCATCCATCCAGTACCAGTATGAAATAGTTATCCCCAAACACCATTCAGAAATCTTCCACTATTCATTCCATATGTTGCCCTTCCAGAAGATATCGGGGTCCCCATGACCAGCACATCCTGTAAAAGGGATTTCCTTCAGTTGTTTAGAGAAGTCTTAGTCTACTTCCTCATCTGGATCAGGGGACAGTACTATGCTATTTTAATTTTTTTTCAATTGATCAATCCAGTGACCTTCACCTGCTCAAGTGACTTCCTAGTCTGGACACTTAGCTTTCAGTTTCTCTGTAGGCACAGAATGATTTGCTGTCCCAAACACCATGGCAAATTTCTAAATAGACGACTTTCTCTTTTCTCTAGTTAAGGATCCTTCTGGCCTCCAAGCACTCACAGTCATATCTCTGCTTCTTAAGCTGTCCAGTCATATGTGCACACACTGTGCCTGCTGCTGCCAGTCCTGGTGCTAGATGTGTCCTGGAGACACTGACAGGACGGACATCCATACCAACAACACATGCCTGCCCTTTTGTCTCCATCACCATCCTGGCCTGCATGTACACTGCCACCAAAACCCCACCTTTACATGCACAGGTCATTCAGGCAGGGAAATCCATATTGAGAGCACTTTCAAGATGACTGCTCTCAACTCAGTGAAAGGGAACTTAATGATTCAAGAGTCACTTGGGAAACCATCCTTATCATCCAAGGGTCCAGAAAGGCTGGACATACTTTTAAGATGGAAATCTTAAAGGTGTGGGAGCAGGCCATTGCTATGTACTGAAAGACAAGCTGGCAGGGAAGAAGATCAGCCTGGCTGAGCAGGAAGCTTTTGCTGGAACTCAGGGGAAAAAAATGAGAGTTTATGACCTTTGGAAGAAGGGGCAGCAAACTCAGGAAGAGTACAAGAATCATGTAGAGAGAAAATTAGAAAGGCGAAAGCTCAGCTAGAACTCAATCTGGCAACTGCTGTGAAATATAATAAAAAGTGTTTTTATAAATACATTAACAACAAAAAGGAAGGCCAAGGAAAATCTCCATCCTTTATTGGATGCTGAGGGGAACATTGTAACCAAGGCTGAGGAAAAGGCTGAGGTACTTAATACCTTCTTTGCCTCAGTGTTTAACAGAAGGACTGGTTTTCCTCAGGACAACCAGCCCTTGAGCTGGTAGCCAGGGACAGGGAGCAGAACAGAGCCCCTGCAGTCCAGGAGGAAGCAGTTTGTGACCTGCCACTGAGACTCTCACAGCTCCATGGGGCTGACAGGATCCATCCGAGGGTACTGAGGGAGCTGCTGGCAGAGCTCACCAAGCCTCTCTCAACCACTGATCACCAGTCCTGGTTAACTGAGGCTGCCCCAGGGGACTGGGGGCTGGCCAATGTGATGTCTGGATAAAAAAAAAAAATGTCTGAAGGAGTATCTGGGGAACTACAGACCTGTCAACCTGACCTTGATGCTGGAGGAGGTTATGGAACGGATTGTCTTAAGTGCAGTCACACAGTATGGACAGGACAACCCGGGGTCAGGCCCAGCCAGCATGGGTTGAGCAAAGGCAGGTCCTGCTTCACCAACCTGCTCTCCTTTTATGACCAGGTGACCCACCTAGTGGATGAGGGAAAGGCTGTGGACACTGCCTACCTGGACTACAGTAAAGCCTTTGGTACTGTCTCCCACAGCATTTTCCTGGAAAGTCTGGCTTTGTGCTATGGTTTAACTGACATGGTATGCTCCATTAAAGGTTGGACCCATTGATCCTGGAGATATTTTTTAACGTTAATGAGTCTATGATTTTATAGAATTTTTCTTCCTTCTTAAAATGCTACATGATGAAATTTGGTAGATGGACACTTCCTATTAGCACACTTAATTGTCTTAGAAATTTTGCTTATTATAAATACCAACGGTCTGAAAACTTGCAATATTAGTTGCCAAAAAAAGTGCATGAAGGAGCATATAGGACAGAAAGAGACCCTGTGGACAACAGTGTGGTATATAGACAAACGTATAAAGGTGTCATAAAAAGAAGTTCCTTTAAGCCTAAAACTGTAAAAATTGAATTCACTGATGCTCATATGACAGCAATTTCTTTGATTCAAATTAGCCAGCTGTTTTATCTTGTATTTTCAGTTATTGACAATATATTCACATCAGATTAGCAGATTGACCTTTTTTCTTTTCTTCAAGTGACTGTAAGGTTAGCCTTTTGGACTTTTGAAGTGGTTGGCCAGATGCTTTCAAAAGGAAGTTAAAGTATGTGAGTTTCAATCTCATTAAAAAGGCCTTTTTTTAAAACAAACTTTCCTTTTGTTCATATCAGCACTTACTTTTTTAAAAGACCCCAAGAGAGAGTTCCAGTCTATAGATCACTTGTCCTGAAGAAAGCTCTGTTAACTATTTATAGATCATGTCCTTTTGTACTGAACTAGATCAAGCAATTTATTCAGTGCATGACTGCAGGAGAGAAATTCATTTGCTCTAAGTGTCATCAAGGCAGCCTTTTACCTGCTATGAACAAGACCAGATGAGCTGAATTGCTGGGCTTTTACTTCAAATGCACATTTTGACATTGTGTGGGGTGCCATCATAACTTTCAAGTTTTCAAAGTATTAAGCACATTCACAGAATGGGCAGTCCTCAATTACAAGAGCAGCAAATAGCACATAACCACTAGAATAAATCAAACACATGTGCACACATTGAAATTATCTCTCTTTTCTTTAAAGTAGCACTTATAGATGCAAATTACCATTAGCTGCTTTGGTAGATCTCACTTTAGAAATGGGAGCATGCCAGCATAGAGACCAAGGAAAAGAGCACACAACAGGCATCAGCTCCTCAGCTTAACAACAACAGAATCAAAACAAAAGGAGAGGGAGAAGTGATGGCCTTCATCACCTCTAATCAGCAAGGGCTTTCTTCAAGCATTCACCAGGGAAGTGATCCTCTCTGCAAAACCTAGTAGAGGCTGCAAGCAACAAAAACACTTCACTGCAGCAAATGCTTTGTTTTACTCCTTCAGTTTTCCTTGCAGAGTCTATTAAAATGACATCTCACACTTGTAACCTGCCTGAGCCCACTAAGGCTACAAAAAGGAGTGGGGGGCAGAAGTTAAAAATACATCAAGAAAATAAAACAACAATTAAAAGTAATTGATATCTGTGGGCAACAGCCTCAGACACAAAAAGTACAGCTGGTTTGAGGAATATGGATGTCTATTGTTATTGGATCAGTGTGGAAAAGAAGAAAAAGCATGACTTGCTTTCTTTTCACTTTGCTCTACAGAGACAAATGCCCTGGCTCTGCCCAGCTAAATACAATCCAACCTGGCTACAGATATTGCTCCTAGGTGGCTGGAAAATCGTGCAGGTGGTTCAAACAGTGTTGCTATTGTGTGCATACTGGGCACTTTGAAATCTGCATTGCACTCAGCTTTCCTTGTTTGATAGGATAATCTGTTGAGGATATTCTTATTTTCTGTCTTGAAAGGGGTTTAGTACAGGGACCAATGACAGGATCTGAGTGAGTAGGAGCATTATGCTGGGAGCTAAAAACACATCGATTAACAGATTGTGGTAAGGTAGACAGAACTGGTTTTAGTAGCTATTGAGTAATGATTCATGTCTATATACTGAAATCACTAAGCAAGCCTCATTCCAAAATGACTTTGAGCTGCCAAGTTTCCATTCTTTCACTTCAGAGGCACACACAGATCCCCAACCTCTATCCCACTTGACAGTATAAATTCTCAAAGAGTAGAATGACATTATCATACCAAAGTGCCACTAAAAAACATGACAGACTAAAATTCATACTACCCTTTTAGAAAAACCACATTTTGGAATACATTTCTTTCTTTTTAAGTATTCAACTAATACATATATTCATTTAGTGAATATTCATTTGATTCAGTGAAAGCTAAGTAATAAGGATATGCAAGCTAAGACAGATCTTACTTTTTTTTTTAAAAATAGACTGTATCACCAGAAGCTGGATCTCAAGCTTAGAGTCAAGAATTAATGAATTACTGCACTGATTGCCAATGTGCTGCTGACAAGTCAAGTGTAAGTCTCAAGTCTCTAATTTTTGCTTTCATAATTAGGAGAGGGGTGGGAATTACTACTGGCCAGTGAGGAACTCCCAGTACTACCACCCAGATATCAAAAACTGGTTCCTACTGGTCTTTTTTCTATCTTCTTTCTAAAGGGAACATTATGCATTAGGTAGACTTCCAAGTCTGATCTAAACAAAACATACCACAGCAATCTGAAGAGCATTTGTAATCATGAGGATTATATCCATCAGCTGAGAAGCGTTTTATTTCACACACCATTTACAACTTGATACAGAGATCCAACAAAATCAGCAGGCACCAAAACAGCTAATGAGAAAGAAAAGCATCACTTTATCATATTTGGAAGTTGTGTTCCACCTCAGCCTAGTTACGTAGGGTGGATGCTCAGACTGGACACAGTCTGCCACTGATTTAAATTACTTTTTCCATTGTACTACCATGGCAGCAAGTCCATATTCTCTTTGAATTAGTAAACAGCTAGAATAAGCAACAGTTAAAAAAAAACCAAAATAAAAAGTGTCTTTGATTTGACATTCTGTAGTGACAAGAAGAAAGTACAGTGGGCAACTGAGTATGGATTTCATCCAGCAGTTCCAACCTGCTGCTCTCAGCTGTCACAACAGGATATAGGTCAAGACCAGTCCTTTGAATATACCCAGTCCAAGGTTATCCACCACTTCAACTAAAAGCTTCACATGCAAAATATTTGCTATTGAGTATCTTCCCAAACTGCCCCAGATGGTTCAGAACAATAAGCGTATCATAGAATCAAACCTGATTCTTTCAAAAGCCAAATCTCTTTTGATCTCATCTGCAATGTCCTTTGATCAAATAGCCAAAGAGATCACTTCTGTATGCTCTACCAAGCATTTGGATTAAGGTAAACAATAAAATTGTAACAGCTAGACTAGCTCTAATGTTTCTTAAGTATAAGGAAGTGTTTATAGGAGATCTTTTCTTTGAGCCAGGAGATATAAGTGGACTTCATTTTAGAAATAAAAGTAAGCATTGAGGAAGAAGAGTCTAGATGCAATGAAAATACCTATAAATCTATTCCCATTGTTTCCCATTAAGCCCACTTTCGAGGCTTCATGACTTTAAAACCAAAGCAAGTGGTTTTATCTGATAAGTTTTCAGAAGCTGGTGAGAAGTAATAGCATCATGAATCCTTACCAAATCCATTCCATCATTTCCTGCTCCCCAACCACACACTTGAATCATCTCTGTCAGGCATATTTGACCAATACCAAGACAAAAATACTCATTTTTATCAAAACGCACCAGCCATCTTGCAGGGAAAACTGTAAAGAATTAGTTGTAACAGTAAGTAAGAATATCCCCTCTTTAGAAACCCCTCCTCTAGCTTTAAAATAAATGCAGAATAGGGAATAAGAATGTCACCACTCCAGATGTGTCAGTGATAAATAGGAAAGGGAAGAACACAGGCCAGTGCACAGGGGATAGGGATGCAAAGCTGACACAGCAGGTAAAAGATGAGATATCACAAGAGTCATAAGCCACTTACACAAAAGAGGAAATGCAAAAAAGTTTTAAAGTGTTTCCATATGCAGAACAAATCAAGTCATGTAGCAATGTAAAAAAGATGTTTGCATCTAATGCTATTTACCTTAGAAGTTAATGGGATTGCATTGTTTATGTTAACAAACTGATTACCATGAATTCACTCAAAAGGCATAAAAGTAATGTGTGTGAATAGATACCTTTTCAAATTCAGTATTTCCTCATGGTTCCAGCTACTTACATTTAAATAGGCAACAGTGGCTTGCCACTGACTTTTACTGGAGTAAATTCAAATCTACCATGCTAACAAAACCAGTTAAATAAGAAACAATATTTTCTTTTTAAAAGCCATATAAATTAAATTTGAGTTCTTTTTTATGTTTTAGGTTGAGCAACTTTAATTACATTTTTAGTACATAAAAGTTGATATGGAAACTGTTCCACAAGTTGTTTGGAACATTCAGTTTTCCGATCTACGTAAATGTAGGGGAAAAAGTGAAGTGCACACCCTGAAATAATTTGGCATTAGAGACAGATTACCTACATCCTTTAGCATTAAACAAAGACAATTTCCTTAACAGAGAAACCTCATGAAGTGATTATGATACTGCAGCTACAAAATTGCAGTCAGCACCTGCTAAACAACCTCTTTATTTTAATCCCTTATAAATATTCAGACTTTGGACAAATCAAAAATACACATCTTTTAAACAGCTGTCAAAAAGAACAGAGCAAGTTTTACACTGTACAAAATAAAACACTCAATCACCACATATTAGGCTGCATATTTACTACAACACCGATATTACGGAGATATGATTTAGATATCAATTAGATGTCAGATTGGAAGAAAATGCTCAGAAAATACCCAACAATCATGACTGCTTCTCAGGCAGCAACAGAAGGGGCATCCTGACACTACAGTTGCCTTTGCTGGTTTAAATACCATGGGAAATGTATAGATCTCTTCTTTTTTACGTTTTATCACAAAAGACTTATCTTTCATAGAATTGTACTATGGTGCTATCTCTAAAACCATTTTGGGACCTTTCAGAAACTCCATTAATATTTCTTAACCTGATTTTCTATCAACTTTTTCTAAAAACTTATAAGACAAGACAGACTCATTCATTCTAGCAGCCATCATTTCATATCCTCCAGTGTAGCTGTAAAACATCAATGAGATGAGAAAATGTGGGAGGTTTATTGATGGATCATGACACTTTTATATTTAAAATCCCAGAAGTCACAACACTTTCCCACTTTCTCCCAGCACTTTCATATGAGGGTCCAATTCTTAAGCCCAGTAGATCTGTCTGGGCTCTAACACACATTGCAGAAATCATCCTGGGTAAGAGATGGGGACCCTCAGACACTCGTATAGACTCCACTATCCCAGTCATTTCAAGTGGTCCTTGCACAAAAACACAGAGATGCTCCATTCAAGGATGAAAGAATCAAGAAAATCTCCATAAGACGAATTCCAATACTAAACTTTGCCAGGGGCATCCCTGCTTTTTTTAAGGGGATAAGTCAGTCCAAATCACACACCTCATACTACATGCCATAAGAGGAATTCCAATACTAAACTTTGCCAGGAGCATCCGTGCTTTTTTAAGGGGATAAGTCAGTCCAAATCACACACCTCATACTACATAAGGAAAGTATATCCATGCAGTGTAGAAGCAATTGCAGTTCACCTCCAATGACAGGATATGGGGGAGCAATCAGCTGATCTCAATTTATTTCAAGAAATGTGAAACTCATTCTCACTGAGAAACAAGATTTAACTTCGACATTATAACAGCAGATAGCTGGAAGCATCAGAGAAACTGACCAGACCACATTTAAAGATTTTTCTCCATACAAGTTTTACGTCTTCAGAAGGCTGCACCTAAAATCCAGAGAATCAACGTAGCTGGAAATTGAAAATTTAGGAAATGGTCAATGAAATAAATCAAAAAGACCTTCCTAATATTTCTTAATAGCTTGAAAGGTTATATGCAAGTATATCAGCAGGAAATATAATACAGTGCAAACAGCAGGCAAAACAAAAAAGTTAAGAAGAAAACAAAAAGTGTTTAAAAGTTGAACAACATTAAAAAAAAAAAATAATTCCAAAAGCAAGTTGCAAACTTTGGGGAAAATGCTCAGTAGCATTAAAAGAAAACACTGGCAAATAAAAAATTAATTTTGGATTCAACAAAGTAACTACTTTATAACAAGGTCAAAAAGGCAAGGGACACAATTTCAGAGCAGGGCAATCATAGTCTCTGTCTATACAGAGGCCCTACTGAGAAAATCATCTTAACAAAGCCAACTTCACACATGAGAAAAATCAAACAGATAGTAAATGGTAGGGAGAGGGGTATAAAGAGCTTGGTACTGTTGTGTGTCTATAATTCAAGGCCTCGTTATTCAAAAGGTGGTGAGGAATCAAGAAGAGTAGAGACAGAACAACAAGGACTGAAGTGAGCTTGAATACACTGCTATGAAAAACAGCAAAATGTTGAAAGAGACAGCTTCCAAATTATAAGTGACAGATCTACATAATATCACATCACACTTGCTTCCCTCCGGCACTACTATGTCCAATGCTTTGACTTATAGATGAACTTTGGCAAACAAAGGACAGTCAGGAATAACAAGTTCCAAAATCTCCTACAGGTGTAATCATCTCAGCTCTTGACTGATGTGAGTAGTATGGCAGAATTATGGGGAAAAATGAGGATTCTTCAGAAAGAATCTCTTAAGCCAATGAACAAACACATTTCCCTCAAAAACAAATGCCTGCTCCACCCCTTACTCAGCGCTTCCCTACTAGTTGTGGGGAAAAAGACTCAAGAAAGGAGGCAGCACTGTTCCTTCAGATTTTTCTCTGTGGTCTTTCTTGAGCACAAGGACACTGATAGTTTACAGAACTACTGCTGCTCTATGAAAGAATGGGATAACCATGAGGTCTGAGAGCCAGGGATCTGGCTCCTTTACCTTCTGCATGGAATAGGATACAGCAGAGGACACAGGGAACACAGTAACACACCAGGTCCTCTCAAAGTACTCTTCATAACAGAATTGTACATCAGCCTAATGTACAGTTTTGGAAAACGGGCTTTCCTTACTACAAGGACATTATTAACAGCATTTAGCGTGCTTACAAACAGACAAGATTTTGCCCTAATAAGAATTTCAGTTTATCCTGTATTCTAGGAACTTTCAGAGTTAAGTTGCAGACCCAAGTAATGAACTGTGTCTGTAAGCACTCCTTTAAGCAGAGCCAGTTGACCTAGCATTGTGTATACAGAGTCAGCAGATGTGAATCGAAGGTTTGCTTGACTTCAAATATTTTAAATAAAATTGTTATCTGGAGCTAAACAACATTGAATGATGCCAGCACAGTATTTTAATTTTCTAAAGAATCCAATAAGCTGGTGTGAATGCCACAGACAGAACAACACTCAATACTATTAGAAATATTAGAAATCTACTCCTTGGAAATGAATCATAGGCACAATTCATGAACAAGCTCTAGTTTTCATCAGGCCATTAAATACACATCAATTTCAACTTGCCACCACTTGCACCTCCCATACCAATTATTCCCAATTTATTTTCATCTGTTCCATAAAAAATGATTGCTTCTGCTTTACCTAATCCTCCACTTACATCAACCCTATTGTTCGTTTCCTTCCCTTTCATCTTCTCCACATTAATTCCCCACATTGCTTTTGATCTAGCTTTTTGTTTCCTTTTTTCCCCTACAGATTCTTCCTGATGAAGAATTTACAGCCCTAATGTTCATCTGACATGTATGGTGATATTTTATTGATTCCCTACACTGTCTATTAGTTCTGTATAATAAATAGCATTACACAAGATGGGTTGCCTTCACCTATATCTTGGATTTAAAAAATCAATTTAACCAAACTTGAGAAATGCCCCATTTTATCAGTAAATATTCATATTTAATCGTAATTGGAGCAGCATATGCAAGGAGCAGCCAGAAAAAACAAACATTTCCTCCTCACAATCCAAAGAGATACTCTTTGCCATAGTGGTAAGCCAAGTAAATAGAATAATTGTGATTTTCACTGCTACTAAATAAGAAATAGCAAAACCTCTCCAGGAACTGTGCTGCATGTCAGTAATAAATGCCCACAGAAACAAGCTAACCTACATTATTCATTCCCCTACAGAAAGGATGGTCTTTTTAGAACTGGAAAAACTTCAAGAAGTGGAACAGCTGATTTTAGCTGATATGAACCATAAGTTATATTTTAAATAGATGTTATATTCAATTTTTAAGGGGAAAAAAATGGCATTTAGTTGAGGCAACTCTTAAAGAACAAGTGTTTCATTTTTTATAGATTTATAGCAATACCCAAGTATATAAACCACTCAAAAATTATCTTACTTAGCACACTATACTTATTGCAAGACCACAAAACCTTTGCTAAATTTTGTGTTTACTCAGTTGTGTCAAAACCAGTCACTGGGCAAAAATCTCTGAGCAGTCCCAGATGTAGAAGCCAGGCCAAGGCTCCCTTTCTTCCAGCCTCGCAGCCCCATGGCCATCCTGTAACACGTTCCTCCTCAGGCATTCGGACTCTAGCCTCAAGAATCTGGTATTCCTCACTGCATCAGTAAAGCTTCAACAAAAGGGGAGGCTTTAATCATCTCCCATTCCACAAAACTGGCAGATAGGTGAGTGGCTGCTGGCTCTCATGCTGAACTCAACACTAGTAGTGCTTGTTGGTCTAAAGGAGGCTTGTACAGGAAGAGCCAAGCCATTGTTTGTCTGCAGCAATAGGTGGGAGAGGGAGTCCAGCACTTCAGTGCAGGCATGATACTGGAAACTCAGATATACTGAAGGTTAATCCTGGATTTTGATGAAGACCCCCCCCAGGAATGAAAGATCAACATACCATCTGCATATAAGAGATGTATGATGAGCTTGTGGTTTTGGAACAACTGATTTCTTCTACACTGGTTCTTTGGTTTGCACAGTAAATAATTTGTCGTGTTCATCATAACATGGTCAGTCAAGATTACGGCAATACTGGACAAATTTAGAGAACTAAGCCACACCATCCTCCTTCTACCCCAACTACTGGCTAGGGACAGTCTAACACTCCTTCCTTAAGGAAAACTGAAGAATACTTCTAAAAGGGAAAAATATCCAATACACAGGTCTCCTTCATTCTCTTTTACCTGCAAGGGTTATTTTCATGAAAACAGAGCCTCTGACCTTAGCCATACACATCACCTCTCCCCATAAAATGAACACTTCATGTCTGTCTGATGAGGACTTGGCAATGGCACCATCTGTTAAGATAAAAGTGGCCACAGCTTGATTGTTGCTTAACTCTGGTTCAGTGTTTTGCAGGCATCCTAACAGGAAAGCTTTGGTGAAGGACTGGAGAACTAGTAACTTAAATGGGTAAACCTAAGCAATGGCTGTTGTCCTTCTAGTCAATAGATGATAGACTGTACAACTTAATCAGTAAGCTCAGGGATACTCAGGAATAAATAACAGTAAAAGTCCTTCAGCACAGACAACTGAGGTTGACAAAAAAGCCTATTTTTCTGCTCTTAAAATGATACAGGAAGCAAAACTTGTCTACCTATCTATACCAATTTTCAAAGCAATCATACTCATGATGACCAGCTATGAAGTCTGACACACACAGACACCTCTGACAGTTCACAGCTGAAGTGTCTAGGAAAGGTCAAAATACCTAGAACAAACAACAAGATCAGCTGTCAAAGCCCTAAATGCATAATGAAATGCTAAAATTCTAACACTGAATTTTTATAACTACATAAAGATGACACAATAAGAAAACCAGGTATATTTTATGTATTTATTTTCTCAACAGTCTCAAAAAAATTTTGGTGCATTTCTGAATAATCGTTCTAGGAAAACTGAATTGAGACAAGTTCATTCTGCAACAACATACTCCATGAGCTGGAGCACCCATCATTTGGGTTTACTGCTAACTCTTGCTCCTTAGAATGAATGATCTCTACATTTTCTACAAAAATAGCTTAAAATATGAGATTTTCTTTTAAGTTATGGAAGACTTGTATGTTGCATTACAGCACCATTTGACTACAAAATAATCAAAGCTTGTTAACATAGAAATAAACTGTAATTACCTGACTCTGCATTGATCTTCACTGTGGGGAGTTTCCTTGTTATAACCACAACAAAAGTGATGTCTAATGATAGTAATGGCAAGTAGAATTGGGAAAAATTAATATTCAGAACCAGCAAAAAGAATCTCTAAAAATACCTGGAGCTTGGTGAACTTTCTGTCCAAGAAAATGCTAGCCATTGCATTAAGTTTACAGGTCTTTTCTTTGTTAATAACTGCAACATCTGATTATTCTGTAGTTTTGCACATCTTTTTACAGAAATCTACTCTCTCCCTACCCATGGACTCGGGATTGTTCAGGTTGAATTAGCTTTGATGCCATTAAGAGTGAGGCCCTGGGCACTGATATTCTCTGATAGAAAGAATTCCACCCACCTCACAATGAAAACTTTTCACACATTTTTCCTCAGCACAGCCAGATAATGTAAAACAAAGGAGGGATCTCTCTTTTCAAATTCTCCAATTCTTTCAAGGTATCAAGCCATTACACTACTTGCTACTTAGAAAAAAACCCCACTATATAGATACATTAGCATTAAATTTCATATCAACTACGTGGCAATTTTTTATCTTCACCCATTTTGTTTCCAGACAAAAGACAGCAGAACTGTCATAAAAGTGATAAAAATTAAATATACTTCCAGTAAAGGCACACATTCTGTATCTGTACTATTGCTGAAGGCATTAATTCAGTTAATAAAGCTTAAAATTGCAAAATCCTCCTTACCATTATGTTATACAGAAAGGAACCTTACATCTTCAGAAGCAGAGAAATACTGAATAAAGCAGCTCAACTAGACAGAAAAGAGAGGTTGGAAGTACATTGCTCACCTAGTTAACCTAGTCATGGATTAGGAGAATGTCAAGATGGAGTCATATCAATAGGAACCCTGGTTTAACTGCTTTTACTTTATCCATTGCTGTGACTTTGACATGTAAGAAAATGTGGACTTTATAGAATTAATCAATCTTTTTATATTATTCCAAATAGGTGTAATTCCACACCTATTTATTGATGCTTTTTCTTTTCCCCTGCAATGATTTCTGCTTTATAACAGCCCTAAAAATGAAATCTACATTTTATTCATTGTAGGACTGGTGCAGCCAAACATGCTTGAATTGAGACTTGGAACAACAGGTGCCTGATGGGACATAAGGTATGATAAGTTAATTTCCCTTTAAATTTAGGCAAGCACAAAATCATAGTGGCAGTTTTAGGAGAAAATATTTGAAGGTCTTACAAGTTCTTGACAGAATTGCAACAATTACAGGGATAGTAAAAGGCAGTGCTCCTACTCAGAGTATATCTTTACTCCCAGATTTCCTAAAAATACACTTTTATTTTGGCAGTAAATGCTTCAAGAGCAACTTTGACAGTTACATGACCATTTGCAGTGGTGCAGTCTGCTAGTCCTCCTTGCCCCTGGAAACTTTAAAACACCTTCTCTCTTGTTAAGCTTCCAAAGGCTTAAGATTTGCCAGAATGACGCCACAACACTGTTACTGTCCCCTTAATTCTTTCTCCGTTTCTCAGTGCAAAATCCATTTGCCACCTTCTGGTGTAAATAGTTCATGGTCACATTTCTCTCTATGAAAAAAGGTATCCCTTGCCTTTTCTCAAAATTATGACTGCCCCATTTACATAGGTGCTGCTTTCTGCAATGTGTTGCTGATCATGTTAAGAGCCTACTCTTCCACAAAAATAGTTTCTGAGACTTAGATAATGATAGTGTAGTATCCTTCAACTCAAGCCAGATAAAGCTGCCTTTCTGAACCAACTTAAACCATGTTCTCTTCATAGGGCTGCCCACTTCCCTAACATAAAAAGCTGGCAGCTCTTGTTACATGTTCACTATTGGTATCAGCCCTCGATGACAAAAAGAAAACTGCAATAAACTCACTACTAAGAAAGGTGGAAAAGAAAAAGGAGAAGTTTCCAAGTTCCACTTACTCTGACAGAGTCTGTTTCTTCCTGCTCACTGGACTCAAGCCAGACCAGAGTAGGGGGTGCTAAGTGGGATGTGCTCTTTGCAATCAATGGGGACTTTGCCGAAATGCACACAGAGATGTGTGGATGCTGGCACTGGACAGGCAGCCACCACACAAGCTCCTTCAGTCACGAGGATGTGTCTCATCCTTGGCACCAAGACAGCAAAGTACACCCACTACAAGTAATTTAAAATCTCATTATTGACTTTTTCATTGTCACTTAGGAATCCCAGCAGAACTGAAAAGAATGATAACTCAGGTACACTGTAACTAAAGTAGATAATGTATGTACTTTTCCATATAGAATTGCACAGTTCCTACAAGACCTTTGAAGCACCTCGGGGTGGGGAAAAAGAACAGTTTATTTCTGTGGAGAGAAATTTTGGGCAGGCGCTTTTCCTGTAAGACAAACATGATCCATGAAGTAACCAGTGCCAGATAACCAGCAGTCCCTCACTGAAGAGACATTTTGGTATCACGAGAATCCTCCTACCTATCAGCAACTAATGACCAGTTGAAAGATGATTTAAATACCCACAGACTGAAAACCATTGATCACCTATTTCCATTAAAACTGATATTATAAAGTTGCATGTACCATGAAGATCCATACAAGTATTTTAGAGCTTTCCATGATGCTAATAAGCCATTTCATTGTGTTAGATCTGATACCTAAACTGTCAAGAGCTCACATCTGTAAATTTCACATCTGTACATTTCTTCTGTAATGTAATATAATGCAGAATGATCTAATAAAAATGTATTACCATTAAATTCACAGAAACAAAAATTTCAGTCCCAGAAAAATAAAAATTGTTATGTCTTATCCCATCCTAAGACTTGCAAAAATCACTTTTTTAAAGATATACTGCAATCACAACTTTTTAACCTTGAATGCATGTAATCAAAATGGAGATTATCCCTACTATTTTAAATACAGATGCTTTACAGTAGAACAAGAAGAAGCAGACTGTGCTTATGATAAGAAGTTAAAGGACAGCATGCAGCTCAGATTCCTACAAGCATCGAAGCTCAAGGTTATCTAAACCCAAGAGATTGCTCAGACAAAATGTGTTTCCTTAAGGAAGGCCAAAAGGTGCAACCAGGAAAAAAAGAAAAAAAGGCATACCAAAAAAAAAATCAGTTCTCCCTGATTGAGAGATTTAAGATACTATAAAAAAGTATCTCAATAATGCTATGTTTTTTCAATAACATGCTAAAATATCATTAAATACAATGCATACACTCATAAGTATACCCATATACCAAAATGTAAACCAAAAATGTAAAGATATGCACATATACCAAAATGTAAACCAAAAATGTAAAGATAAAAGTGTGAATATTCATGTAAATATCACAAAAGAAGCATCAACGTAAAATATAAGCACAAAGAGAATGATCCCACCATTCCTTTATTGCAAGTCATATAATAGCTTTACCATTAACAAAAAATTAAATTATTTCACATTTAGAAGCAGACAGGTCCATCCGGCCCTAATAATCACCATTCATTAAAGGAGTCCTTGTATATATGACCTATTTCATTCCTTACAATCCTACAGCAGAAGCCAAGATGGCTCCTTGCACAGGCAAAGACCACCCACAAGTGTGCACCGTAACACCACAGCAAAGCTGTATGTAGAACTACCCTTGTGTGTGTTTGATTTAGCAGAAAATAATGAGCAACACCCTTGCTGTAAAGAACAGTTATATAAAAATCATCGTAACAGACAGGCCTTATACAAATCTGCATATACAACATCCTTAAACTGGGAATAGACATTTTACCTTTCTCAATGCTCCCTTAAATTAATTCTTTCTAAAAGGGAGTATACACTAGTTAAATGAATGTGTCTTGATTTGTAAGCCAAAAAAAAAAAAAAATCTAAAGCCTCCAGTGTGAGAGGATAATATTCTAATACATGGCATTGGCATTACAGAAGCCATTTGAAGTACCATAAAAGCCATAAAAGGTACTATGGAAAAAAATATCAAAATACCTGTTGGGTAAGATGACAAATAGCATTAAAGGCTGGCAAACTCAGCTGGAGATAAAGGGTACCTTACAGGTGAAAGGCTGAGACATCTTTTTTCTTCCCAATGTTAATTAATCTTCTACGTGCTTTGCACAGATTGGGTTTTAATGACAGTACCTCACAAGGAAAATATCCAACACAGTTAAGATATACTCTGAGATTATCTGAAGTCACAAAGCTGTACCTAAATCATATTGTTCCAACAGTTTCCTGTACTTTTTATTTAGTATTCAGACATTTCTTGAGGACAAGACAAAATTGGAAAACTTGCACTGAGCTTACTTCAGTGCTGCCACCAATGACAGGACACACTGATGCAGGTTTAGAGATGAAATGCTATGTTCCACTGAAAATGCAACAGAGGACAGTGTTGTTTTAACAAGAAAAGGAAAAAAAAACAAACCAAAACAATCCAACCAACAACAGTCTAACTGAAAAATACACTGAACTTTGCCATGCGGCTTAAAACAATTATTGCTTTAATATTTTTTAAATATAATTGAGCTTAAATGAGAAAGAAAACACATTATCAGATTCTGAAGAAATAATACATGTCAGCCCGTGTTGTTTTTAATTCCGACCTGGAGAAGTTGAATAATACGTCTTTAAAATTCTAACTGTAAGTATTGAAATATGCTTGTAATTAGGAAGGCATACAACAGAGATGAAATATAACCTCAAAGACCAAATGAGAATTTATACTCCGAAGTCATTTCATCTGTTAATCACTCTAGCTATCTGTACACTTGTTAAAATGATAAACTAATGGAGACCATTAAAAAATTCCATCTGAAGACTATCCCTAGAAAGCCAGGCAGATCTAGTAAAGCACATTAATAGTCTCAAATGAGTGAAAAATAACAGTTTGTGCAACATTGAACATACTTCCCGCTACCATTTTCAAAACAATTTCCCACTTATTCTGGAAAGCATTACTAATGTTGAATTTTCTGGGACACACCCATAGCTATTGAACCAGCTTCTGTCAGGAAATGTGAATTGTTCAACAGGTTCAAAAGATCCCACTCTGTAATACTTGTAAAGCACTCATCCTTACAGCCATATGGCACTTCATTTTTTTTCAAGCACATTTTTACAAAGCCAAACCACATCTCTTGAATTGGGATTTATTCTATAAACTGCAATAAAATAAGTAATGAAGATTCGTAGTCTGCACAGTCAGCCTGAGCAATTCTACATCACCAGTGGTTCACCTTGGATTGCAGCTGTAGACCAAGTAAGGGGCCAGTACAACCTGATCTCACCAGAGACTTTGGCTGTTCAGACTGACAGATTGATGTGACTGACAGTGACCATCCCTTGGCTCTCTCCCCTCTGCTCCTATTAACTCATCTATTTCTGCAAGTTTTCCTTTGCCAAGGAGAGGAAAAAACCCATTAAAGGAGAGAATCTATTTCTTTTTTTATCTTGAAAGTTGCTGCTATCTTACTCTGGCTGATTTTGCTCTTGGTCTGTTTAACTGTTAAACAAAGAAAGCTCAGGTTTCCAGTTTTCTGAGATTTGGATATACTATCTGTCTATCTCTACTCTTCTCTTCATTTACTGCTGTTTAACTTTAGACAACAAAATCAGTCTTCATTCTTGCTTATTGCATATTCAGTGTCCAAAGCCAGGCTGGATGGGGCTTTGAGCAACCTGCTCTAGTGGAAGATGCCCTTGCCCGTGGCACAGGTGAGTCCGTGTGTAACTGGATCTTTAAAGGCCCTTTCCAACCCAAGCCATTCTGTGTTTTTATTATGATGATATGCCACCAATGCAGCTTTCCTTTGGCAATTTTCTTGATAAAAGTACTACAAAAGAAGCTAAGTTATTCAAAATTATGTTTGTTATAAATTAACAGTATGCTAACCTCACCATCACCCAAATCAAGATGCCAGTTTGGCTTAATATAAAGGATGTATGGTTATTTCCCTCCTCCTCTATCAGGTAGGAGAAAATATTAAATTAAAACAGGATAAACTATGCATGCAAACTAGTCTGTTGCCATCAAACAGCTGGGCTGCTCCAACAGTGACAAAGAGGTCACTGTGTGAAAATACACAGCGATTACAGCAATAAAGGAAACAGCTGATAGAGGTTAGGTGGTGGAAACAAGAGGGCAGCCACAACAGAAAGACAAGGTTGGAATGAAGACAGGAGCATGGGAGAAGCAGAGGAAGAGCCTGCCAAAAGGCGTGGGGCTGGGACACAGCTACAGAATGAGAGGGAAGAGCCTTAGTACCAAAGTTGTCCGTTATCATACTGCATTTTCAGTTTCTTATAACTCAGATGGATTCTATTTAGGCTGAACAGTCATTCAGAGTGATATTAGAGAGGAGAAATTTCACAGAGAAATATGCAGCTATTTCTGATACAGAACAGGAGTACATTTTTGGCCAAATTACTAAATTTTACTGACTTTTCTATGCAAGGCTGAAATATCTTTATGATTTAGAATGGAGGCTTGAAAATCTGCCTGGAAAGTGAAACAGTTGGAATGCACCTCTACCATTCTCCTACAACCTGCATAATTTTGGGCATGTTCTATGCATTTCAAAAAGCAAAGTCTACCTATATGTGTAGGTCACCACACTTCATACCCACAGGTCTCGAAGATTCTTCCTTGCATTTAACATAAACTAGCCTGGGGAGGAACACTGTTCCCACTGAAATTGTGAGTTTGGATTGTAGAATAACAGGTCAAGCATAAAACTAATAAGACTATCACCTGCTAGGGCTGAGCAGCAAAGCAAGAAGCAGCAGCATAAACAACCCACACACAACAAAACTGGACACTGAGGGCCCCATAACTGGAGAAAGCAGGCTGGGACAAAGATTAGATGTGTCCGGGAGAGAGGTGGAGAAGAAAAGACGGAGAGGAAAATTTGGAGCAAGAAGTAAGGAGGCAGGGGGAAACTCACTGAGCAAGAAAACTAGAAATGGAGGAAAGAAATGGAAGTGGCAACAGAAACACATGAAGCCTATCTCAGAGAATGGAAGCAAGGGAAGTATGCACTGATTGTTCAGGAAGAAGGAGCTAGAAATACGGGATGAGGGTAAAGAGAGAACTACCTAAAGAATGAGAGAGCGATCTTAGAAATAGAACTACCAAACAGACTGTATGGTAGAAGAAATGGGACAAGCAAAACTAACATTGAGGCCCTGGAAAATAAGGACCAATACATGGATGAAAGCCTGTAGGCCTGTGGAGCAGGGCACAGCAAGGAGAGGGTTCTATAGAAGAGAACCAAGACTGATTGCTAATTGATGTGGAAGTACAAAGGGGAGACTCGGACTAGCCAGACAATGAGCATGAACCAGGTAAGACAACTGAGGAATGGAAACTAGGACTAATCAGAGGAATGAAACCAGAACAAACTCAAAAGAGGCAGGACTTGAAAAATGACGTATTAGTAGCAGTAAGCAAAAATATGTTAACAGGCAGAAAGAACAGTTTTTGAATGCATGATCACCTTTTAGGAATGGATTCTTCCCAGAAGTAGCCAGATATCACTTGCTGATGGGAAGGCAGAGAATAGCACTTGTGTCTTTTCCTTTGTTTGCCTTATCTCAACCTATGAGTTGCTTTCCATCTTATTCTCTCTGCCCTGTCCAGCTGAAGAGGGGAAGTGATAGGGCAGCTTGTTAAATATCTGGTGTTTCAGCCAAGGTAAATCCACCACACTGGTCACACAAACAACACACAAATGACCTGAAATAATTCTAGAATTATGGATCTACAGGTCTATTTTGGTTTCCAATTGATTTAAATTTCTTGTATGTCCTTGAGATACGTAGATTTTCTCCAGAACAGCAAATATTGGCAATAGATTATTACTTAAATCTGATTCCTTTTTCTATTCTTGATAAGTCACAGAAATGCAATTCATTGTTAATAACTTAAAATAATTTCCCTCCTCCTGCATTCCAAACAGCCTGGTTTTCTCTGTTAACCCTTTCAGTAACACTACCTTTAGCCTGATCTCAAAAGGAAAAAGAGGCTAACAAAATGCACAATTTATTTGCATGACCCTCCTCAAAATTCCCAGCACACACTCAACTTCTGAACCCATTGACTGGTCAGTATTAACCAGACATGTTAAAATTCCTTTAAGTTTTATGAAAATGAAAAGCTGCACAGTGGACAAAATGAGTGCTTCCATTCAGCTCTTGGACAGATAAGGGCAATTTGTCCAGACAGCTGGACTGGCCAACCTGTGAGTGAATACACAGCAGACCCAGTTCTGCTTTCTGGCAGGACAAATGGGGAATGTGATGGTTCCATAGACAGAAGATTGAAAAAAAAAGGAGGGTGACATGGTGAGAGGCAAATGGAGGAAACAACTGGGTGAGGCACAGAGCAGGAAGAGGTACTATAATATGTGGTTCCCAGCAAACACAGAAGTGTGGTGAAGTTACTGATGTGCACAAGTAACAGAGACCCAAGAGACAGCCCTGCAGACCAGCCAGTTCCACCAGTGTGAGTCTGCTTGCAGCCCACTCCATCTCTTATCAACATGTCCTAGGTGCCACCCATCTGAAGCTGGACTGCCCTTCCTTTCACAGGGAAGATAAGAGGTAAATAGCAATGTCCAGTGGCAAAACAGGCTCAGCTACATTTCTGGAAAGCAGAGAAGCCAGCGCCACCAGCGTGTTCCTGCAAACTCCACTAAATGACATCATGACCACAAAGCAGCCAGTGGAGGATAAACACAAGCAAAACATCTGCCATCTTGCCATCATTTTCCTTGAAGATCAACCACAGCTGTACCCAAGTATCACACTGATTATTTAACACTGACCAGACACTTCCCACTACAGTTTTAATTACATTCTTTATTGCAGAAGCATCACGACACGGCACAACGCACTGTTACACAGAGTTGCACGTGCCAGCTCTTAACAAGTTATTCCAACTAGCAGCAGTACAGCAGCATTAATGCAGCACTGCCCAGACTAGGTTAGTCAGCACAGGCTCCTTTGTGCTGCACTAAACTGTGCCATGTAAACATATCCTAAATAGGGAACAGAGCGCAGTGTCTCTTGGGTGACATTATACTGTGTATAAATAACAAATAGGACTGCTATCCATCGATGGGCCCAAACATTTGTACTCTAATCTTCATTTTTATCTCCCCACAAGCCAGATTCCATAGTCTTATTAGAATATCCTGCTTGCATTCAAATCTTTGTTACAACAAGCTTAATAGCCAGCCGTACAGCTGTCCCGCTAGTCTTGTATAGCAAGATCTATTCCACAGATCTCCGACTGCCACCAATAGCCAACATGGATACCAAATGAACTCTCATGAACAAAGCTATGTTTTCTTAATAATAACAGTTGTATAAACATAAGGTCTTCTCAGTTAAAGGGAAACCAACATCAAAAAGCAGTAAAACACGGAACCCTAAACCCTTCTTTCTTTGAAGAAACACGTTTGAAGCGAGGTGTTTCTAGTTATGGGTGAATGAAATGAGAATTGAGCTGCAACAAACGGACATCCAGTCTGTATGAAAGACTAATTAGATCCATCTGAGAAGCTGTGTCTAAAACTGCTTCACATATTTCAAAGGAAAGCTCTTCTAGTCTATCTTTTGAGAAGACTACATCAAAACATTTAGTCACAGCTGACGCACATCTATCCACGACAGGAGCACTATTTTTCATAAGCCATAAAAGCTACATTTAAGTAATTTTAATAGTCTGGCTTACTTAAAAATTAAAGGAGGGGGAAAAAAGCAGCAAAGAAATTTAGAGCTAAGAAAGGAACTCAAAACAGTAACGACTTTGTAGTTCCTCCTTACACCAAAGCATCAAGAGATCCCCAAAAAGAGTCTTATACTGAATACTAAATGTGCTAAAATTTGCTCAGAGAATGCAATTAAAGCTGAAGCAGCATCCAGGAGCTGCAGAGTTAACTATGGCTTTTGTGGTAATAAGCCAGGCTCTTAACACTATATTAGCATTCTTTTAAATGCAACTATTGCTTCTGCTGAACCAGCAGGAGGAGCTCACAACATTTTTTAATCTATTCATTCTACAAAATTTGGGAAGAGGAGTTGGGATGTTGGAGGCGTTTCTGGGCGCAGGAAGGAGTTGGTTGGGTATTTTCTTTCCAGTTTTGTTGGATGAGAAATCAGTGTAAAGAAAAGCATCCAAGTAATGTTCATGTAAGCACTGCTTTTAGAAATTAGAAAATCATTATATTAATATTGTGCTGCAGGATGTCAAGTGCGCATGGCACACAAATAAATTGAAGCAGCACCCACGCCTCAAGGTGTTTTCAGTCTTACACCAAAAAACCACAGGAAGACTGAAGGGTGAGAGAGGACACATCAATTTCTGTATGCCAGAAACATGACTTCCTGAAGAAGGAAAACGGTATGTAACTGCTCTGTATTGTTACAGAGCTTTAATTTATTTTTTAGTTTACTGTTCACTGCCATTCCTGGAACCACTGGATCATTACCCAGGAAAGAACATAGTCTCTATTTTCATACCACAGGAATTCATGCTATGAAGCCACCTGTATGGGTAAAACTCTTCTTTAGGTAATTTTAAATTAATCATTATAAAAACCTAATTCTTCCTCTGCCTACTAAGGAATATATTTTAAAGCAGTGAAGTCTGATTCTAATACACAGAAAATATACATCCAAACTGACCATGCCTGCTTTTAAAACATTTTGCATTTTATAATTTCAGATTTTTCATTGCATTTTCTTTTTAGAAATGTGTTATAGGCTACATACCAGTGCCAGACCATGGTACTGTGAGTTTTTAGCACAACTACAAATCTCCAAAAATGACCATAACCAAGCTATTACACTGCTCTGACACAGAGGGAAGAGCATATTTAAAGCCACACAGTGAATGCATTACTCAAGGAATTTTAATTCCCAACCCTGTAGGTATTTTCTCTATATGCTTATGAAGTACAGAGTGATCAAACTAATCTGAGACATACAACCCATGCCAAAAATCTCTTTTTACAAAGCAAATATGTACCATCAAATACTTAGTGCTAAACTGGCATGGTATTTAAAAAACTGTACAATCCAGACACACTCTGCTTCTCCTCTGGCTTAGTACAAAAACACACCTAAGTACATACAAATACTATACAAGTATACTCAGTATTTACCTCTACTACATGAGACATTCAATGGGGCAGAGTGGAAATGCATACCAGAAACACTGAGTTCACAACAAGATACTGAGGCCAAGGCCACTTTCATTAAAAAACCACAATGTCAGCAGTCACAGAAATGTAGCAATTAAAGCAGTTGCCACAGAGTCAAAACTCAGGGAGCAATGCTCTCCTCAGGTTGAAACATTCAAGTGCAGAGTGCTTGCCTCCCAGGAGCACCTGCCCCCACCCCACCAGGATAGGAGAAGGCAACTTCTACCCTTACAGTAAATCTGTCACTAGGGAAAAAGGAATGCAGGACCTGTAAAGGAAGAGAGTCCATCATCAAGCAGGAGCACAACTACTATAGCCAGTGCTTCCCAAGCATGGAAAATACGGGTTTTGCTCCCACCACAGCACTAGAGTATGCATACTGCACTGAAGGGACATTATACACAATACACAGATCTTACAAACAGAAAATGCTCCAGATCTGAACCTGAACTAAGAGACTGAAAGTAGGTATATGACAATATAATGCAAACCATGTGGAAAAAGGCACGGAAAGTTCTCTGCTTATAGCTGTAAGAATTATCTAACAGATCTTGCCCCACCCACTAGTGTGGGGCAAGACATGCACTTCCCTTTCATTCAAACTAATATTGGACATGGGAACAACAATACAGTTTATTTCAAATATATAACATGCAATATATACTTAAAACTAGTCTAAGCCAAAAGTCTTAATCTACTGCTTCTAGGGATATATGTTAAATTTTATTACAACTGGCTGCCCCTCTTATTGTTTTAATTCCTACAGGTATTTGTTTTTCATCCCTATTAATACAGCACTCATATTTCTTTCACGTGACCAATTAGTTATTATGTGCCTGAAGCATACCAGAAATGTGAAATACTAGTAATAATAATTCTGGCATTTTATCAATTCTCTTAACAAGGTTAATAATTTTATAGTGATAGATGGGCAATGTTATTTTTCTACATGGACTACTGGAAAGACAGAACTTAATATGCACTGAATTACTATCCCACTCCATTCACATTTGTGTTTAAGGAATTAAATGTGAACTAAGCTTGCTTACAGCAACTTTCTGTATCATTGCTCTGATTTTCCATTATACTATTCCTTGTTCCACTTGATGCTTTGCATACTTCCATTTGATTTTTGGGTAGTGTTCTTTGTTCCCCCCAAAAAAAATTTACAACACAATGAAAATATTTCCTGAAGTATTTTTCAAATAAACTTGCCCGTCAGTCATGAAATTTACAGTAAATGAATACACCAAAGTTCTCCAAAATAAATGTTCATTATATGTGAATTTGAAGTCAAAGCTTAATCTTAATTGGATAAACACAAATTCACTAACTAAAAAAAGCATTCACATAAACATGCGCCTACTCTATATTGATCATATAGGATATATTAAAATAATGATGACAGTAATGCTTTAGATTCTATTTTTATGCTAGCATTTTGTGCTATACAATAGGTTTTCTCTTAGAAATGTTAAGAGGTACACTGGCTAATTTTCTACCCACACAGGTATCTAATAAATTCTTTACTTCTCAAGAAAAAGATAGGGGAAAAATACTGGGTTTTTTCCTAAAAATTATTTAAAACATTTCTTTCCAACTGGACTGAACAAGCTTCAAAAATTTTTTCTGAAGATTTCATATCTGTACTACCCTTATCTGTTCTTAACTTTGGATTTAGGAAGTGATCCAATGTTTTGTGAAAATGGTACCCATTCGAGTAACAACCTGAATTAAGGAATTTAGCTTTCTCTATTCCTCTTATTCAGCATTTGACCTATGCAGGTCCCTCTGGAAATATATCGAATTTCCATTTGCCCAAAGTAACTTCTGAACTATGACATCTTATGCTTAAAAAAATAAAAAATAAACAACTTCAATGATAAGAAGCTACTTTATAACTGAAAACATCTGGAAATTCTTTGACAACTAAACTGATGAGAAGATGAGGCTAAGCAGTCTGGGAAGGTATGCATTTACTACAAAGATGAAGAACCCTAACAGGAAGGACTGTTTTCAAACATGAAAAAGGAGAACAACTACTTGCAGAGAAAACAAGCAAATCATCAACCAAGAATTCTCAAGACAGAGAATTCCTACACTGTAGCAAATAATCAGAAAACAGATAATGGCAAAAAGATTTTCAAGAACTAAGTTTATTGGATAGAATACAGTTACAAATTCCTCAGTGAACTAAAATTATGTTGGAAGGAGGGTTAGAACTAAATGACTTTTAAGGTCCCTTCCAACTCAAACCATCCTATGAATAAACATTGCCACCATCACATGGATTTAGACCATCCTTGGTGACTGACATGTGGTTTTGAAGGACCATATTCATACGCTGCAGGGAAACCAAACATCTAACCAGGTTTCCTCAATATTTTGAGGTTCCTATTTGATTTTGTCTCTCCCACCCTTCAATACCGTGCAGAACAGTCGAGTTTTGTAAAGGAAGAACAGACTCCAACCTTCAACAGCAAATCTCAATCAATGAAAACATAAAATAAACACATTTGATACCCAGACTAGCAATTGAAAATGGCAAAAAGGGAAAAACTCCTCTTTGTAATTGAAGTAAAAAAAAGATTCCAGAGTCTGGTGGTGGGATGTTTCTGGGCTGCTTGTTGCTGTCTTGCATTGCTTGTTACTGTCTCATGTAAAGGAAGGTATTCTTTCTTCAAATTCTATTTTAGCAGCAATCTTGACTGTAAGATCTTTAATTCAATTGGCAAGAAAAAAAATTTTAAGCATAAGAAGAACACTAATCAAAGCTAAGAATCTGACCATCTGTCCTCTGAAAAACTGAGCGGTATACATGACAAGCAGTTACTTTAAAGATTCTTCTAGTAATTAATATATAGAACAAAGAAAAAAAGAATAAATGACATTTACATCAATTTAGTTGGCAAGTTCTTTGTACACAAGCAAGCAGGTCCCACCAAAGCTGCTAAATTTTATTTCTCAAGTCAGGTCATTGGAATCTTTTAATTGCAAAAGCATTTGCTATGTTGATAGGATATCACCAGAAACAACTGCCTGGTACTGAAAATCCTAATAATAATTTTATATAAACTTAAGTACTAGTATACATGTTGCTGGCTTCATAATAAAAACCAAGTTACTTCTATTTTAAAAGAAAATATATCAAATTACAATTCATGGAAGTTTTCAACCTCTACTGGAATCATAAAAATTAATATTTTTGTTTGTAGTGCTTCAGGCAAAGAGCATCGTTCACACTTGTTGACCACTTATCCTTTAAATCCTTCAGTTTTGGGAAGCAAGGCTGCTGAAGTGGCCTAAAGCCAGCCCCCATCAAAGACCTCTGTTACAAACAAAACAGTTAAAAACAGATGGCTTCAAAACTCAAAATTCTGAAAAATAAAGAGCAGCGAAGAGCAGCTAACACTGCACAATTCCTCGGGAATCTCCTGCTCAAGGAAGAAAACGAGAGATGACCCGTAGCCCAAGATGCTGCGGAGGGATCGGCTGGAGCCGCGGGAAGCGAGGCGCAGCCGGCTGCTCGGAGCTGGGGCTGGGGAGAGCAGCAGAGTTACAGTGAAAACAAGGAGTCCTGTGGTAAACAGAGTAAATCGGGACACAAATGCCGCTGTGCAAAGCACAGTTTGCAGCCCGAGTAAACTCCTGAAGGGGAATGTGAAGGTGGCCCTCCCGCTGGGCCATGGAACTGCGCCGCAAGTTCCGCTATCCTCGTCACATGCCATGAGGGGACACAACCCATAAAGGCAGGAGCCTGTGTCACGCCAACTTAATAGCAAAAAAGTAAATGCAGAAGTTCAAAAAGTGAGGTTTGTGTTTCTGACAGCAAAGTTAATAAAGCAAGCTTTGAATTTCCCCTTTTTTTCCTGATGGTATGTTACACCTCCTGATCAGAAACAAGATTTCTCATTCCTAGTCTTGACTTGTCTTCTTTGAAGTTTGAAGGCAGTTGGTTTTCCATTGTAAAGTTTTGAATAACAATTCATATTTTTGACGGTGCTGTATTTACTATAAGCTCTTATCTGCACCACAATCACAGGAGAACACCAGGAAAAAAAATTACTGATGAAGAATAACATGTCCTCTGCATTTTATCCAGTAACAATAAAAGTAAGTTTAACTCTAAACAACCCTGCTATTAAAAAATAGTTACCTGCTTTTTACATAACTAAGCTCAGGTGCAATTTTTAATATACTGTATCTTCATAGGTATATGGTTTAAGTGAAACACACTTCCTTGATGTGATTTATTTCACCAGGTATTTTCCAGATACAAATAAATAAGGACTTACATTTCCCCACGTATACAGGCATGGTTAGGGTGGAAATAAAATGCAAAAGCTATTGTCACAAATCTCTCTGACCCACGCTTTTAGGCACACAGCCGGTCCTAAACTGGCACACTTAATGCTTAGGCACCCACTCTTTGATGCTGAGGCATGCTCCTGCTTCCCTGCCTAGCAGAAGGTAAAAGCAGTCAGTAATTTACTGTAGAGACACAAAGATATGAGAAGGAACTTTCACATTTGTTATTGTTTGAATAACAAACCAAATGATCAAAATCAGACTCCCATACACTTTGTCAAACTGGTTTATACTAGCTGTAATTCTCATACTGTTGCAAGACATCACAACTGTTAGCAGTTCCATTTAAAGTGAGAGACAGGTTTGGACTCAAGAAAATCTCACAAAATGTGTGCACGTATGCAGGTGTATGCTTTTGTAATTGGCTGTGCTAAAGAGCTCCCTGGTTTGGAGAAGTCTAACTATGGGAATTAGATCTCTGAGCTCACTGCATCCAGGGCCTATGCAACACTCACAGCAAGCAGCAGGCTATCCCCACAGCAGCAGGCAGCTCTTGTGCTGCAACAAAAAGGTGGAAAGGCTGAGGGCAATGACTGCTTCTGGGAAGAACTATCTCTGTCACACAAACCAGTGCCAGCCCAACTCTAAACTGGGCTGAAATATGACAGAGGTGTTCTGTTCGAATGGGCTGCATCCAAGTTCAGAGGATGTCAGGAGTATTACGTAGAGTATTATGTAGTCATGCAGACTTGGCCTTTGCTTCTGAAACAACAATTTAGCAAGCAGCTGTGTCACCGCCATTCTAAGAAAATCCACCTTATTAAGACCCTTTTGAAACCTTTTGCCTAAGAGTCAACAAATACTATACAAGTCAACGGCCAATTTAAAAAAAAATAAAATCTCATTTTGGTTGTGGAATCACCATTAGCAGACATAAAAATTAGTTCTCCCGACAAATTTATCCTCTTAATACTTCAACCAGCTTGTGTCTTGGCTTTATTCTGCTGAACGGCTGAATTACCGAACTCAGCATTACTGTTCTTCTACTGCCATGGTCTGTCCTTCTGCCTTTCATGCTGACAACATTACGTGCTTAAGCAATTACTTAGAACATTTGTAAAAAACAAAAGTTTATATACATTCATCTGAAGTGAATAAGCACATCCTGAAACACTGGCATTTTACTATGACCACATACAGTTTTACCACAGAGTCCTGAATAATGCCATTCCAGTAGGATTGCTAATTCAATTGGCTTGGATCTTTGATTTGCTTTCCTAAACTCTAGCTTAAGGTAATGCAATTTTTGTCAACATTGCATTTGTTTTCTTGCTCTCATATATTTACAGTAGAGTATAAGATGCTACTTCCAAACAAGACACTAAATAGAATAATTTAGAAACTAATTTAATAAACAATTATACATAAAAATGTTCCACAGGCATGAGGCGTGAGAAATATCTCAGTACACTAGCACTATTCAACTGTCAGAGTCTTGTCTGGTAATTAACAGCAATGCCTACTAAAGACAAATCACATCTCTATCCTCAGTCAAAGAAAATATGGAGAATTTCAGCATGTGTCAAGGATAAAATATATATACTGACTCAATGCACTGAATTTCTTAGAAAATGAGCAGAACTTACAGAAAATGATGAGCCATGCTTTGAAACTGCAACTGGGTAAATTCCATCTCCTAGATGCACAGAGAGCTCCCAGCTACTTCTCTTTGATTCAGCAATAGGAATTCTAAAAAAGAAACAGACAGAAGAAAAATTTTAACAGAGATTTCATGCTTCTCCCAAGTTAACCAGAAGCACTTGCCTCATAGGATGGTCCTGAAGGATACAAAATATCATTAATCTATAGACACAGTTGGAGAGCATACCTGAAAAAAAATATATACTAAATACATTTTTCTGTCAAACAGCATATAAGGAGAAAATACACTCTTACTTTCTTTCTAGATTTGCCTTGACACACTGGGTATGCTGATAAAGTTATAGGAGGCCCTTGAATGCAGCCAGCACTTGCTGCAGAATTAGCTCAAACAGGATGAAAAGCAGAGGAGAAAGTGGGTTGGCAGGAGAATAGCAACAGTGATAACTGGAGCAGTCTTTTCAAGGGCAAAATATAATCATTATTTCTTTAATCTCATTCTCAGTAAACCTTAATTAAAAGTCAATTACAGACAAAAGATTCATCCAAACAAGTAATACAAGTAATTTTATAACTCATATACATTTTTAAGTATCTCATCCACAGAGCCCTTCAAGCATACTGAAAAAATAATGATGTATCATCACAGCCCACATGGAGGATTATACCAATTCCTGCAGCATTCTGTGGCTGCACCATTTATCAAGTAACACAGGAAACCTGAATCTTTTCAACTTAAAAAAGCACACACCTGGCAGCAAAGGAATGAGAACTGAGCCTCCATTCTTCAAAATTCAGACTGAAACATGCAATTTTCAGCTATTTTATTTAAATGTATATTCATTCTTCATTTCCTCATTCTAACTTCTCGAGTGTCTTCCACTTTGCCATAACAACTGGTGTCCAAAAGTATACTACAACTTTTCTAATGAGTGGTCACCATTAGAGTGACCAACATTACCATGAGCATGCACCACATGGCCTAAAGGGAAGGCAGGAAGGTGTGATTTACACTCCATTAAAACAAAACCACATTTTGGTATAGCTTTTCTTCCACTGACTCTTATATGTTTAGATTTTTCTGTAAGAAATCTGTAGGGATAATAATTTTATCACCTTTATGTCACTTTTAAGGATCATTTCTGCTATAACATTAATCTAATGTACATTATAGCACTTACTACACCTTTTATTGCAGCCTGCAGAGTCTTAAAACCAGTAAACAAGTTATACCACACACATCCTCCAGAGGATTCAGGTGACCAGTGAACCACACATCCCCAAAGAGAGTGCTCAGGCTTCCTGTGGAATCAACAGGGAGAAGCACCTGTGAGGCCTCAAGAGGCCACAGGAGGAGAAATACTGTCCAAGCCAAGGATGATATGCTGACTTGCCAAGGATTTCAACAATTATTTTAAGAACTTTAGGTTTTTAGATACCTGGAACTTAAGAAAGCACAAGTTCTAGTACTTAATGAGGCAAGCAGCTGCCAAAAATTGTGCCTTGCCATGTGCCTGGAAAGGGGAAATGGAAATGCTAAATATATCAGACACAAATAGATGCATAATGATCCTTAGTTACTTCTGGATGCAAGCCAAGTAAGACCTACATCAAATTTCACCAAATACCTTAGCTCACCTCTATCACTACCCTAAAAGTTCACAAGACAGATATTGAAAACAACCTGTTCCAGTGCTAACAATGCCAAGCGTTACCTTTCACATTTAATATAGTGACAATTGTCAAAACAATAAATCTGAGGAGTTTTCTGTGGTTTATTGGGTGCAATGTCATTTCTCAGCAACTCATATTGGAATTCCTGTATGTCACCAAACATTTAGACTGGCTGATAGGAAATGTGACAGACATAGGAGTTCCTGAAGAAGAGGAAGAGGAATTTCCTGCACAGGTAGCAGGCAGCAAGCTGAGATGTTTTCATTGCACTTCCTGGTATCAGATCACCAGTAAGGAGGAATACAGGCAGCACCTGGTTAAGTTCTCCACGACACTCCACTGAAACAACCAACAGGATTTAGTGGTTTATAGCAACTTCACATTTCTTACATTAGCACTAGGACCACATCACAAACTCAGCGTAGTAGATCTGCTTCACTGGTGTCATGAGATTCCTTACAGCCTTGCTGGCACAGCCCTGCTTCATATTGCATTTGACTGGAAGTGACCTCATGAATCTGGCTGCTGGCCATCAAAGGAAAGACAGCCTTGTTCTCCAGCAGGGATTATTTTTGTTCAGTCCTGTCTTGCTGAGCTTTGTCAAGTGTATCTCCAAACAGGATGCATGCATCTTGAAAGGCAAAACTATCATCACTGCTTTGCCTGGGTTTCAAACAGCCACATAACTCCTCTCTGCAACACCAATGGCCAGGAGGGCAAGGTCCAGAGCTGCATCAAATATACAGCAAATTGTACTTCCCTCCTGGAATTGCTAGATCCCTTTGCACAGGGACATTTCTCAGCTTTGCTAATCAGCTTTGCCTGTGGTTTTGTAACTATAACTGACACTGGCTAGAACATATACATTAGCTCATGACAATCCTATTTCTTCATTAAATCAAATTCCTTTCAAAGAAGTTATCTTGTAGTAGACTTCATGTTGATAGGATTTGAGGGTAGGGAACATTCATATAAATAAGGATTACAAAGTCCAAAAGTAAGGATCAAAGTCTAAGTTTGTTGAATATGAAAATGAAGTTGCTCACATCCATGAACTACTTTAGAAATGCAGACGTTTCTACCAGGCTAGGAAATGAGATTTGTTGTGGGGTTTTCTGTTGTTTTATGGTGTTTTGGGGTTTTTTAATCTGAGACATCTGAGTGCATGGGAAATTATATTTGTTCGTTGCCAAGGTTGCTGCCTTAGCTGAGAAGACTTTTAAGTCCTCCCAAAGAAAGCATCTGAACTCTGAATATATTTCACACTAGGTTCACAGAAAACTCCCCAAACTTCTGGCTACTCTCAAAATATAGAACTTTTAAAATTCTACATAATAGGCTTAAATCCAACATATTGTATCCACAGGAAAAAAATATCCCACTGAAAATAAAAATAGTGCAATTTTTGCCATCATAAAAAAAAAAAAAAAAAACACACAAAACATAAGGCACTTCCTTTCCAACCCTAGATTCAGAGTCCACACAGTATGTCTTCCCCAGGGTTCAACGTGCCCTCCCTTTTCTCCCAGTTTTGGCAAATGACATATCATCCAATAAAATTACTTCATTTGCCTATAAAGATCACTGCCTGCAGGAAGAAACACAAGTTTCACAGCAAGATGAGTGCCAGGTGGATGGGGAGCAGGGCCATGGAGAACTGTGAGCTGCTGATCCTTGCCAGGAGCATTACACACAAAGGGACAGAGACAGCAAAGGCAGCATGGCAGTCACAACAACAGGAGATGGGTGGAGAAGGGGCCTATCAACTCCTTCCACACTAAAATGGGCAGTTCTGAACCTCTCCACTCCAAAAAAATTGCCTTCTAAGGGGAAGCATCACAAGCATAAGAACACAGCTGAAGAGTGATGGCCTGGCTTTAAGTCATAAAGGCTTTACTCCAAAGCACCAATTACAAACATGTAAGCAACGCAACAAGAAAAACAGCAGCATTTGCTGGCTTAGTTATTTCTTTTCAAGCTCTACTGCTGTTTGTTCAACCAGAGATGTAGTCTGTGTAGAAATGTATTATGTCCCTTTTACCCCCTAATGCCGTGTGTGGGAGAGGAAGACACTTGAGAAAACACAGCAGCCAAAGCTCCTGGTTTCTTTGCAAGTTTTCAGTGAGGAAAAGCAGACAACTGCTAAAAATTTTAGGTCGACACATACTTACTGTGCTCATGGAACACATTCATTAAACTATTATCTATTCTAGTCAAAAACAAGTAATGAAAGAAAACAGACACTCACAAAAGCAAATCAAGTAATAACTCTACCCTGGCCATTTTGATTGTCACCAATCAATCAGATTGGTGAAAGAAGAAACTCAATAAAAACTACAATTTTCTGCAGTTTGTGCCAAATAAACTTCCCCCTCCCTATTACCACTGATGATGTAAATGAGTTAGGATGTCACCAGCTCCTAAAGGATCAGAAAATTGAGTACAGATTTTTATACTTCAAATTCAAAATGTGTCTTCTAATGCTGAGGTGGAAAACACGAATTCCTCTTCACTTCTGATATTTTTGCTGCATAATACTTTATGTAAACAGAGAAATCCCAAACTATCATAACAAATCCTCCCGTTTGAAAGATTACAAGCGTTTGAAAACCACATTATGTGACACTCCATAAAGCTGTTTTTCAATTGTGCAATTACCTATTCAGCAGTTAAATAAAAGTGAAATATTGACTTAAAACAATGTTAATGGTCAAAGAATCATTAAGAAATCCTTCATCATAACTTTCACAGCAGGTGGCCTGTAAAATGATCAAGAATAATGTGCTGGATTCTGTAGCCACCAAGGTCAGTTTCTGCATACAAATCTTGCAAAGGGAGAAAAAAAGACCTTCAGAAAGTGGGCCATTCATCTGAACCAAGTTCAGAGAATTTCCAGCACTATGAAAAGATATGTTATGCAAGCACATAGATGTATTCAGTGGGGGTAGACTGAACCAGCTACATGGAGACTACAAAGGAGCCCTCCCATGGCTCATGAATAAGTCGAGGAAATGATCAGAAAAAAATGCAGAGATGTTTAGACAGATGGCCCACTTAAAATGCCTGGGACAGGGCATAAGCAATTTTAATGAAACTTTAGATCTGCCATATAAATTGTTTCTTATTTTCCCTGCCCTCCCCCTACCCCTCCGAAAAAAAAAAAATCAAGAAAGGCAAATAGAAATTAAACAACTCACACAAGAGCATATCTTGCGATGAAAAAAAAATCCTAAAAATAAACCTACAAACCACCAAAAAAATCCTCCAAAAAAACTAAAAAAGGGAAGTAAATCTCACACGTTTGAGCATTATTGGTTTAATAAGTTGATATGCAAAGAAATATCCTTCAGAGAACCTTCAGTTATCAGATGAATATAAAAGCAGGGAATGGATAGATTAAAAGAATTCTAAACAGAAGTGTACTGCCAAACAAAACACAAATCTAAGCTTTAGTATCTGAGTACTTTCAACACTTTCCAACATAAAAGTTCATCATCACACAGAAAAGATAAAAGCAGCACTTTCACAGGATTATTTTAAGAACCAAAAATTAAGTGCAAGGAACCTAAGAATCTGGGAATATTTTATTCAGCAATTTGAAGTATTTTCTGTATCTATTCACACACATTTTCTACATATATTCAGACTGATCCATCTATACATATCATGTGCCCTTTTGCATTAAAATAGGTTTTCCTTCTTCCTGCTTTATATGTGCATACATATACATGTACCCTTTTCATTGTGAATATGAAAATATACCATCATTAGACTAAATTATAGTTCTTCATATGTCATACAAAATAATAACCTCTACCAGCCTGTGTGCCAGCTGATCAGACAAAGGCTGAAAGAATTACTCAACAGTTCTATCAAAAAGGTTTTACATTACATTTTCTTACGTATCACATTGAGATCAATAACAAATATGCATATTTATAACCTATAGTCTATTTGAATAGTGACCACAGGAAAAATAAAATTACATGGAAGGTAAACTATAAAATAAAAAGCAATGCTTTAAAAGGATGCTATGGAGTGCACTGTGCTTTGATTCAGAACAGCATACATCTGGATGTTCCCTTTTCCTTTAACAGAAGCTTTTTGAGCCATTTGCACTGACATAAGAGCCTGCAATGCAGTGACCAACAAAAACCTCCAGTGCCTTCAGCAGTGAAACCCAGATGAGGGCCAGAGAAACACTTATAAATCTAGGGTGAATTTAGCTGCCCAGACCTAAGGGTATGACTCAGTGCCTTTCATCTCTATTTAACTAATAACCTTGCAAAGAACCTGAGCTCACCCTGGCTAACCTGCTTCCCCTGTGGAGGTCTCTAAATATGCAAATCTCGGATCCTGCGAAGAGAGACACCCTAACCCCAATGTTTTAGAGCCAGCATCCTCAGCAGCCTGGCAGGGGCAAGGAACTAGGGGCTCCTCTGCCAAAGCTGTCTCCAGAGTCTTAGCAAGAAATTATCCTCCAAACACACATGCAAACAACAATTCTAAGCTTCTTGAAGGATCTTTCATGGCTCTTTTAGCTTTAACTCAGTCAGGTAAATGAAGTAGGATTGCTGTTATTGCCTGTCTTGATATAATAAAGTCATGTTTGCAGAGTGTATGTTCAAAGAATCAAAGATCCATGCTATCAGTCTTCCTCAGCCTGTGGGGGCTCACATCCACTTCCCATCTCTCAAGAGAAAGAGCCAGGGCCCAGGTAAGCATTGGGGAACTCACCACCCTAGCCTGCTGATGGTAGGAAGGAATGAGACATTCATGGAGGCTCAGAGAATTCATGGAGACTCAGGTTTGCATTCTTTGAGACAAAAAGTTTTGGCACTTGATCCTACTGCTGGGAAATTTCTATGCACTTAGCATTAGTAAGCTGCAGGAAACACAGTAACCCTGGGAGCTGCCAGCAGAGCCCAAGACCTCTCAGTCACAGAAAAGTGACAGACTGCCCAGTACTTCAGCAGGCAACAGCATACCTTTAAAATTTCAAATAAATAAATGTAAAATATATCTGAAACTGGTTTGCTGTCCTATGACATGTTAGGGCCTACTTTAGTATTTGGTTTCTGTTGGAAAAAGCAAACACCACAAGCATTAATGCTGGATAAGAGACCCTGCTATTTGTCTCATTGCAAGCATTTGTGAAATAAGAAGCAAGGAACAATCAAATCAAGTGTTCACAAGTACAGAGAAAAGACATTTATTTTTAGTATAATTTACAAGTCTGTGCTTCTAATCTGTTTTTTCAACCATCTTTTATTTACCAAAGGAGGAACCACTTGCAAGCAGGTGCTTTTAATCAGATCAGTCAACAATATTGACTTGTACGTGCTAACAACTGTTATTGAGAGAAAAATCTGTTTGTCATCAAAAAAGCTGGGGCTGTTTCTCCTCCAATTAAAGTGTTTCATTTCATAACTTTGTTGTTTTCCAAAACATCTTTTTTTTTTATTTTTATTAAGAGAAATTTGGGCAGTTGGCAAAACTAATAATAATAATTTACTGTGTAAAAGAAAAACAGTAAACGCCTTTTCTTATACAATTTTCCCCTTATTTCCTTAAGCAAAGAAACTAATTGTGCAGATATTTAAGAATAGTCTTCCAATAATTATCTCACTTTCTTTTTATGTGCAAAGAGCTTCAGAACAAGCCACTGTGATGTAGTAGAGAGGACTAAAGCTCCTCTATTAACATCATCCAGTAGCAGTTATATACTTTCCTACAACATGATGGCATTGGGCTGTAGCTGCCTGTTGGCAGTCTGTTTCCTACACCTCCATTCAAAGAAGGGCTCTTCCCAGTAATAATGTGCTATTTTTCATTTTGTATTAAGTTTAGAATATTACAGGTTTGCTGTCCACATAAAAAATGGGCAGAAGGAAATGCTAAGCTACTAATATGAAAATAAGGTAAAGTGATTAGAAATTACATGTAAGTTTGATAAGGAAATAATCCAATTTTACTTCTACATATAAGACTACTTTCCATGCTCTTTTTTTTTGAAACACCCAGGCAAACTTCATGCTAGGTTTGCTGTACTCATCTCAGTAGAGAAATCTGCCTACTAATCTTGAGCTCAATTGCCACTAACAGCCGTAAACCTGAATCAAAACACATTTAGTGCTTTCATCTGTCACCCTTTCTTTCAGAATTTCAGTTATTCAACTCCTTTTGTATCAGAAGTTCTGGAGAGTGATAACTCAGAAGTAACAGGACAATATACAGAGGCTGTGAGACTATCAGTGTTGTACCTCAGATCAGGAGGAGTTCTCAAAGCAAATTGTCCCAACCACCTGCACTTTGATTGCTTCGGATCACACTGCAGAATGGTCTTGGGATGTGCAAATCAGGTCTCTTTGTGATGAAGGAAGGCAGAAACCAGGTTCCAGAACTGCACCCAGCACACTCCAGTCACAAATGGGCATTCAGTTCACAAGACTAGACTAAATCCAATAAAACATCAAATACATAAAGTGAGAGTATGAGCTCCTCATCATGAACAAGATGGTACACTTGTACTGGCACACTCTCTAATGACAGCTAGATTAGTTTTTGAAGAATCCTTTATTCACATGAAGAGATTTTTATCTTAATGACAATTTCTGCAATTGCATTCCCTCAAAAATTCTAAATTCAGTATTTAGTCTAGATACCAAAGGAAAAAAAAAAACAAAACAAAAAAAAACAAAAAAAAAAAAAACCAAAAAACAGTGACATTTAAATTCAAGCTCAACTCCTCTTCTTTAGTTGCCCCAGTAAAAGTTATGTTAAGAAGTGTTTAATACCTACCAGCTCCTGCCAGCTGAAAGCAAAGAAAATACTGTGAAGTGCAGCATATTTGAAAAATTGTTCTGCAATTGTGGAGGACAAAATGCATATTTTACAATCAAATTTTAAAATTCCATTTTGAAAAATCGTGGCCTGAGCTGCCTCTATTTTTTTAGATAATATCTTCTTGAACATATTGCCATTTCCTCAACTATCACTAATTTACAAACTTAATCCAAAAAACCACATTAACCTATCTCTTTCTTATTCAGAGATACACATTTGACCCACAGGCACTAACAACAAACTGAGATACAGTGTTTCCTTAAAGAACAAAGTTTTTAAAACCCAATATAGTGAAACTTTTCAATACCTGCTGAACTTACTAAAGGAGGAACACTATCAAGATTGAGACAACTACTACAGCTAAGGGAAAAGAAAAGACATCAGAATAAAGCCATCTCTGAGGAAATTTGGCAACAGCAGAGAGAGCAAGAACACTGGTCTTCTTTAAGGCCCACAAGGAATACAATGTGCAAACTAAGGAAAAGTTTTAAATTATACTAGGTAACCAAAATACAACTCCCAACCTGTCTTAGGCCAAACTGAAAGCACCTTTTTAGAGAACACCATCTCCAAAAATCCTTTTGAGTTTTTTGTTAAGAGCTGCATATTGAATGTTGTCTTTCCTGTGGTTTACAGTTTCATTTAGGTCTCACCCTTTTGATCTGCCAGTCCCCTTGGAGCTAACCAGATTGTATTGCCAGAAGTATGGAATTTCTGCCACACTTTGTAGGACTCATGATTTGACCTGGTTTCTCTAAAGCCTGTCAGATACGCAATACACCAAAGGCATATTATTTAAAATAGAATTACACTTATGTTTTTGTGCATCTTGGAAAACACAAAGCTTGCACCAGATTTCAGTAGAGTTCCAGAGTATTGCAAGAGCTCAGCCATCACACAGAACTTATCGCCTCCCATAAACTTGTTGCAGCAGAACCAAGAGTCCATCCAAGAGCTTAACCATCTCATGCCAATGAAATCAGTTTGGGAATACAGCTGTATTGATCACATTTTTCTGTTGTGCTTTCTCCTCTATAAGAAACTTAATTCAGACAATACACAGAATGCACATTCAGGATGGCCCACAGTCCTGCAAAAGGATGACCAGATTTTCCTTGCTAGCCATCCTATGTGCCATAGTGTAAGAAACAGAAGCTGGCCAAGAGCTGGGATTCATTTGGAACTCTATGTTTTTCTAGACAAGGCCTGGCTTTTCAAACTATGTGCACAAGAACTAGTGCTGGGTGACAACACAGCTACCAACGCTGTAGCTACCACACCACAGGTAAATATGATTACAGCATTTGGCTAGAAGTACTCAAGCTAGTTTCCAGCAGGCAACGTCACAGCTACTTCCTCCCCCACTATGTGTATGAAATGTGGCGTATTTCACAGATTCTGAAGCTTTGTTCTCTGTTTCTTCTGCACTAGACTCCTATGAAACAGATTAATGCCACTAATTCTGTTCAGTTAGAGAGAAAAAAACATAGCAGATGAGAAAACCCCCCAAAAGTTCATTAAAAATTATATTAGATAACATAAAACATGCCTATCTCCAACGAGCACTCGTACGTCATGTCTGGACAATTACAGCACATAGCAGAGCTCAGTGACTCTCATTACC
Source organism: Passer montanus (assembly GCF_014805655.1). Classification (NCBI taxonomy): domain Eukaryota; kingdom Metazoa; phylum Chordata; class Aves; order Passeriformes; family Passeridae; genus Passer; species Passer montanus. The sequence goes on from NW_024372370.1 coordinate 1,452,098, forward strand.
TTCCATACATCACCCCCTGCACTTCCAGCTCACATCCGGCACTCGCACCACTGAGCTTTCAGCACTTAATATTAACCATTTTTTCCCTTCCTAACTAATGCAAAGAGAAAGGTACCTCTCACAATGAGTTAGACCTGAAATTGGCTGAACTACCTTTAGGTAATGCTCAGCTATATTTTTTACATTACTTAGGCACTACAACTCTTGGCCACAGAAACACAGGCATCTAATAATTTAAGAGTGATACATATTCAAAAGTTGATAAATATCTATTGCTGTCTATGTATTTTCATCCTTTTAATAAAACATTTACCATTGTTCATATTATGGTCTCACAAGCAAAGAGAAGAAAGACAATAAGAAAAAAAATGTGTATGGGCTTCTAACTCTGCTAAAGTTACATACATCTGACCTGAATGAAGGAATTTGAGAATTATTAAACTAGAGTTGAATGTGAAGGACAAAAAATTTGTAACAGCTAGTGCCTCATTCTCAGTACTAATACAAAAACTTTTGCTCACTAAGCTTTCTGCTGACTAAGGTCAGAATTAGAGAAGCCAGGCTGTGCAGGTGGGATAAACCTTATTGATTATGTTTATTTTAGCATAATCATGATCAGGACAGAATGGGGACATAAAAATGGCTGTACTGACTGTCCTAAATATCCCTCTAGTCCAATATTCAATGATAAACAGTAGAAAGTTAAACGTCTAAGAAGAGCATAAGAATATAGTTACACTTCTACAATGTACTTAACTGTAAGTTCCATCTCCTTCCTTTCCTTTTTGCCCAGACAATTAGCACTAATCAGTGCAGTTCAGTAATTGACAAGGAAAAGAATAAATATCCTAAATATATAAATAACATAATATATTAAAATGTACTACATAAGTACATTTTAAAATGCTATGGAAAAAACTTTCTTTAAGCATTACCTTTTATACATCCAGTTATTATTTAATGACTATAATTACACATAGATGATACTGCAATTCTTATTAACCCAATACACATACATTTTTCTGTGAATGTTTCTATTCTATAAACAAGCATGAATAAACAAGTTGTATGTGATCAAAAGGATGCTAAAAAGAACATTAGGATATTTGTGACTGAAAAAAACAGACTAATTTTGAACAGAAATGCTAAAATGTGAAGTAAAATTGTTGTAAAAACATAAGGAAGATCCAAAATATTTTTGAAATACACTTTCAGCTGTAGTGTATGGCAACTGAAAGAGGATACCTAAAGTTGATGTTCAGAACTGGTTTTCACAACTTTGCCTTCAGCCCCAATCCTTCCTGCACACTCACCTGCTGAGGGAATCCATACACAACATCCATGTTCTCCCTCAGCCCAAAGTTTCCTTGTTTATACCCAACATAATTTTTCTAAAATGCAAATTACTTACTGCAACCCCTCTGGACCGTCCTGGATGAGACAAACCTGCCTTGTGTGCTGATTTTGGCTAGGGTAGAGGTCATTCTCCTCATAGCTGGTGGCTGGGGTTAAATCACCAAAGTCCTTATCTCTGAAGAGTTATGCTCCACCCTGAGCCTACTTACTCAAAAGGGTTCACTTAAATACACGTGTTAAGTCTTGGGAAGAGGCAGCCTGTAGTAGAGGCAGACATGCAATGTCCGAGATCAAAGAACAGAAAAAAACCACAGTGAATAGAAGAATAAGAAGGACTTAATATTAGTAAGCATTGTGAAATGATTGTGATTTGAGGATACAAGTAACAAGAATAAAGGCTTTGCTGCAGGGGAGACAGCAGGGCAGGCAACAAAGAATTTAAAGAAAAGTGCTCTCACTAGCTCAAGGAAGCAAACAGGGTAAAGTTGTCTACTGACACTAACAGCTAGGTGCAGCCAGATGAGGACCTACTTTAAATTTCAGTGTCTGGTAGAAAAATGGGCAGCAGGGCCAAGAGAAAATCATTACTGTGTCACCAAGGTACGTCACCATCTCTGCCACCATCATCCCAGAGAGAGAAGATTCAGAAACACATATCAGAACACACAGGGGTAAAGACAAAAGCTTAAAGCCTAGGAACCCAGGTTTTTTTGAAGCATTTTTTTTTAAACTGGAATTAATATGCAAATAATTTATTTGTATCATCTCACTATTAACTGCAGAAAGACTAATTTTCCTAAACAACACAGAGAGACAGGATAAAGATCTGTCATCTCCTTTCTAAGTCCATGGGTAAACATCCCTGGTTTCAAAAGAACAAGGTCCTGTGCTGTTCTTTCCTGCCCAGTCTTTCTCACACTACAGGCTTTGAAGATATATGTTAAAGGGAAGCCACAGCCAAAACAAACTCCAAGCACCACATCTAATTACACAGAAAAGAATGGTCTGTGAAAGATATTAAAGAATCATCCATAATCATAAAAGAAAATGTCATATGAGCAGTCTCAACACAGATCCAGGGAAAAAAATCAGAGTCTTTGAATACTTACAAAGAAACAACAGAAATCAGTATTAAGTATTTTTTACTTAAGGCAACATCTATCCCAAGTATCCCATTGAAAATACAATGGCATATCCACGTAGCTTTCCTTTTAAGATTCACAATACCTCCCAGTTACAAAACAAAAATATACAGCTACCTGTAATGCAGGTAGTAGATGAGTGATTTTGAGTTTGCAAATATCAGGGATGAGATTCAACTCCAAGACAGCACACAGCGACACTATTAGCAATGTTACCTCTCAAATAATTCCCCCATTAGAATTATACAAAACTGCACAGTCACAAACCAGCAAATAGGCCTGTAGATCTTGCATACAAAGAAATGAAAAATATTCCTTTCTTTTAGTATTCCTTGGTAATGCACATACCAGGAATATCTTAAAACAAAAGTGAAGAAAGAGATCTCCAAGACTTCAGAGACAAAGGTAGGGCTTATTTTTGTCCTCAAGAAAATAACTCTTCAGTATTTTTATTTAAACACACACACAATGAAATTATACAGAAGAGACCCACCTCTCTGAAAGATGAAAAGAAAGAAGTCTTAGCTCAATCTTGTATGTTTACACTTTTAGTCTTACCCTTAAACAAGACTGAATTGAGCATAACCGCACTGAAGGTTTAGCTTCTACACTGGCATATCAAATTTCAAGTCAACAGCTCTTTTATTTAAAATATGTTAGATAAAAAGGTAATATGCTCTCTGTAAAGAGTTCCCTGGAGGTTAGAAGAACCAATAAATTAACTGTTACCATATGCTTGGCTCCTTTTGGCAAAATTCAGTAACAAAACACTGCCAAACCTCTTTAGGCAAGCAATAACATTTGGTAGCTTATAGCACAACTTGGGAAAATAGAAAACTGAGTGAGAAGCTTGGGAAATAATAGAAGAACTTTCATTTCTATCCTATAGTTAGCTACATGCTGTTGGAAGAAAAATTCTAACAAAGTCAACTTTATGGGTCTGATCTATAGCAAACAGTTGTCTTCTCAAGCAACACACACTGGTTAGTACAGTAATCAAATATTCCATATTTGGTTTTTTAAACAACAATAGATATGCATGACCTATTTTGAAAATAGGAAGGTTTGCAAAATTAGTATTCTGAAGTGTTAACCTGCATATTATCAGTGCTTTCATTATAGGTTTATTTCATTATAAATGAGAAAGCCTGGGCTTATTTGCAATGCAATGTTCTTAGAGTTTACTTATCCTAAAATTAAATACTTCCCACCCCTTCCTCCTATATCTTTTATACCTATGTAATTGAGACTAGATTGTGACAGAGAAAAAGCCTTTAACACTACATCTCTAATCATAATTATAGACTGGGTATTTTCAGGACATCTATTACAGATATTTTTTAATACCAACAAAAAAAAGCAATCAATGTTTTTTTCAGATATGAAAACGTCCATTTTATTTTATTTTTGTAATCATCTATGAAAACACCAATTCATTACTATTCTTATTTCCAATAAAATGGTTATAGCCTGTTCTTCCTGCCATGATGGCTGGTATGTAGAGGAAAAACAGATACTTGAAAATCCCATATTTCTTAAATCAACAGCATCATCCCAATAAATTGTAATTTTGATGTATAAAAAAATATTTGTTATTCAGCTTACAGTTCCACATACATCTGGCAAGCAGCGTGAAGTAGGTTGACACGTACAGGCCAGACATTTCACTTCTTAAAGTCATGTTATTGCATGGTTAATCCTATATTTGCATTAATTTGATACAAGCACTTACAGGTAAAAATAATCCCAAAGTATAGGTCTAAAGATTATAATAATAAGCCTCTAGAAGGTTTTACCAGAGGAAAAATATTTTTTACCATTCTATGGATGTTTGCCTCATTCAGCCATTTGGGATTTTATTAATAATCTTCTCATTACTGTATTCATCTTCCAATTTATTATTTTTTATTTTAAGTAAGACAATTTCTGTGAAGACTTGACACTGAAATCAGAGACTTCATTACCCTGCAAATATATCCACATTTTAAAGTATTTAAGAGGGTTAAACAAAATGCAAACATTTAATGCAACATTAAGCATGTGAAATAAAAACTTGATTGCCTAAAGCAAGCATGCTATGCTGTTACCCTGGTGACAGGTTAAAAAAGGATTGTGAGCTGAATGGCTGTATGATATGAAATTAAAATGTTTCACATTGAACAATCCAAAATGAATTGGGAAAGGTTAGAGCAGAGGAGAGAGAAATCAATTCTCCAATGGCAATGGTGAATGGAAGTGAAGTCTGAATAGGATTTGCCAGTGGGGTGCAACAGCTGCCAAATATCCTGCAGCCAAAGAATTACAATAATACTGATGAAGTGTGCAAGAGCTTTTGGAATCATTGCAGGGAACAGAGAAATACTCCTACAATAATGAGGCCATTCTGTGTCCCATCCCACTTTTGCAGTTGAATCAAAGGGAAAAGAAACGGTTGAAAATTGTAATACTGAACAACAAAGGTATAAATGAATTACCTATCCCTTCAATCAGTATCTTGTATTTAACTGCAGCCTCTGTGAACATGAATGAAGTAAGCATGCTAAAGAATGGACAAATCGAGACACATACATGTAAAAGTATGCAGACAATATTGAGTGAGAGACTTGTTTCCCATATATTTTGTTGACAACATTTTTACAGCAACAGCATCCAGAATAAGCTGTACACTACACAAACAAACAGCAGGACACAACCAGTGCCTCAAGGAACTACACAAGGTCAGGTGCTGATGGTCATGCTTATCTTTAATAATTCTAGAAAGGAAATATCAGCAAAACTTCTCATGTGAATGCAATTACAGGTGTATTTACTGAGCTTAGAGACCCCAGAAGTCAAGAAAAACGTTGCCCTTCCATAAAATTATCCTACACAACTTAATTTCTGCCCTTGGAAACTCCAAGTAAAATACACAGAGGAAGACAAAAACATGTCCTAAAAATACCTGTGAAATGACCAGGGAGCACATGGCAATTAGCACACACCTTGTCAGTTTTATGGTTTCACGCATACACATTTTACACACAGACAAATATTAAAGAACAGGTTTAGGAGGTGTAAACCTGCATGAGAGGAAATAATCGTTGGGCTTATAGAGGGGATCAAAGTAAATTAAATAGAGAGAGGTCTTGTAAAAGAGAGGATCTTGCAGAAGAGGTCATAAGCAAAGCACAGATGAGAAAAGGGCCAGATTAACAACTAAAAAAGGGACAGGAATTTGGCAGCACAATAGAAAACATTCACATGTCTATATTATGCAAATTCAAGTTTCAGCATTAAGTGAACAGTAGCTACAGAAGCTATAAAGCTCTTACAGCAGATGCTGTTTTCCCAGAAGACATGGTGAAAATAAAAAATAAACATAGGGACTTAGCCAGGTCCATTTACTTCAGTGAAAGCCTTTCCCACCAGCAATTACCTCAGCAAGATGTGGGGATCTTCCCAAGAGATGTTCCCTGAGACTCAAACTTTAAGTAATTATTATCTTCATAATGATTTCATAATGGTTAGCAACTCTAAAGACTGAGCAAGTGTGGATTCCTGAGTGCCTAGAACACATTTTTCCCTACAAATGACAGGGATAACAAGCTATGAAAACTTCCCATGACAGACTGCTCTATTCCTGGAATAGATGATTAGGAATCATATGGAACATATGGCTGTGCTTTCAAACAACTATAGAAATACCTTATATTACCTGTGTTTTCAATCTGATTGCAGTAATTTAATCAAATCAAAGAAAAAAAATACCATACATACACTTTGTAGAATCATAAAAGCTACCTTAACAGCCCATTCCAATTTTTATATTTTCCATAGAAGTTCATTCCAAACTGGCAAAAAATGCATGTTTCATTTATTTGCAGCTACTTTTTTATTTCTAGCACATATAATCATCTTTCTGTGATAAACAACTGAACAACCAAGAAGAGAAAATAATATCAGATTTAAAGACATCTAGAATATTATATAGGGCATCTGGTTTTGTAGTTATTCAGCAAGATTACAAAAAAAAATATACAGTAATGACTCACAAAAGGTCAAAAGAACAACATTAGATAACAGCTAAAGAGACAAGAGGGTTACCACAACCAGAAAAGCTCATTATAAACAGGGATTTCACATGAAAAAGAGGAGAACAGGGCCATAGTACCTTGCAAGTCTATGGCAAAAGAGAAGATCACACAGTGAACAATGGTGTGAAGCTACAGTAGTTACACAAACATCCCAAAGACTTTCAAAGGCCTAACAGTAAATTATGGGAAGAATGCTGGACTTGTTGAGCAGGGGACCTGAACAGTAAGGATAAGGCAGTGTTGCTTTCATGAGCTAAGGATGACTGCATAATTCCAAAGTGGGGGAATGAAGAAAGCCACAAGTAGGCAGGACTTAAACAGTACTGATGAAAACAAAGCAGTTTATCTCTATATAAAGGGTATCTCTAGGACAGAGCCAAGTATACATGTTTAGCTGCACTTGCAATAACTGGCAAGTTAATACTACAGTTCACATAATACAATTGATATAGTTCAGCAGTGCCTGTGCTGAAAGCAAGAACTCTCTCTTTCCAAGAGGCCCGTTCAGATGACTCCAGTGAATTTTCATGACATCATCTTCCTTCTTTTTAAAATTAATGTAACATAACCTTATTTTGTGCTGCTCCAGCAGTGCAGGAGAGCCAGCAAGCTTTGCTATTGGGCAGCTCATCATCCTTCCATATGGGGAAGCCCTAGGCTGGCAAAGAGCTGGCTCTGTCCCAGACTCCAGCAGGGTAATAGGTGTAGTCTCTGTGAGAGCAAGGATGCCTGAGAGGTGCGGGACTCCACTGCTCTCTGAGCAGCTCCCTCACTGCCCTATGATCAAGCAATGGCAAGGCAAATACCAATATAGCTGTACTGAATCAACCCAGACAGGAACACAGAATAATTCATTCAACATAAAGCTAAATAAATTAATTGCTGTTCTTGCAGGTCACCAACCATTTTATATTCACTGCACTGGACCCCTGGACTTCAGAATTTTAAAACAAGAATAGCCCAGCTATTTCAGAACTTGACAAAAACTTGTTTGCATTTTAACTTTTCACTATATACTTTCCTTCCTGGGAAAATATTATTTTATGCTTAGAAAGCATAATTCATTTTAGGTCTCAAAATACTTCATACATGTTGATAAACAGATATTTACAAAATCTCAATGGGGCAGCAAAGTATTAAGTTCACTTTGCCTTTTTGTAAACTGAGGCCAAATTCAACTGACTTCTCTAACATCCCACAAGAGCAATTTAACAAAAAGACTCTCAATCCAGTCCTCTATATTAAACACACGAGCAAGAAAAACCTCTAGTGCTTTTTTTTCTTGCTAGCAATTTAAAATGTTTTCCAATGTCTTACCATCTTTTTGTGTGTAGTTTAGTGCTTTTTTTTCTTGCTAGCTAGCAATTTAAAATGTTTTCCAATGTCTTACCATCTTTTTGTGTGTAGTATCAGGTAATATGGGCATGCAGCTTCACTGTTTTTTTTCCAAGTCATAAATGATGAAAGGGTAAAACCCATAGAAAAATTAGGAAAATACACTTAGCAGCCAACACAAGCAACACATAGGAAGTGCTGTAGGCAATTGGGTTTAGAAGTATAAACATCACATTAGTAGACCCATGAGATAGCATGATGTAGCCACACCTGGAGAGACACTCTCCTATTCCCCTCCCAACCCACTAATGAAAACAAGTCTGAAGCCAAAATGTGAAGATTCAACTGTACAACATCATTTCTGGTCTCAAAGGCTAACTACATCAAACAGACATAAAATAAGCTGGATTCACTTCAGCCAAAATATGTTTCCACTTGAAACAAGATCAAGTTCTGTCTAGAAGACCTCGGGGTTTTACTAGATGCTGTAAATCTGTTCAGCAGCTGTGGGTGGCACCAGTTTCACAATAAAGTGTACTATGGAGTAAGTAGGAAAAGTCCTAGGTAAAATAACTAAAAGCTGAACAATGAAACAATCATTAATCATCCATGGCTTTTTCCTGTAGGAAATATGTGCCCCTATTATCTGGATATCACAGTGAAATATGCACATTAGTATGTGGCTCACAAAATACCAAACACTTTCATTAGTAAGTGATCTTTCAAAAAATACTTGAAAAAACACCCCAGCCAGGAGGAATCCCAAAAAAAACAAACCATCCTACATCCAATTTTTCCCAAGAAAATGGGTTAAATAAAAAATAGTAAAATTAAAACTGAAAAAAAAACCCCACACAGAAAATGCTCTAAATACTTGATTGCATCACAAAAGTAAATTGCATTACAAAAGTAAATGCTTATATTTCTGCAACTCTGAGCATGCATGGATCTCCAACAGCTGTTCTAGCTAAAGCCTGGCAAGCTCTTCTAGGAGACTGTTGATGAGGCCAGGGGTACTACATAACAATACATTCAGTGGAAATTCACCTGTGGGTGCTCCACCCAAACCATAACACCATTTATTCGGGCACAGGAAAGGCAAACCAGCCTTGGGCTTGTGACCTGCACTAACCTCAACACCAGCCAGCCTACTGCAATGAAGACTGCCACCACAGAGGTCAGGTTGGCTGAAACTAGCTGAGGGAAGTTGGGTGCCAAAGGTGGAAACAGCTGGCTGGTCATCAGAATATGTTTCAGCAAGAACCTTACAGTTGATTATTCAGTCACTCAGGGAACTGCAAAATACATATTTTCCAGTCACACCCCAGAAAATATCATCAGTTATAGAGAAATCCCCCTCATGAGATTCTTACTACTTTGACCTGTGGAAAAGAGCTAAGGCCCACCTGACTCCCTTTTATGAGCTCACATATTCCTGCTTGCTACACATTCCCACTCTTGTAGCTCTTCCAGAACAACTTCACGTGTCAGAAATAGCCTGCTTCTGACAGAATGATCTGAAATAAACTATTATTGAATAGTTTCTATGCTAACATAGGTTATTTTTGCAGAACCAGAGTGGAATGCAACTACACACAAAATCACACCTGCATACCTGGGCAGGAGAAGGAAAAACACAGAGCAAGAGAGGAGCAGCCTGCAGCAAGATTCCTTAATCTGGCTCAGCTGCACTTCATCTGATTATAGTCCTGGTAACCCTGATAGTGAAAGCTGAAGCTTCTGTGAAGTGCTCCAAGCATGGTACTTTCTGTCTCTCTGACCAAAATAACAATCCTGATCATGGGCTGAATAAATCACAGGGAAAAAAGGGAACACAAAATACCCCTGCAGTTGTGAAAAGAATGCATATTATAAACATGGCTCCCAAAGGGAAAAGAAAACAAATTAAAAGCAAAGATAAGCATATAACTCATGTTTAGCAGAAAACTGTTTGACAGCTGTGACTTTAAAAGAAATAATGTATGATTTCAAAATATTACTCTTCAGTAGTTTTTTGCACAAGACTTGCTCAATTGCTTTCAGTGCATATGAAAAAAATGCTGTCAACATAAATAGTGCCAGAGAGCTGAAATTCTGTAGGTGATGATCAATGTATCAATGTATTTGTCCAAACCATTAGGAGAACATTACAGATCAGCTTTGGAGCATGCAGTCTCTCTAGTCTGCTCACATCCTCCAAGATGGATTTAAAACTCACACAGACTCCAAATGCCCAATTCTGCCATAGTGAAGATTGCACCCAAGATCACAACTGGCCTTTTGGATTTGTTGTAGCACACGTTTCTAGTCTGTACTTTTTGTTTACAAGTATTTTTCAAACAGAGTGCAGTCTTATGAATAAAGATGTGCTTTTCCTCTGGCCACAACCCTGCTCATTAAAAAATACCCATTATACGGAGCACCTTCAACTATAAGTGAGATGCAGTTTGGTTAAGTTAAGGACATGGTGAAGAACCTTTGATGGGACTATAGTAACTCATATGCTCCACAGTGCTCAGTCCCCTCTAGAGGGAGTCCACTAACTGCACTAAGGAATGGAGAACACTGTCCAAGACACTGCACAATTCTTCGACCTCATTCTGACTTTGTTCTTTCCTTTTTCCTTAGAAGAAGCTGTATCATTTTGGGAAAAGGGTATCATTATCAGATTTGGTTTCTTCAGAAGTTACTCACCAGTAAGCATTTTTGCATTGGCTCATCCTTACTTGGCCTCAAACAGGCAGCTTTGCTATCATTAAAGCAAGTAGATCTAACAGTATGTATGTATTGAAACCGTGACACGTTCAATAAGAACCACACTCAGCCATCACTGGGAGAAAATTCTAAGGCTTGACTTCTGAAGGATTCTTAAGTACATGCCATCACGGCAAGAAAAAGTGGTTCTTCTGTACTGAAAAGATTTCTTAGCTTCACCATTTAAAATCTGAAAAATCTTACCTTAATCTATTTTTACAAACGTGTGCTCTTTTCATGTGACCAGACTCTGCTGCCTTCTCTTCCCATGATGGAAGAATACCTGTGACTGAGTTTGGCTAGCACTCCAAAAATGAGCTAACTCTTTTTCAAAGCAGGAGTGTATTTGTTTCCCTAACACACCAGAGCAAGAGATGGGTGACCATGTCTGACTGCTCAATGTCATATTTCATTTACACCTCTGTTATCTCAGTTAAAATAGTCGTATGTGTCTTTTCCATTAGGATACACAGACACCTAGTACTAAAAAAAGTACTTGTGAAAGGAACAAAACGTTAAGACTGTTCAGAAATTGGAGTCCTTTCTTTTCTTTTTAGCTAGTTAGAGCATTTTAGAGGGAAGAGAAAAAAATCACAAATCAGAGCAGAGAATGCAATAGCAGTTTGATCATCACTGCTTAAATTAACAATTCCTCTCCTTATTCTAAGCACAAAGTAATCCATTGCTTCTCTGTAGCAGTACCAGACTACTTTACTTCCTATGCTGGCCAGTAAAAAACTAGAAGCAAGGCTCCTCCTCATTTTCCCTGATTCATCTTTTTTCAGGTAAAAGTGGCCTTTGAGTGTCTGTTCTTGTCCTTATGCCACTCACTATGGAGGATATAACTTGTGGAAGGAAATTAAAAGGTGCTTTACTTTCCCCTATAGATACATAAGGCAAGCAGTGACCCAGCCCTGCATATGCTATACATTACAAAGCTGTTATGCCTGCCCTAAGTGTCTCTTTCTTTTTCTTTAATACCATATGGTACTAATTATCTTTGTGGGTACAAATAAAAATAAAGACTTCTTGAAACCACATTTGATTTATTCCTGACCACTGAAAAATCAGTAATAGAATACACTGTCAAACCACTGGCATGGAATGTGAATAATGTCTACCCTGCACTATGACTTCCCTCACATACAAACCTACATGCAACTACATTACAAAACATGAGGCAAGGAGAATTATGCTGAAGTCAGGATTCCCTATATACAACCATTGCTAACACCAACTACACAAACAAGCTTCACAAATTCAGTAAATTTTAACAGAAGGTCTCAAGGCACTGACAGGGATGGGCCAGAGGATAAGGAAAGCTAGACATCCTAGAGAAAAAAAGCATCTTGTTCAAAAAAGCCAAAGAAGTAAATTAGCATTTTGAAATGGGTACTGCAATGGCTAAACAGTTAACAGTACTGCCTAGGTTACTGGCAACTACAATGAAAATAAATGGAGGAGTGAGGGAATAAAACACACAAAAAAAAAATCACACTTAAGGTGTTGACTCTTCCATCATTTACCTTCCACCTTTACAGTTTGAAAGTGTTTTCAGAATTAAAACTCTAAACTATTAAGGTTCTTCATCAAGGTAGCAAATTACTCACAAATCTACAATATTTTAAAGCTCTGTAGCTGAATATTCATATTATGCCAAAGTGCTTAGATTGCTTCAAATGGGCACATGGGAAATTTGTGATGCTCAATTTGTGGTTAGTTACTAATGCAGCAACATTTTGCATTAATGAAACTCCTGATGTGCATTAATTACTGTACTGGCTTGTAACACATTTTTGTGCCTATTAGTTTGCTAATACTTAGAATAAAAATAATCATGTATGACTTGTGCAAGTAGGGAAATGTAAGCCACAGCTCATTTGGAATTTAGAAAAAACAGACTATATTAAGGAACCATGCAGTTTCTCACCAGTTATTCTTGTGCATGAGAAGATGCCATTAATGAAATGCATCAGCACATCTGAGTTCCTAGAAATGAACTTACCTTGGAGTCCCTAAAAATCGCTGTGATCTCAGTTGTTCAGCCACATACAAAGATGCTGCTGTTGCCAGTAGTTGTCTTCTTTCAAGATCTGTCAACTTGTGTCCTAGTTTTCAGAAAGAAGTTAAAAAAGAAAAATTAGATACCACAGACCAACACAGACACAAAAAGTAACAACTACCAGTAAAGACATTGCTCAGTCCTCACACATGAAAGCTACATATTTTCCCTTTAAATTAGGATGAGGCGTAGCATAGCAGACGCTCTGAGTTTCAGAGTTTAAATTGCATGTTTTCATACAAATCAGCCCAACTGCTAACACTGGTATCTCTGTTAAAAACAATTTGACAACTGAAAGAAAAGAAACTGAATGATGCTGCAGCATCTTGTTTTCGTTACTGAAATGTCACCGGTTGACATATTGTGCCTCATGCTGGTAAGGAATCCATCTGTACATTAGAACTTACTCAAAATATAGAACACTCTCAGTACTTTATCTGAGGCAAAGGCTACAGATCTTTCAAATAAAAGGGACAGCACAACAGTATAAACCCAAAAAATAAATGGGGATGAGGCTACTCATCAGCCCTGGGTCATTTAGTGTTATTTGTGTAATCATTAGTTCACAACTAATGGAGCCAAAGTCACACTTGACACTTTAGAAGCACAAAGTGGCTCAAAGCATTCTATAATCTGAAGTCAGGCAACCTAACAAATATTCGGCAAAAAGATACAACTGGGGTGACAGGAAGCAGGTTTTCTCCCAGTCTGGTCTTGTTCCAGAAAGTGAAGGTTAGATAAAGATTAAACTGTCCATTCAAGAGGCTAAAAAGAGCACAGGAACAGAACTCTGCCCTCTCCATCTTTAGGTCAGAAATCACACAACAGATATTTTGTATGAAAAGGTGGCAAATATGTGGCCAAGAATGATGTAAGATTCCAGAGAAGGACCACCAAGATGAGTAGAGAAATGGAGCATCTCTCTTATGAGGAACAGCTAAGAGAACTGGGATTGCTCAGCCTGGAAAGAGAAGGCTTCAGGGTGACCCAACTGCAGCTGTCCAGTACCTGAAAGGTGCCTGCCAGATAGATGGAGAGAGAATATTTTCAAGAGCATGTAGTTAAAGAACAAGAGGGAATAATTCAAACTGAAAGAGTTTTTAGACATTAGGAATAAATTCTTTACTGCAAGGGTGGTGAGGCACAGGAACAGGTTGTCCGGGCATGAATGCCCATCCCTGTAAGTCCTAAGGCCAATCTAGTCTAGTGGAAGGTATCCCTGCCCATGGCAGGGGGGTAAAACCAGGTGATTTTTAAGGTCCCTTGAAACCCAAGCCACTCTATGATTCTGTGAGAGAGAACAAAAAGACAAAGTACTTGGCTTACAAGGCAGGAAGTTAAATTTATACAAAACAGGACAAAAACTGCAAAGCTGAATTGTCATGAAGAAAAGAGGCAAACTTTATCCTTGAGAAACAGATTTTGCATAAGTGACAGCAAGAGCATTTCCCAAGGAAGAGAGGAGAATTACACAATTAAGTTAAAGGTTGAGAACTGAAAGACTTTGCTGAACTCAGTTACAACACAGCTCTCAAAAAGTGTTTTATGTGTACATACCACAGCAAATGCCATCATCCAGAAAAAGTACAGATTTCACATGAAAGGATGGGGGAAAAGCTTTGGAAGGCTCTATCTCCCAGAGGAACTCTGCCCAGAGAAACATATTTGCTTCCAGTCCTGCAGCAGACAGTCACACAGATCCCTTCTATACCTCCACCATCCCATGCCCTCAGTGCTATGTAATGTAAATTCACATTCCCCAGTACTGGTTACTAGCCAGTGACAATTTCTATCAGCAGAATAAAGTAAGACTAATGAGATTGTGAAGAAAATCCAGAATGGAGACTGCTGTAAAGGACTGGAGCAGACTCTACAGCAACAAACCCACAATTTCAAAACAGGATGTCTTCTGCACAGAACCCATCATTCCACTGGGCATATGAAACAGGGTTAGGTAAAGAGGCTAGGTTGGAGTCCACCTCAGAAATGCAATCATGCCACAGTGATGGGAATACATTCATTAAAGTCCAGCTAACAGTACAAAGAAGTTGTCACAGGCCAAAAAATGCAAATTTAAAAATAACAAAACTCAGAAAATCTGCATCAATCTCTTTAATTTAGTCTGCATTAGCATATTCTGGCTGAATATTACTGCAAGTTCCTTTGCTCAGTGTTTATTTTTTTATCTGCCTTGAAATGGAAACTATCTTCACTTCAACAAACACATGCAGAAATACAAATGCTGAAAGGTTTAGAAGCTGGCTTCAGAAATAAACTCGATATTTCCTTTGCCAGTTACTAGAAAAACTGATTGCAAAGCAAAATTCAAAAAGCACTGAACTTTTGTACTATTTGTACATATACACACACACATATATGTGTATATATATAAGCCTTATGTAATTATACATTGCAATAACATCAATTATCTGGATCTGAAATTTCTGCCAATTTTCCCATTGCTTACACACAGTGAAGAAACTCTGAGATCACTTTTTCAAAACACTGAATCTAAAACTGATGATTTGTTTACATGCCCCAGGCTAAAGGCACATCAGGAATCTGCCCTAAAGCCTTTGCCTTTCAGTCCCCCTGCCCAACACTCATGACAAGACCTGTAACCAAAACTGCACATTCCCACCTGCTCTAACACACACTGTTAGAACCAACTTAAATAAAGGAACAAGGTAAAACTAGAAAGGTCCCATTTCAAAGATTTTATTGCATGACCCTCTTCCTAGATAAAGTAACTGCTTTTGAGCTTACTGTGCTCAATATTTTCTTCCTGTATCTTCAATAGAAATCAAACTCCAAACAGCGAACGAAGGTCAATAAGTTGAAACAGGTTAACAACGGATCAAGAGTCACATTCACTTCATTACTGCCAAAATGAAAAAAATATTTATCCCTTTGTCACTATTTACAGCAGTTGTGTCACACATGTGGCAAGCAGAAAACCAGTTATTACTGTAGTATCCAATGTAGGATTTCTGGGAGATAATAGAAACATAGATAATACGTTCCTGTTAACAGGAACATAGCAAAATTAGGTTTTGGTGTCTGGCAATAAACATACAACCCTACCACAGAATGTCCTTAGCATAACTTTGGAGACATACCTCAGAAGTCTGATTAAAGGCTGCTTCCTAAGGATAGCAATTTACTTTTATTAGCAGGACAGACTGCTGTCAATCGTGCCTTAGTTCTCTGAACTCCACTCCTATTCCCCTTGCTGTCTGCTTTTGTGCTGCTGCTAGCTCAGCTGAATTCTAAACAGTTTTGAAGTCCAACTTACAATTACATTACTGTATTTGGAAATACACAAATGTTCCAGATAGTAATACCTTGGCTTCCCATTAAGTATTATTCCTCTTCAGAAGCTACTCCTCAGGATTTCAGTTGGGTGTCCTGAGGAGTAAGTTAATATTCACCATCAATAGACATATAGCAACACGATCCTTCATGTTCACCATACAGATTGATTTGGAGAGTAACAAAGCTATCTCTGGAGCAGTTGTTCAAGTGCTTCCTTAAAAGAGAGTGAAATGAGAAAGTAGCAAAGGTCCCCCGACTTCCAACACAGAAAGTTACACCATTGCTCTTCCCTGCTCTCATCACTGTAGACTCCTGGCTTACACAGAAATTTCACCTCCACAATAAAACATGGAACTAGCAGCTCCCAAATCTCTCTGCTTAACCTGAGATAAACTTCTGCATTATCACTGAATTATCAGGTGAATTAGATAAAGCAAATGCAAAACAGGAAGAATTATTATAAAAGTAAGTCACAATTAAAGGGGAAGCAATGTTATTCATGTTATTTAAAACTAGACTGCACACATCTATTACTACCAAATGGCAGAACCCTGGTCGGAAGGAAGAGAAGAAAAAAAGCATTTCTCCCTCATTTCCCTGATGTTATGATTGCTTAAATCAATATTATCCCAGTATCCCCCAAGCTGAGTCAAAAAGGTTCATGCAATTACTTTACATAACCAACTTCAAATTAAATTACATAAAGGTCATTTTTCCCATAACAGTCTCATTTGCATTTTGTCCTAGAAACGTGTTTTCTACTATCAATTACAGGGAAAAAAACAAAACAAAACAAACAAGCCCTGATTATGTGCGCCAGTAAGTTACTTAATATTTGAAGAGTGACTGTTTTCTGATTGGGAAGAATAAAAACTAAAAGCATAATGGGAAAGATTAAAAGTGCAATGCATAATTCAGATCAACACCAATGTAAGCAATGTTTGCAACATTCCTAGCTTCTACCTCAAGTTTTTCCTGGTGGAATTTTGAAATTAACCATTACAGACAGCACATATACCAAGTAGGCTGAGGCAGAAAATAAAGTTGAATGTTGTAACTATTAGATGCCAATGCAGAGAAAATGAATGGAATTACCAGCAAGCATCTCCTATATTCTAATAGTGTCAGACAGGGAAAGCTGTGTTCCCCCTCCTACTAATAGCAGAAGCCCCCAGACTTAAATTTAAAAGTCATATCTGCAGTCCCAATTCACCTAAAAAGCACTTTCACTCAGAATCATGGAATGACTGAGGCTGAAGGGACCTTGAAAAGCCCTCAGTTTATTCAGCATGTCCCCTCCCCACGAAGCAATCTCAACATCAAATTCAGAATAGATTGCTCAGAGGTTTGTACAGCAACACCTTTGAAATCCCCAGTCCATCACCCCTGACTCTTGCTGTGCAGCTGTGCAACTCACTGAAGAGCCTGGCTTCATATGCTTGGGAACCCACCCCAAGGTCCTAGAAGGTTGTCCTTAGCTCCACCCTAAGCTTTCTTGCTTCCAGTTGGTTTTCCCAGCTTCTCCCTACAGGTCATCTGTTCCAACACCAACACCACTCTTGTGGCTCTTAACTAGACTTACTCATATTTATTGCCATCTTTCTGACATACATCAGGGGGTTAAAACTGGACACAGTACTCTAAAGATGGTTTAATAAGTGTTAAGCAGAGTAATCATTTAGTCCAACCCTCATAATTACGATAATCACAATGTATCTAAAAGCCTTCATCACATACACAGTCTCTGGAGCCAATATGCCACTTCAGAAGAGAAATGTTTCCTCTTCATTCATTTCTGTATTAGAAATATAAAGAATTTCTGTTCTTTCTCTCCATTCAGATAAAGTAAACATGCTAGAAGAGGGAAAGTAAATTATTCCTGGTTTTGTTTGGGTTTTTTTCTCATGTATTTTGGGATGACTTCTGTGATAATCTCTTGGAAAATGCCATCTTTCATTGGCACAGGATGTGTCTTGTTTTGGTTTTTTTTCTCATGTATTTTAGGATGACTTCTGTGATAATCTCTTGGAAAATGCCATCTTTCATTGGCACAGGATGTGTCTTCCAAAGAGAGTGACTGATTTCAGACATCCTTTAATAACCAGAAAGAGAGGAACATCAAGAAGAAAATCTCAATATTTAAATAAAAAACTAGGAAAATATAAACTGTGAAACAGACTGAACCACAATGACTAATCCCATGAACAGGGTACTAACCTAAAGATCCTTTAATTTATCTTTTGTCCAAGACTCTTCTTGGATCTTTGTGAAAACAGAGATACACTGTCTGTGTAAATAAACAAATTGTAATGTAAATGTAACAAATGTAAAAATTCCTATAAAATAGGGATAACACACAGTAAATTTTCTTCTCATCAGGCAGACCAGAAAGTACAGAGGCTTCCCAGATTGTTTGGAAGCTGCAGAAGAACAGTGCATCTGACTCCTGCATGCTTGGCAGACATTTTTATTCTGTAAGCAAAGTGCTTGGAGGCCACTCTAAGACAGGTGCCACCTGACCTAATCAGTGCTCCTGCACCCACCCTCAGATCCACACACCTCCAAAACATGCATGGGTGCTCAGAGCAAGAACCCACTCCAGTTCACCTACTGCCAGCCAGCATTCCAGGCAGCCATCCCTCACATGGACAAAAAAGGACATGACAGCAGCTGCTTTGCCACCCTAATCATACTCTGCACAAGGGTCTTTCAGCACAGCTAGTATTTTAAAATAACTTGCAATAAACAAACTACTTCTGGTAGTGAATGTTTACCTAAAAATGGGAAGAGTTAAACTCTAATTATGAAAATTACTAAACATGCCCATTCTACATGTAATTTGAAGAGAGCATCACATCAGTTAATGGAAAAGCAGCCAAGATACATCTAATAATCCATTTTTTCTTAACATAAAGATCTTCTAATGGATTATAATGGAATTCATAAAAATGAAACTGGAAAACAAAGAATCTCTTATTTTACTCTCAAGACTCAATATTTATACTTGAAGAAAAATGCACATACAAAATGGGCCAGTACTTCATGCAGTCACCAGAGAGAACACAGTGAGATTCAGTTCTTATCTTCAGTGTAAATCACTACAACTGTAGTGGCAATTGTGCAGGTTACAAAAGAAACACAATGGATTGTGCTTGAGCATTAATACAACATACATCTCTGTTGAAGTTTTCCAAGTTTAAAACACTTCTGGCATGGATTCCTACTGTTAACAGCAGCACATATGTTTACATATTTCCAGATCTGTGTTGGCTATACATTTCTCTAATTTTTCAGACTGTCACAGCTCTTTCTTTTACAGCTATTAATCTTTTATAAGCAATAGTAAGATATATGAAGCTACTTAATTTTCAAATCCTCCTACCAAGGTTTACTCTGGATATTTATATTAAAAAGTTAGTTTAAGTGATTAAAGAAATTACATATAAATTAGTTTTTGTCTTTGCTTCTCTTGTTGAGCTTCTACCTGTCATCTACCCACCACTCTTGCTGCCTTCAACAGTTCCCATTTGAGTCATTGGATTTGTAGAAATATTTTTTAATGGGCACTTAAAAATCTGTCCTCAAATTCAAGTCATCAATTTTTTTTTAAGCATGAAGGATGTGATCCAGTGCAAACTACATCATTAAAAGCACTCTCAGTTTCTTTGGTGAGCTTTTAATCACTATTCACAAGTAACTATTCTTGAGCTGAAGTTCAATGACATAATATGTTTCTTTATCCATAATTAAGAAGGCTAATACGTGCTTGTGTTTGATACATGGAAGGAGATGAGCAAGACTTTTCATACAGCAAGAAAAAAGTCTAGGAATTTCATATGTGCCAATCATTAGTTTCCATTATGAAGCGTCACAATATCTGTTCTTATGTCTTCTGGTGTCCAGAGCAAATGCATATCTTTAAAAATCTTTTAATACAATACTGCTGTTTGATTTAAGTTGTTATTCTTCCCAGTTATGTGCCAGGGGAGGCAGCCTTCTCACAATATGGTATTGGGACTCTAACATCTTGCTTCCTTGCCTTTTTCCTCCATTCCCAGTCTGCCACTCACTTTGTACATCTGCTGAAGTTCGCTAGATTCCTTCATGAGCTAAGTCAACCCTGAAACTTACAAGAAAACTGCCCCAAAAAAAGCAGCAACAGTAAAAAAAATGCAGGTTTCATGGTGGTTTAGAGATCTGGATCTACTCAGGAAAATGACTGAACAGTCCCAGAAACACCGGAGAGGTAAGACATGAGATTCTGTATTCAAATGTCAGGGAAGGGAGAGAGACCAGCTACAGCAGCACCAAGCCTTCAAGAGCAGATGAGCAGAGTACCCTGGAATCTCTGCTGGATGAAAGCCAGCTGAGTTACCCAAAGATTAGCTAAGTACCCCCTAGCAAAAACAACAAAGGAACCTTTCAGCTCAAAGCATGGCAAGCGCACTGCCGCTCAAGGTGGCTAACACCTGTTCCTGTGGTCTCAGTCAGGAGCCAGGAACAAGCAGGATGCATCAATCCCACATGTAGGACTGTATCACACACAGAGTTGTCAATTACATCACGATATCAAGTAGTTCTGGTGCAAAGAATAGTCATCCACACACTCACACACTGAGTCCTGAGGTAAGAAAAATCTGTTCTGCTCCTTAATGAGACTAGAATTTGGCAAGGTGCCAGTCATATCCAGTGACTGCCAATCTGGCAGTGCTGCCTCCAAAGTGAGATGAGGATTCTGCCACATTGGATTAATGATGAATGGGGGGAAAGGAATCTCCACAGGATTCACAAAGGACCCATGAATGATGAACTATAAATACTGTCTTTTTTTTAATAAGAAAGATGTTCTGCCCAGTGAATGCCAGCTGAGGTGAGAGAATAAGAACTGAGTCTCTGACTACACGGGTCAAGAAAGCATCTACATCAGATTGGCTAAGAGAGAAGACAACCTTTTAAAACCTGATCCTTGGGAAAAGAAACTAACCTATTTGTTTTCTTACATGTTTCTAGCAACCATTGGTAAACATTTTTAAAATTATAGCAGTTTGAGATGCTGTAAAGAAATAATTGCATTTGTATTTATGTTAATCTAGTGTATGAGGTAACAATTTCAAAATTATGCCCATTACTGTGTGCAAAGTGTATTAAGACCAGGGTACTGAAATACTCTGATAAAACGCCAGATCCTCCAGAGAAGGCTACAGAGAAAACAAAGGGTGCCAAAAGGCAATTATAAAGGTGATACACCAACTTAATGAAGAAGCAACAGTGCTGAGTGAAAACTTATCCAGCTATAGTTAATGGTAGAAGTACTGTGTGTAATGAAGCATGTTAGCATAGCAGAATTAAACTGATGTTTATTTTACATATTTCATGTTACCTATAAATGGCTTTTCCTGACATTGAGTGTACTTCATTTACTATTTCAACACTACAAGTATGTATTTTGCCTTCTTGAAAATTAAAAAAAAGTTAACTGTTTCAACTTTATGCATTATTTAAAAACTCTAATTGTGTGTATGCACAGATATATTTGAAGAAAAAGTAAAAACTGGGGAGCATGTAAGTCTAAAAATATAAAGGAGCAATAATCAAAACAACACTGCTTAAGAAAAGAAACATTTCCAAATTGAACAAACCTTTAAAACCATCAGGATAGACTTCAGGAAGGAATTTAGTGCTGATGTCTCCTTGAACAAAGCGTGGATGAACGATCACTTCTCGCAGTAAAGAAATATTGTGAGCCACACCTGAAAACAAAACAACCAAATCAATACAAAATCAGGCAATATTAATCACAAATTACAGTAGGAAAGGACTTATAGGAACTCCTATATTTCTGGAATAAATACTTGTTCACAACTTAGATACCATAGTACTGATGTAATGAATGCAGATCTACCAGTTTTGCTTCACTCCTGCCTCAAAACCCTTTTAAACACACTGTTTAATTATAAAGTAAACAATCTAAATTGTCACATTATCAAACCTAATTCAAACACCTGGTTGAGTTAAGGACACGAAGCACAACCAAGAGATTTTGGTTAAGTTCTAAAAGATGTAGGCAAGACCAGAGCCATCTCCTTGAAATAACAAGCTAGTCATGACAGTAAATATTAGCTCAATTCCACTGAATCCTGAATGGAAAATATGAACCATGATACAGCACAATCACAGTAACGAAATACAGTAAGAACTTTAAGCACTTAACATTTTACAACATTTTTTTATCATTTCTAATGCATAAGGGACTCCTGGGTAACTTACAAAAAAAGAAATTTATTGCTTCCTCCGCACGTACTTTTAACCAACCTTGCCTGGTCAATTCTTTTATTGAATACCCTGGTTCCCCTTTAGCACCCCTCCATGACTCTGTTAGGCATACAGCCCACAAAAATTATTTCTTTAATTTTAAAATTATTTATCACAGAAGCTTTAGAGATACCTTTATCTTTTAATTTCTTTGAATATTATGCAACTTCATATTTTCTGCATTGCTTTTTCTCTATCTCCTAAATTATTCTATTTTTAATTTAATAACTTCTATGTAACTAAGCTAGTGACTTAATGCTAAACTGCGCCTTGCCAGAAGTACTAGCAGTTTAGCACTGAATATGATGGTCACTACAAGTCATTTCATTGAAATGCAATTAAATACAATAAATACATTAAATACAAGAAAGTCCTTATAGAAGATGGGAGAGGAAAGGTGGTGCAAAAAAATCCTTGAGAAAAAACTGTCTAGATAATTTAAGTTATGTTCTCCTTACTGCAAACAATTTTCAAAAAGAAGGTACTCTCTCTTTTGAGAGTAGCACACAGATGATCTCTGGAAAGTTTGTCAGAAAACCACCACTGTTATCTCCATCTCTTGTCAATTTTAGAAAGAGAGCAAACAAATTCTGATGAACAGAAAGTTCTATCTTAATATGACTACACAATAACACTGGCTCATAAACATTAATATTTCTTAAGAAAAGCTGGAATAGACCTGCAGTTTGGGAGCATTACAGTTGTTAATTTATTCCAGGTATGGATAAATGAGGAGCTCCTACAGAAAGGAGGTTATCCAACCTCAGCTGTGCACATTCTCACCCCTCTGGAAATACAAAGTAATCACATTTTTTTGTCATTGTCAGAGGAGCAGGTAACTCCAAATCACATTGCATTTGCCATATCACATTAACTTTGGCTCTAGCTGCACACAGTTAAGTATAAAATGCGGAGCACATCACAAAACAGTTCATGGCAAAAGTTTGTCTGTGTATCCACATCTCTTGCAAAGCACAAAATTCTGTACTTCACATGTTTACTCACAAATTGTGATTGTGATGATATGATCACAATTAGAGACAACATGACTCAATTGTTTGCAGGTTTTTTCCTAATACCTTTAGTTTAAAATAATATTGAAAAATACTTAATTCCAAAGTGGGGTATTTCAGCTGTAAATTAGGTTATTTGGATTTTTTTTCCCTTGTTGAGATCTCACCAAAGCAAAGACACTAGCATAACAGAGCATGCAAATTGCTGAGGCTACAGGAGATTCTTTTACACTCCTTTTCCTTTTGTGTTTTTCCAGTTTAGAAGCATGAACAACATCCTTGCTATTTTATATGCAGACCAGTTCAAACACTTTCAAAGCTTTCTTCCCCTACTAGTCTGCTGCTGGTGTGAATTTTCAAGCTCTCTGTGTGGCCGTCACTGAAACCACTTTAAATGCACCGAGTCAGACTCGGCCTCATTGAATCATGAAGTCACAGCTTTAAAGACCCGTTCATGAGCCATTAAATAGCACATGACACCAGCAGTTCAATGATGACATGATAGAAATTTGTCCATTTGATTAAAAGAAGATCCTTGCGGCCTGTGACCTAAATAAATGTTCACAGACCCTGATTTAATAAACACTGAATGACAGTCACACTGCAACTCCACTAAACAAAAGAATTCAAAATCTTACACTAAATGACCATAACTTGCAAACAAATAGTATCTGTCTTTGGCTGCTACAAATTTCCCCCAAAATTTCAATCTGCATAGTAAGTTGAAATATCCCAGAGACTTCATCTATTACAAAATCAAGAGGAGGAGTCCTTCAACGCTACCCAACTTTGAACCCAGGATTTAACAATGCTACAATGTGTAACCAGATCATTTCACATTTTTCTTTTCTAAACTGCTATAAGATCCCTGCTGAGGTGATGGCTGATGACAGATGACAGAGCTTGGTGTCTCAACTGACTGCCCCAAAAGACCTAAAATCAAAAAAATACTGTGAGTATTCAAGATTATTTTTAACTCATGTGCATCTGAAAAATATGAGGCTTCTGCAATGTTTTAAGCTCCAAAATTCGTTTAGTAAGTTCAAAAGCACAGACAAGCCGAGGTGTTTGAGAAGCAATACAAAATGTGTTTTACATACATGAATTAAAAGTTTAATTAGCAAGTTTCCCTTTAAAGTATCATGAAAGGCTATCTTTATCAGTCCCCATGATCATTATGTGAGCAATGACTGCATGGTTGATCTGCTTTTCAAGACTGAGTTGGTACTTTTAGTGATGTACCAAATCATATGGCTTTAAAAAAAATTACCAGTGTAATCCTTCAGAAGTCTACAAGTTTTAGATTTGCAATTTAGTGTGACCTCTGTCAAAGTTCATAAGGTCTCCATCTGTGTGTGAGTAACTACTAGGCTACAGAAATATGGACCCCTAGAGCAGCTTGCTCCTGACTACCTGCTGCTTCCAAAACACTGGCCAGACATTAGCCTCACACTCTCACAGGATCAAACAGAGGCTAACAGGCAGTGCTTATTTCATGCAAACTTAGACACTAAACTGAAGTATATTGTATTTATATTGCAGTGGTTTTCAGAGAATTTTTCTTTTTCTTGACCATATCTGTAGTCTGCCAGGAACAAAATCACATTTGTTAGCCTGACAAGCCATGACATTTTCAACAAACAAACAAAATCCTAAACTATATCAATTCATTTCTCCTCCAGAAAACAAAATTTCACTTCAGCTTCATGATTTTTACATTGTTAAGGCCGACACAGAACTCCAGTTACAGTTATGTTCTTCTTTCCTCTAAGTCAAAATATAATAATCACTGGTTTTGTACCCCTATTTTTTCTTTTTGCTTGGCTGTAGTTTTCATACAATATTGCATCAGTAGCTTCTTGGGTTTCAATTTTTACACACTATTTTACAGAATACATTTGTAAAAGAAAGCAGACTAGCATTTAAATTATGGAAAGCTAATGAAATTTTTTAAAACCACATATTCATACGCTTTATATAGAACACAAATTGCTGAGGTTCCACTAATTTGCCAGTTAAATTGTCATTATTGCCTAATGAATACAGGAACACACTAAACAATCACACTGCTCACCAGAGCTTATTAGCAATCCCCATTTAAGCCCTCATTAAAAAAAAAAATTAAATTATAATCAGAAGAAATTACTCCCCATACTGCCTGTCTTCATCTTGCTTCCTTCCCTCCTTCATTCTCTGCCTTAAAAACTCTGCTAAGTACACCAGACTTTTCATTAACTTAGCTACATACTGCAGCCTTACTCCAAACCTGTCCTTGCAAGAGAACCCAAAGACAACAATAAAATTCATTTTATATAAAACAATTTTATAACAGATTTATAAAGAGGCTATCACACCACATTTTTACTCACTAAAAATCAGAACTTGGAATGCCAAGGCACAAAATCATAGGCAATGTTTTCACTATAAATATTTACTGACACTAAACATATTCAGTGTTGATTAGCCTTTTTACAGTATTAAGCTTCTGTCATCTTGATGGCTGCAAACACAAATCTGCATTTATCCATGTAAACTTAATTGGAGTCCTACATGCCCCTCTGTAGATAAGCAGTTGAATAGACTTAACTTGCTGATAATTTCAAATGGTGCCAAGTGGAACAGAAAGAACTTATCTGCACACTTACTGACTGCAAAACCAACATGTGGAGCACAGGACTAGAGGTTTCTCTTTTTAACAAGCCAGCAAAGCTAAACTACCACCCAACAATTTAAATGCTGAATAAGAATAAATGTGATGAAGCTTAGGAGGTATCTCAGTTATTTCTCTAAAGAAAATATTAAAAAATATTAACTAAGCTCTGCACTAAGCATTATGAAACACTGATTACGCTACTGCTCACTTAAAACAAGAACATTATTGGATTTGCACAGACTATGAAAGCACCACTTTCAACACATGAACTTTCCAAGTCCATGATTACCACCCAGCAAGGCTCTATGTTCATAATTCCAAAAGTTTTTATAATATTCCCTAAAACCCTCAACATTCAACTGTTTAACTGTCTTTCAAAGCTTGTGTTTTGCTACAACTCACTTCAAAGCTGGCTATCCATGAAAAAAGACCCATCCCAAAAGCAAGGAAAAGAGGGGGCTTTAGCTTTTAATTTTAATACACAAACAGCCACATAAAATTCTCACATGGGATCAGTACACCACTGACCCTCAGACCTGAAAATGTATGCCAATTAAAAACAATAATTCTTTCAGATATAAAAGTCTGGAGCTTGCTGAACTCACACACCAGGATAAAGGGGGAGAAGAAGGGAGGTAAAAGGAGATAATATATGTTAAAATCATAGTGTAAAATCATAAGTTCAAACTCAAACTTTTGTGACTGCATGTCGTTCTGAACTTCTTAGTAAGAGAAAGAGGACCATTATTTACAGTGTTAGCAAATACAAATGAATGTGTGAATCAGTAGAATAATTTGAAATAGAAGCTACGCAGGCTTTGTCAAGAAAAGGGAAAGAAAACAAATGGCCATTCCACCATCATCCTCAGATATCCTTTTACTCTAAATATGGGGAACACAACACTAGGACAACTTCATATCTAGAGAAATAATAACATTCATTTCTTGTTTTTCACTGCCCCAGTTCTTTCTCCTTAATAAAAGGGAGAGAAAAAAAACTATACAAACAAAAAACTTATCTGGCCAAAAAAAGCTACCTTTTTTAATTTCCCCTTCTGCACCAATAACATTGCCTTCCTCTTTTACCTGATCAGCCTGCACTTCAATTGCCCTTCTGTCTTTTCCACAGGACACTGGTAATCTGTAACCCTTCCTAAAAGACATCCCACAACATTTCGCTGACAAGCTCCCATTCCCACTCCCTCCCTCGTGACTGGCTTAAGAAAAGGCGAGACCAGGAGCAGCATCTGAGCTCCAAGCCGATGCTACTAAGCATTCTGAAATGGTCCCTTCTAGTCATTTTGAACTAAGCTTGTTTCCTTTCCTTCTCCAGTTTTGGTTTCCACATCAATACACTGGGGAATCTGCAAGGGGTGAGATCACAAATACTCTTGCAGAAGTACCCATCTGTTACCACTGCCATGCAGAAACTGTGTGACCTGTTGAAACATTTTTTAAAAACACAACCAAAAAAACAAAACCTTATTTCATTTTTTAAGAGTAGACACTATACACTGTTTTTGCAAGTAAATAGGTTTTTTACATACAAAGATTGTTTTGCTCACAATACCAGTGAGAGCATTTGCAGAGGCTCAGAATACAGGAGAGTCTAAAACTTACATGTATACCGACACAGAGAAGCACCTTGAAAGTTAAAACAAAATAAGTCAGTAATTTATGATGTTTGGATCTAACTTAAAGTTTACTGTGAAAACCTTTGTACACGAAATCAGTTTATTTGAAATATATGATAAAATACTAACATTGAAGTTGGGTGGTTTTTCTTCTGCTCTAGGATGACCCTGCTCGAGCACATGATCCACTGTGTTGGACCACATGATCCACTGTGACCCCTTCCAATCTTACTCATTCTGTGATTCTTGAAAAGCCAAGGCCTTCTCACAACCCTAAGTACTTAATATCCACTAAGTACAGTTCTCCTCCCCCCCTCCCCCCCCAGTTAGTGTGTTTACAGTTGCAAAAGCTCAAGACAACAATTTTTGCTGCCACTATTCTGGCAGGTCTCCACTCAAGAGTTAAGTTCTACATTTCTCTTCCCTCAAACATTTAACACTTTGCTGTTTTCTATTTTACGTTTACTCTTTCACTTCATGCTGGAAAATTCCCCCATCCCCAGCTGGTGGCTCCCTTATTCTACTCCTCATTTCTACTCCTTCTTGCTCTATCTACTGCTTACTCTTTTCTTCAGAGGCTGCTTTACCTCTTCCTTCTCCCTAATGGTCTAATGCATTCCTCTCTGCACACAGCAAGCAGAATCTCTACAGAGAAGGGTTGACTTTATACAAAGACTTAAACTTCATATTATTGCTTTACTTTTGAATGCTCAGGGAAGATACAAAGCAAACAGAGGTCAAAGGAAAGATTCCTATAATCTGCACTCAAGGATATGAGCTATCTGTCCAATCAGACCCTCTAGTGAATTGACAATGTGGTCTACTTGATGCATAAATATAACCATTTCTTTTATTTAAATAGATAAAAATAAATTTCATACACAAACTTTCCGAAACTTCATACTGGGATTTATACAAACCTTCAAATGAACAGATTATCCAGCACCAGAAATGTCAAAAGCCTATTAAAACTTTAGAAAAGCCAAGAAGGAAAGCATACCACACCATGTTTACACACACAGGACATACACTGAAAGGCATTCTTTCAATACCTTATTTCTGCTGTTCAAATTAAACTCCCCTAAAATAAACAAAACAAAAAAAGTTTCTGGAAAAAGTACCATAAGATACAGAGATGAACTACTAATAACAGTGCATGCTCAAAAGAAATAAATCATGCCCCTTCCCAATTGAGCAACAGTGCCTCTCTGCTTGACTGGAATCCTGAACTTTTCACTATTCACAAATTTTCCAGTAATCACTGCACAAAACAAATTTCTCTTCTTGAGAGAAATCTGAGTTGGACCCTTAACGTTAATCACTCCTGAATTATACTGCAAGACTCAGAGACAAAAATATTACCTAATTAGACCCTTTGTCATTCTGGAGTCTCAGCTGAGATTTTGAATTCAGATCAGTTCTCAGTGGAGAAGTCAGTTCCTGTCAGAATAATTTAGAGTGTAAAGAACCTCAAGAGATCATTTAATCTAATCCACAACTCAAAGAAAAGCTATCCTAGACTTTCATCTGCTCCCATTAACAACAATGGAATATACACAGGAAAAAAGTTTGAGATTACATTCCCACGATCACATTGACTCTATCTTGACTCAATCTTGAGTTAGTCATACTCTTAGCATCTACCAATGAGCAGACTGCACAATTTCTTTTTTCACTGTGGACAAGTTGTCATCAGCCCAAATGGTAATAAAATATTCATGCATCAGGCATTTTCAGAGCACAGCATTGTTGCAAATATCCCTATTTACTTAATACTGCTATTGCAGGCACTATATGATGCAGTCTTGGCTGCTTAAGGTATGACTTACTCAAATTTTGCTGAAGTCTACTTCCTTTGCAAGTATTAGACTATTTTTACAATTTAACTATTTGAATTTCCTCCATGATCTTGTTGGGCAGATTCAACTGGGAAGGGTGGCTAAACCATGAAAAATTCAAGGCCAGGTAGTGTCCAGTCCAAGAAAACAAGCCAATAAAGACCTCTCCGGGGACTTGTTCCCTGTAAGTGGAACAGAGCTAAAAAGGAATGGGGTAACTTTTGAATACCTCAAAGCCACAGCAAAGAAACTGAATGTTTTCTCACAGAGCCAACAGACAAGGAGCAGCAGAGTACGTCCTTGCCCTTCACACTGCCAACATGCTTCAACCCAGCCTAGATGAGTCACCTCCTGAAGGGTCACTGTGCTACTTCAGTCCTGGATTCTCTGCTGAGACTGCCATGAATGACATTGTGTAGTGGCATTTGCTCCAAAAAGACATTTGTCTTCTAGGAACTGGATAAAAGCCACTGATTTCACACAGGTCAGCAAGCAACCATCAAAACAGTAGTGACTCAAATTCCTTACCAACTTTTGTCTGCTTTGAACTGGTGACACAGAAATGATTGGGAAGACTCCATCCTCCATTAGCAGTCCCCAAGCTATGCATTAGATGGTCCTTGACCTGTTACCCAGCCACCCTACTTCCCATTCCCACCCTATGTGAATGAACAAGCATCTTTGTTTACAGAACCTGCAATCCTTGGGATTTTAAATCTGAAATTCTCCCAGCATACATCATCACTACAACTGACACTGATTCCAGCTGGTATTGCTTATCTAAAATGCTCTAGAAGAGTTCATTACTTACAGGGAAAAACCACAGTGTCTCTAAAACACCATGAAAACATAAATGCTGCTCCCTAGAATTTCAGAGGGACAAGGGGGCTGTGCTGAGAAACAGGGATCTAGACATACTATTCAGGAAGACTGGTAATCTCTATCTACAAGCTCACTAATCAAACATAAAACGAAGTAACTTCAACAATAGGTAAAAAAAAAAATTGTATCTTTTACTACTAACAAAAACTCAAATTGGAAAAGACAATGTGATGCACTTTACAAAAGACCAAGGCAGTTTAATATTTTGTTACATAGAAACCCAACTTTGCAAAGCAAAAATATACACCATCATTTTAGGGTACCAAAAAAAACCCCCAACCAAAAAAGGAGTTCTGCACATGCCAATGCAGTTTATAATATGACAGATTAGACAGTTTCTACTAAGTACCCTACCAAAATCATTCACACTAGGCAAGAGAAGAGATACTTTAATATCCACAAATGTTCCATTTTAAATAAACTCTGAGAAGAAACTACCAGCTGTGTAAAACTACACAAAAATCTTGGTGGTTTTCAAATGGAAACCACTGGCCACTGCAACTAAAAAGGTGTTCTGAAAATTCATCTACTTTTTAAACCTGTAGTACATTACATTTTGTGGTTTGCAGTACTTTAGAAAAAAATCCCCCTGTAGTTCACTAATTACCTCTTTAAATGTTTTTAATAGACTAAAAGCTTTCTCAGATAGAAATACTACAGAGACATTAGATATGATGAATACATGCATACTAATAAAAAGACTGTAAAACCCTCAAGAATAGAAATTAGTACTTTTCAGGTGTAAGGTCTCATATACTGCACTAATATTTATAATCTGTGGAACTGTTATTGGGTACATCTGTGTAAAACACCTAAACACAAACTACCAGTTTCCATCCCATATTATAGCACACAATAAAAAACAGTGCTGCACACACATTGCAATATTCTCATCAAATAAAATACTTTTAGCTTCATTTGCTGTCAATACAACAGAGTGTGAATCCAGAGCCTGTCTCCATTAATAACAACACCAACATATCCCACTTCACATCAATTTAACTACAGCAGTATGAATTTCTCTCGCATATAAATTTACTCAGCTGTTTTACATCAGGGGTTTACATCAGCACATTGTACTGCAATAGTCTAATGGCTCAAGTTGCACCAATATAAATCTATGTTAGAGTTAGCAGTTCATTTACAATGGTTAATCCTACCATGTATCTAACTACAATGTGGTAGAGGGATGTTCATTTTCCCCTAGACAGATAAATCTTTGAAGTTTGACAGGACAACTGTACCATTCAGCAGCTCAGCATTCAAGCCAAACCAAGTTTTACAAAAACTTCACAGAAATTTTTACCTCTCTTATCCTGAGCTGTCCTTCCCATTTTCTGTAAGACACAGAGGAAGACCTAAAGATTTCTCCCACACAAAACATGGCTCCCCTCACCAAAACTTAAAAAGATAAAAGTGGTCAGGGCTGATTTACCACTGCTGCCTGGAAAGCCTGGAAGAATGGCTGCATCTCCTATGCAATCAGTGAGCAAGAACTGAAGCACATGCTGATCAATAGCCTACATCTGTATCTGCCCAAACCTAAAAAATTACCCTAAAAAATGAAAAGTAGGGAAATATATACATATATACACACACACACATATATATATACACAATCAACCACTGCATTGTGATAATATTTAATTGCCATCAATGTATTAAACTCCTAAAAAATTGCAATACTTTAAATTTCTTAGTGCAATGGCCTTTTTTTCCCCCTCTACAACATAATAAATCATTTACATGCTACCATTCAGTGAGAACTATGAGTTTTAAAGGAAAGTTATTTAAATATTTATCTTACAATATCCAAGAGAAAAATTTTAAAAAAAGTCTCTTTAGAGTTGATGTATCTTCTCAGCTTAATTAACACAAGCTTTTCCTTTTTTAATTTGCACTTAAGAAGTGGGAACTTTACTCAATTTGCTAATTACTACATTTTCAAGCTGTTTTCTTGAAATAGATGACAGCCTATCACACTAGGAATCCAAATTTCTCTTGTTACCTCGAATTACGTAGTTGTCCAAAGCCTCTTCCATTCTTTTCAGTGCTTCAGCTCTATTAGAGCCATAGGTAATCAGCTAAAGAAAAAAAAAAGGTATTTATATTACCTAGAAATTATATGTTTTTTTCTAGAATTTGAATAGCATTTAAAAATGAAATAGGTTTGTAGCATTTCTGCAGTCATAAAAAAGCATTTCTGTGTTTGTGAACCATTACTGTATTTGTGCTAGAAAGGCTCCCTGAAATTTAAAGAAAATGCTAAGAACTCTTATCCCACTCAATGAAAGAAGGCCAATCACTGTTTCTTTCATAAAACTTAAAAGTATCTAAACAAGCTCTCAGAAAATCAGACAAGATGTTCAATATCCAAGCTGATTCACCAGATTCATAATGCCCAACAAACTCCTAAGATATCATTATTTTGAGGACTAGACTCTATCACGTCACATTTTAATTTTACCAATATATTCCCTGTGAATAAGAACTAATACTAAGAGACACTACCAAGCATTTCTTTCAATGCTTCTTTTTGTAAGCCATAATTATTGACACTTGCATCCAAGCTAGACCATATTAAAAAAGATAGATTGGCAGTATCTAAGTCAGACAATAAACGCTGGTGTTTAAATCAGAATCTTCTTAATAATTAGAAACTGCAAGACAAATAACTATAGTGTCAAAAGGTAAAAAGAATTTTATTTAGAAGTGACACCAGATTTCCTCTACTCCACATCTTGCTTCACTTCTTTTGTATTCCCTTGAGGCATGTTATGCCTGGCACCTTTAAAACACTGATTTACCAATCCTTTAGTATCTCTCTCATAAAAGATCTGTGTATAAAATCAGTACTTCATACCTTTAGAATATTTAGAAATAATGTTCAACTCACTTTTGAGATCATGGGATCATAATAAATGCTAATGTCACTTCCTTGTTGTATACCACTGTCAACACGTACCTTCAAAAATAAGAAGTGAAAATAATTATATATTACTGGGAAAAAAATTTAAACATGAGGATCAAATCTACCCATCAGCCTTAAACCATAACCCCAACAAAGCTTATCACATACATTTTTCACTCTGGAAAGACTAGAATAATTATTTGTTTTTAGAGAACCTGGGAGGAGGGAAGGGAAGCAAAAACATTTGCAAATTAGTCTCTCCTTTATGAGAAACTTGACTGCAATCTTGAGTTCATAGTCAAAATTCTCCTTTGTTCTCTAGAAGGCACAGTAAACACAGTAAATCTGATCTGAGAATTTCAGCTGTGTTACACTCGCTTCAACTCTAAACATATTCAATTCTGATTTAATCCCTGCAATAAAATACAGTTGTAATTATTTTTCTGAATGACACCTGGCATGAGGGATGACCCTTATAATCACAGCCTTTCTACATCTACATGTAATCACATCCCTCATGTTCTGCTACAGCCTTCCAAGGGCTTCAGTAGAAATAGAAGTAGGGAGCATTCAGCAGGAACTTTGGAGCTCTGCTTATCAGCTCCATAGGAATACTGAGCCCATGATTTTCATGTCTGCAACACTTTCCTTCTCTGTCTCACCCTCTCAACTGTTAAACATCTTTTTTTCTGTAGCTGCTCTTCCCCCAAGGCTTTAATGTTTACACAGCTTTTTCCATGGCTTTGCTTTGTAAGGACACAGCCCCAATTAAAGCTCTGATTCTGCAATATTCATGGAAAAAAATAACACGAGTTCAAAAATTTCTTTTGAAGAGGCTGATTGCTGTTAACCAGCCAACAAGTTAGTTTGTATATTGCTGATTCTTGTTTTCATCTCTCAGTTTGATTTCATCACTGTAACAATGAGGTTAGCCATATAAAACTTTTCAAATGAGCAATTTCTGGGGAATAAATATTTATTAAATTGCTGGTTTCGAGCACTGGAATCTGAAATATTTTTTTAAACTAATCAAAATAATTCGAGTGATAAATGCATTCTGGGGACCATAAGGATGGAGGGCTCTAATCAAAGCTGTTGAAACAGCAGGGCTCTGATATACTGCATTGTAAAGGGGTGGGAAAGAGGGTCCTGGAATCTCACTTAAATCTTCACCTGTGGGAAGGAACCTTTGTAATAAACAGCAGCTCATCTGTCTGCAGCAAGGCAGAAAAAGGTCAACGCAACGGCTGTTAGGCCTTTAATATTTTAATTTAGGCAATTATCAAGGGACCACATGTAGAACCTCTTGTCTAGAGAATCCACATGAGGGCATGATGATGACTTTATTATCTAAATGACATGAAAAGATACCCTAGCAGGTGTATTCACATTCTTCAGTAAGAAACATTGTCTGACTAGTTCTAAGGACATTATATTTATTTTAAGAAGAAATTAACATATTCACATGTTTGTATTCATATATTTATATTTACATATTTACATTTTTTTATACTTATTCACATGTAAAGGCAGCATTACTTCTGTACCACTAATAGATTCTTACCTGAATGTGCTTTATCTGTGCTTAACTGGGCTCCCCACTACTCACATCAGGTACATTTAACATTAGCTACTGATGAGAAGGTAGTTCAGACATGTCATGATTACAGAAAAAACATGCAGTGTACTTCTCAGCTTCCTTTCTTCCAGTGGCTAAACCATCCTTTCTCGCAGAATGGCTGTCCATGTATAAAGTCAATGTACATGTTCTCACATTTAAATCAGAAAGAATTAATTTACCTACTCAGTTCCAGAGAAATCCTCTGCCCTTGACTTTTTTTTTTAATACTCAATAAATACATAGATAAGACAAGATATGCCATACATACTCCACACATACTTGAATTGTACTGTGACTTTTATCTCTGAAGCA
Organism: Passer montanus; assembly: GCF_014805655.1. NCBI lineage: Eukaryota > Metazoa > Chordata > Aves > Passeriformes > Passeridae > Passer > Passer montanus. The sequence goes on from NW_024372370.1 coordinate 1,487,311, forward strand.
GCACCTATAAAGTGATTGTACACAAGCATTCTGGAGTGCTTTACATATGCATAGGTAAGTATTAACACATATATGTCATCTTTTGACAAAGAAAAAACATATGAAAGGTGCATAATTCAGACCCACAATAAGCAGGTTAGTCAGACCCTAAAGTTAACTAAGACTTCTGAGGCTATCAACTATATGCTCTGCCTGGCTCTATGTTTCTGTTCATACATAACACATGTACATGACCACTACAAAATTCACTTTTTCTCTAACTACAGTCTCTTGAAAAGGCTACCGTGAATACAGACTACTTAAACTACTGCATAACATCCTTTAAAAAAATCTGGAGTCCTCTATGGAAGTTAATTTTTATAAAATAAACTCAAGATGACCAGAAAAATGACAGCAAAAAGAAATACATTTATACTGTCTTAAATTCTCCCTGTGGTGCTTACATTTGCAGAGCCTGGTAACAGTAGGTGATTTTATAAACTATATGGTGTGACAGAATTTAATGAATATTGGATGAACAAGAAACCCTAATTCAACAGCTACTCACTATAATGTGCTGAACTTGATAAATAATAGCAATATTTATTAGACCTCCAGCATTTGCTTCTGTTTAATATAGTTCCTTTCTTTTACTCACTATTTAAGATATTTAGCAAAAGCAAGGGTTAAAGGTCCTGTGTAGCCTAGAGCTCATTCATATTACAGCCCTAACACTTTATTGCTGTTGTATTATCCTCATGTGTTATTACATTAGGACAACAGCAAAATGAATAAAAAATGCTTGAGTGGGGGGGCCTGGGGGAAGCACAATCTGTATCTCAGTCCTGCAATGAACTCTTAATGCATCAAATTCCACTTAGGAACACAAACAGATTCTAGTATTTCTCAATTCTTTGCTATATCTGAGTCTAAGAATTTTCTTTTCCTGGTAGGAGTCATTAAAATACCAAACTGCTGCTCACACTAACAGAGAGCAATGCTGGAGCTCTCCAGATACAGCAGAACACGTTGTGTAGGAGCACCAAACATCAAAGCTCACTACCATACATAAGGGGCTGGCTTGTAGTTACCTGTCTTCAGCTTCATTATCAAAGACAAAAGAAATACTTGGCATTTATGAGCACCATGTTCTAAGGAAATTAGAAACTACATGACACAAAAACAGCCATCATATTCTTCTCTATGGCTAAGCAAAACATGGCTCTCACACAGCCATTCTCACCAGTTCCACCAGCATGGGCAGCTGACACACAGGCATGGTAGGCAATCAGAGCTAACTTGAGACACAGAAGACATGAACTGCAAATACATTTGGCAATAACACACAAGCTGAACTTGCTGTAACACACTACAAGTCTCTGCTAATTTTTCTTAAGACAAATTGTTGACAACTCTAAAATCTAAAATGCAGAAAACAAACACTATGGCACAATGGGCCTGTAAAGCTGTACCTTTTTAGCCACATTAATTTTGTTCTTAGCAGCATGACATTCTCAGGAGAGAAATTAGTTTCATGCTAGCAGAAATATGTGTATTAAGACACCAAATCATGAGTATCTACATAAAAATAGTTCTTCTATTTTTTAATATGACAGTGGAAGTAAACAGGAAGGGAAAGCCTAGAGACTCCATATGAGCTCCTCAACCCAATGCTCTGAAGCCTCCAGTGTAATTAAAATCCCTTTCTTTGGTACCACGATGGACTACATGAAGCAATCAGGCGTCTCCCACCCTTCATTTTCAATTCACCTCTCCCCCTAAGCACAACTCCCAGCCCACCCCATCTACCTGACAAGTGACAGCCCAATCTGATTAAATGCTTGCAAGGGAGGGGACTCATGGGCCTCCATGACAGGCCAAAAGTGATCACCATGGAGATACATAATTACAGCTGTCAACGCGTCTACTGTCCTGCTGGCATCAATTTGATTGCTCCCAGCAATAATGATAGACAAAGCTTAGTGTGCACTCTCCTACACCCAATCACTTTATCTATTCCGTGGTCCATTTAGCTGACATGCAACATTCACACAAGCAAATAACAGCAGTAAGCAGAACATTTAAGGCATTTTAATTGTTTTTTCTTTGTATGGATGGCTCACAAGCGCAAATGTTATTACATAAAACTCCTGCTGCAGCATTAATTGAAGAAAGATTTGGTGGGACAAAGACTGTAGGGGGTATAGTTTGTCCATTATCACTTGTACTTTCAACAGGTCTCACGTTTGGAAAATTGCAAATTGCAAAAACTTGCAAGGGCAAAATGTTTGACATCGTGTTAGCTATTACAACATGGTGAAAACTTCTAACAACCACTGGAGTACTCATTATAAATTCTTATTAAATACACTCTTTGTTTCATTAAAAAGAAGTTTAGATACATCCAGTGATACCTTTTTCCCTCATCTCTTCTTTAAGAGCACATAATGCCTTTTAGATCTTCACAGTTTTTTTTCTCCTTTCAGGCTTTGAACACAGCATGAAGCCTTAAAGACCAGAAAGGGTCAGGTCCCTTTGGAAAGTACACGAGCAAAAACAATTTAAAAAGCGAAATAAATCATATATCCAATAACAACTCCACATTTAAGATTCCTCCTGTAATCTCTCAGTATTTTCCGTGCAAGCAATCAGACTGAATAATTGTATTCACAGATGGTACATTCTCATCATTGCACTGACACAGTGTCACTGATGTATATGTGCACTTATAATTTAAGACTACCTTGATTTTAGAGAAAGGCAGCTCTTTACACTCAGCAGAAAACACTGTTTTCTAAACACCTATTCTATATGGTTAGGCTGTATCCTGAAACACGTAATAAGTCCTGTAAGAAACTCCTCTTTAAAGTCTATAAAGCTAAACAAAAAGTGCTGGCAGTTTCCCACCAATGTCCCCAGTTCTCTATGTTTAAAGAGCTGACTCAACAGTTTACTGTCATTTTTAATGACCACAAGTACATTTACTAAAGCTGTGTTTGAAAAACTTAAGCTGAGAGTTACAGAATAAACTATTTCAGCATGTATTGGGTTCCTGTTATACCCAATCTGAACATTTTTAACTCAGTTTGGAACTGTTCACTTTTAAGCAGTTTTTCAGGTTGCACAAATCAGTACTGCCATGTCCTGTCCCCACTCTGGCAAAAAGCTGGAAAAAAGGCTTGGTTTACAAAGCTGCTGAGTATTTACAGTCTTTATATAAGAGACACTCAGCACCTACAAAAACCAGAACAGAGTTACTTACACTTGGCACATGCAATGGTTCCTGATACTGAGACAGTTTACCAATGGATGGCAGGCCAAAAGATTTGTAGGGGTCCTGGAAAAAAATTCAACATGAGAAAGCATTAAGCTTTTGCAGATGTGGAGCAGATAATGTTTAAAAGCTTTAAGTATAACAGAAACTGCTACTGGAATGACTCTTTTTTTGCCGAGAATTACTGGTGTCGAAGAACATTTTTTCATCTATCTGCCCCCACAACTCCAAATAAAGAAATGGAAGCATATAAAATCTCTTGCATCAGTCAAAAAAAAAAAAGGAAATAAGTATTCTGCACCCAGTTATAATATACCAAAATAAAATATACAAATGACATTTTCATTAGCTAGACTTCGAAGAAGGATGAGAAAGTATTCAGGAGGCCAGGCTTGAAAAGGGAGTACAAGAAAAGATTTTCAGAGATAAAAAGGGCACTTAGAATTTCAATTATCTTAAGTCAAACCATGTTTATGCCACTGGAAACCTACATTAAGGTACATAAAGCACCACCGATACAAACTTAATAGGAAAACAAATAAATATATGGCCTACAGAATAACCTAATTCATGGCAAAGTAGTTGGATTCATTACTTATAAATGTCAGGGTATTTAAGCTAAAAAAAAAAAGCCTAAGTATCAGTTACTCCAGTGTAAAGCCTACTAAAATCCAGAACACTTTCCATGCCAGTCACAGGGCAAATATTTATTCTTTATCAAAATAGTCTGTACAACTTTGAATCAGAGTAGAGCAATTTGGAGGTTATGTGAATGTCATGAAAGAAAAAAAAAAAATCAAATAAGATGGTCTAGGTAACAAAAGTCTCAACAGTTAAGCAAGGGAAAAAAATGTCTCAAGGTGCTGAATTAGTTTTGAAATGCAGAGTTACCTAAAATGTTCCTGAAAGTAAATGAAGGAAGATAAGCATTATTTTCCAGCCCCCATCCCTGAAAGCGTTCAAGGCCAGGCGCCAATGGGGCTCTGAGCAACCCAGTCTAGTGGAAGGTGTCCCTGCCCATGGCAGGAGGGTTGGGACTAGATGATCTTCAAGGTCCCCCCCAACCCAAACCACTCTGTGACTCAATGATTTTTTTTCTTTACTCAACAATTTTTCATTTTCATGTATCAAAAGTGACACCAAAAAGACATTACATCAAAATGTCTTGAAGGTGCTTGAAAATGGGATTTAAATATTCATAAGCTTCTTTAAGGTAAGATAGAGACTCACCTCATAATTATAGTTATTGTTTTGGAATGTGCTTTGAAAGTTTATCCTATAACCTGTGGTTTCAGAAAATGTGTAACTTGGTTTTTAAATGACCTTTTCAAAAGTTTTATTATAAAAACAAAAATTCTGTAAGACATTGTATTTCAACTGTCTTTTAAAGTCAACAAGTTCCAACTACACATTTCAGAAACTTGGAAAGAGTAGTTAACTCTGGTAAATAATTACAGCATCATTAAGGGAGCTGAGCATGCAGGTTTATTTCTAATGATATTTGCTTATCTCTCTTTTACCATCTTTTACTTTCAATTTTCAGGAAAAGTCCATGTTGAAACACAGACCATATTTTTAATTAAAAAATAAGAACCTGACAATTCTACAAAACCTCATTAACCATTCATGTTACATGCTCTAAATCATGACTTTCATATGATATTCCTTGATTTCACCTTGGCATCTATCCACACCTGGGTTTTATTACGCCACAATTGAACCACCTACCCCCTCCTCCCCATTACCACTCATTTACCTCAGCATAAACTCGACATTCAACCGCCCAGCCGTTGATGGGAATATCAGCCTGTTTGTGCCTGAGAGGGTAACCCTTAGCAACACGGATCATTTCTTGGACTAAGTCCAGGCCGGTAATGCATTCTGTGACGGGATGTTCAACCTGCAAGGTCAACAACTGTCAGTCAGTAGGTAACAAAAAGCAACCAATAAAAAAAAGCACCTCTCTGTAAACAAACACAGATAAACAAGAAATTTGACCTGCAAAAGAACAGAGAAAGACTATGTTTCTATTTTGGTCTTTTTCCACAAAAAAACCCTACTTCAACTACAGCAACTGCTGTCTTTGCATGGAGAACACAAAAAAATAATTAGCAGATTACAATAACCCAGAGCAGCAAACAAAAGGAAAACTAGAGAGGTGACCTGGGAGGATTTGGGGGTTTGTAGGGATTTTTTGTTTGGCTGGGGGCTTTTTTCCACTTATTTTACAATTTCAAATGCATCCAGTGACAAGGAGTTAATTTTTCTTTGTTTGGAAGCTTTTCCCATTCAATTCTGTTTTCAAGAGACTCACTGTGGCCATAACTATATTTTAACTGAAAATCTCCAAGTAGCTGATAATCAACCCATTCTGCTACACTTAACATGGCACGTACAGGAGCCGCTACCAATTTTCCACAGAACCGGCGTAGCCTATATCTCACCCATTCGCCTTCTTTCACTAACCTGTCCTGACAAGCAACCAGATTAGCGTAATCTTGCATCAGCGCAGTGTAGCAGAAATGAGCAGATGGGATCCTTCAATTTTTTTTCCCCCTCCCCAGACTTATCTGTTTAGTGCTTAGCATGCACAATAGCTGGGCTGGACCAGCAGAGAGGCTCTGCGCGCTCAGCAAATTGCCGCTAACGGCTTTGGAAGACGCTGCCCTGGGAATTGCCGTCGCTCGCGCTCACGCGGGATGTGCGTACAAGCATGCACACATGGGCGCGCACATGCACGTGCAGACACACTTCTGCCTTCAAATGGGCAGAGAAACGAGCACGTTGATTAACTTCAAAAAGCCTTTAACTAGGCATAGGACAGTAAAAAGCAGCCAAGGTGCCTCCTCTGATCACCACCACATTGATCAAGTAAAAGGTAAGCATTCTAAAAGCACGTTCTTCCCACAGAAACAGCGATACCACCTTCCATACAGAAACCACGACAGAACTGCCATTTTTGTTATAAAATGTTTTTGCTCCAAGGGGAAAAATACCTCAAGAAAATGAACTTTCCAACTCTTTAGCGTGTGATGTCATGCTATGTACCTTTTCTGACACAGGAAAAGGTCACTGACCAAACCACTTGTCTTTCTTCCTGCAAGTATAAAGTATTAAGGAAAATATTCTGTCATTATAACAACATTGTGGCTAACCAGAACAAGTAGATGCTTTGGTCTTTAAGAAAAAAAGCTTTGTAAAAATAAACAGATGGCATCCATAATTAGCCCTGTGTGTGCTGTGAGTTTGTTTAGAGTTTCAACAACATTTTAAGACGTTTTGACATAATTTTAATGACAAATCATCACTGAAACAAGCACCTATTCTTTGAAGGACAAAAGTGACACTGAAATGGGAATCTGATTACACAGTTTAAGGATGTACCTTTGGGATTCAATCTTGATTCTACCTAACACATGATAGTCTCCAGCATGTCAAGCTTAATAACAGTATTTTGAGAATCTATGAAACATCTCAGTGTCTATCCTGCAGTGTTAAATTGAAGCAATTCAATTTCTATTACGAATTGAAGTTTCTATTAAAACTCCCTAAGTTTTAATAGAAAGTTACTTATCACACATTCATATTTGGACAACAGAACTTATTTTCCTACTTTGGAATTTAAGTTTTAAAAGATTACCTCTGAGCTGGGAACACGTTTGGAATTTTAACATTCCAGATAATTAAAATACTTTTTTCTTTTTCCAAAGACATTTGCATTATTTAGTTATACTGCCATTTTTCTTGGATAGCAATTGGCATTCCAGATTCAATAGCTTCATTGTTGTTTTCAGTTTTATTGTTGATGATCAAAATAAGATGGAATGTCTCTGAAAAGAAAAATATTTTTGTTGTTTGCTTCTTAAGACTCACAAACATTTATTTAATCCATTCTTCAATACAGATCTTTGACTTGGTCAATATTTTCTTCTGTTTCTTCAAAATACTCCCTTTGTGTCTCCACACAAAACAGCATTCAGAAAATATGTATAGGAAAAAATGTTGAGGGTTTATTTTTTGGGATGGGGAGAAGTCCTACTTTATTTTAGGACTCTGCTTCGACTACTACTATTTAGGCATAACATAGACAATTCCAATCACAGCATTAATTTAGGGTACCAAATACATTTTAATGTATTTTCATATTCATTAAGACCATCAGATGAAGTATGGTAGCAAAGAATTTAATCTTGAAATCTCTACAAAAACTACAACTAATAATTTTCTAATGTAATTGTATCTGTTGTAAAATCACTCTTAAAAGCTCTACTTCAATCACTGTCCTCTTTTCCACTTTTTATTTCAGGTGCTGTCTTTATTCTGCCTGCCTGTTCTATTTTGTTCTATTCATTTTATGCTATATCCCCTCTGCATCAACAGCCTTTACTTGCCAGCACATGGAGACTAAGTCAAGTACTAAATTTTTGACAAGATGAATGGAAGTTTGCTCATAAATGCAGCTGAATCTCACTCAACTGATCAACTCCCTTAGCTTTAGGCCATACTCAGTTTTGCAGTTAACTGATCCAAGATGTTGCCAGTGAACCCCAGCCATTAAAAAGCCAGTGTTGGTATGGTTATACAATAGTAGTTACATTCACACATTATTGCTCTCTTCAACTCAAAGGGCAAAACCAGACATGTCTGCAGCAAGCAATCTACAGATCATAGCTGTATCAAGGCAGCTGTACCTTACATCTACAGATGCAATCTACAGATCATAGCTGTATCAAGGCAGCTGTACCTTATTCTCAACAGGACAGGCAGAAAAAATTGATCAGCATAAACTCTCAATTAGTTAAGAGAGGAACCAAAGGTGTGCCAAATGGAACACCTTTACTATCAGTTCCTTTACTTACACCAAGTCTGCTCATAAACAGTTGATAACAAGTCATCATTTCAATGGATTTAAGAACGATATATACCACCTCTAAAAAGTCTTAAGTCTCTGTAAGATGCCATTTATATTCTGGCTTTCAAGTCCACAAAGTCCTGCTATAACCAGCAATAACTATACAGTGAAGGGAAAGTGTTTTCCCTTCATACTGGATCTACTGCTCTTAAGACATACCACAGCAACCAGATTTCCCATGAGCATTGCAAGTGCTTTTGCTTCACTAACCTCTTCCCATTTATACAGCAAGAGAAACTAGTAGCAAAGCCTGTCAGAAAATAATAATTACGTCCAGTTTATAGATGGTAACGTAGGGATATAAAAGTTGGGAACCTACCAACATCACAGGCCAGTTAGCATCCATCACCAGAACAGTACGGAAAGGCTCCTAATTCTCCTCCTGTTCTGTGACTGGTTTTAAAGTTTTACCATAGTGGGGTTCATCCACAGCTACAAAAACAGTCATGCAGTTTTTATGAAAGGTAGGAGCTAAGAATTAAACTCGTGATGACTGTCCCCCTTATAATCAGGGGAATAATTCTGGGACACATTTTTCTCAAGACTATCAAGGTACTCAGATCTAACAGCAAACACTTCTGGACACTCTGCTCTTGTCCCTGTGTGTTTAAGGCATCAAGTTACTCACACACCAGTTGGAACATTCAAGCACACCACATCAGCCAAGAAAATCTAAATTTCAGTAGACTTAAAACTATAGCCTATGTCACCCCTACTACTATAAGTCCCTAGTTGGTGTCATATACCCCTTTACATTCAGATAAATAATCTCAAAACTAACTTTCAACATACACCTCAGTTTCCAGGAAACATGATTCACCTGGAGTCCCACAGGCTTTGCTGCTGCAGCCAAATCCAGTATCAATTGACCCAAACTCACCAACTTACAGATGCTTCTTAACTCCCTGTATTTCAGTATATGGTTTCTATTTTGGAGAACTGAGCAGCAACAGAAATGCACACATGTTCTGCTCTTCAGGCATGCAAGCTTCCTGACTACTATGAGCAGGAGCACACTGGGGTCACATCTTTCTGCAAAACAGTTCACATGTACGTGGGGTTTGGGAGCACACAGCAAAAAAACAGCTTTTCATAAAGACTACTGGAAAACAGACAATAGTTGGACTAATGTACAGGATGAATGGAAAGCAGGAATATATAACTGGGTAACTACAGGCATCCTATGCAAAAACACTTGCTGTTTGTTTCTGACTAATCAGTATACAATCGAAGAACTGATGGCAATCAGTACTACAAAAAATTCCATCTGCTAAGATGCTCAGGTAGACTTCTTTTATTGTTTCCCAAGTAGGATGTAGAAATAAAAACAAATGCACAGACATTCAGTACAAATTTATTTTTTAATGGATAGGAAGTTATATTCCAATAATCATTGACACAGTTCTCAATTATATTCTGCAAGGATTTGTTTCTCCATTGTATAGGACAGACACATCTTATGTGGCCTATGAATTCTGAATCTTTTCTGTGTTTTAGACAGAGAGCATGCACTTTAGGTCAAAAGTCAATTAGCTCACCATTTCAACATAACTTTGTCAATTAACATCCTGCACTTTAAAAAAAAATTCTCAAAAATCAGTAATTCTACACAGTTTTCTTTCCACTAAATGGAAAGAAATGTAAGAAAATAAAGAAACTAATATCCACAAAACCAATAATTTCTTTCCTAAAGATGTAATTCCTGCTTTTACTGTATTTACCTGCAGCATTAAAGCTTTCACAGAACACTTCATTCAAGATGGCTCTGGTCACACTGCAGCTATTCTTTGGTTTACTTTACATCAAATTCACCAAAGCAAAGAAACTAATGTACCCTTTGAAGAATGACCTTTTGTTTCTCTACTTATTAAGTAGTATCCTCTTTCTCTACTTTTTTTTAATAGTATTTTATGAGAGTTACATGGGAATGTCGTCTCTAAGATATCACTCCATGCCTTGGCAGCACTGTTAATGGCATCTTTCAGATTCAATGACTTACACAAACAATGTTGTTCTCTTCTGTCAACAACAATTAGCAATGCTTTTCTCTAGTTCTTTTGGGAAGCCTGAAAAGCAGACAACCACTAGATACATAATGGAAGTTGCATTAGGAGGCAAGAATGTGGCAAAAATCTGGTTAACTGTTGTCGGCTGACCCTCTTGTGCAAAGAAGTGTTGTTTGGCAGTAAAATCACCTTTTCTTTCAGTTCTAAAAATGGCCATGAACAGCTGGTATAAACTGTGTGCAGAATGGATTCTGGTGGGCTTAGCAGATTGGTAATGGGATAAGAGACCTTTCACCTTTAGGTCAGTAGTTCAAATTTAGCCCAGGTTAGCAGCAATTGAAAGTCTTTACCATCTGACACTATTTGTTAGACTATTCAAAATGACTGAAGCAAAGTGTTGTCACAGTAAAACAAGATTCCACTACTAAGAAATATGAAGTCTCAGCAAACAGCAGAAACAGTAGCTTGAGACTTTGAAATCCCACTGTTCTGACTTCACATAAATCTACTCTAACTCCTGACAGCCTGTTTCTCTGCTCCCATACTCCTGCCCACCTATCACCAGTCATCCTCCAGGCAGCTCTGCACAACCAAGACAGGAAGATCACAACTTGCCATCCCGTGGCTCTGCTGTAGATACCAAAAGTCGCCACCTCTCTGTGGCTTTAGGTGGCAATCTGGACTCAGCTCATCACTTTGCTATTTGTATTTTGTTGTTACTGCTCCATGTAGCAGCTGCCATATTTTCCAGCACTAATATCCTTCACTAAGCAAACATGTAGCAGGTGCCAACTCCTGATGAGAAACAGTAGAGATGCCATTGAAAGGCGGTTAGAACCAGTTCATAAGCAGTGGAGCTCCAAACCATCTGCAACAGGATTTCTATCTACTTTTAGACATTTCCCTACCAAAATTTTTATAGTTTCATGGGTGGACAAACATGAGAAGGAAAGACATGTTGCATGTAAAAATTCTTCCCATGTTTTACACTAGTCATAGCCAGTTTTGCAAAAAGACAAATCTCTGGAATATATAATTTTCCAAAGGTCAGTAAAATCTGATAACAATCCAGAAAGTGATAAACAAAAGTCTTAGCACTGGGTAATGTTTTATAGGTCTGTGAAAGTTACTTACTTTCACTTTATGCCTTAGAGTCAAGTTACTTTATAAACATTTACATAAAATACCCTTGTGACAACTGTAAACTAAAAACATAGGTATGCCATTTGCTCTTAGCAAATCTCTCACAAACACATCAAATTATACTACAAAATTAATTTTTATTTCCTAAAAAGTTGTGACAAAAATACTCAAAATGACACATGAAGAGAAAACCCACTGCTAGTGAAATCACCATATTTCTCAACTCCAGTCTACACATGTTATCTTTTCAATTACATTAAGCAAATTTATTCACATTTTGAGGAGGAAAGTACTCACATGTTATTTAAATCTTACAACTCATGAGGGAGGCAGAAGGTTGGGAACAGGCCTGGGACACAAACATACCAATTGTATTGATGAAGTGCTCGATTCACATCACTCATTGTACATTTCTCAGTGTTTCTCTAGCCAACAGGGGATGCTTCTCATTTCAAGGTACTACAACATCTAAAATTTGGGAAATTTTCCCTTTGCTGTCACTGTTTCACATGTATGAAGCTTAGCTACATCACACAGACATGTATTAACAGATATTTCTTAAGTACAGACCACAAACTTCTTTCATATGAAGTCCAAGACATCTATTGTTCCAGTAAGGAAAAGAAGAAACTTTTTCTGGTGAAAGCCAGCACTTCTGAAGTACCTTAGAAGATTTTAACATAACCTGGAAGCCAGAAAGGCTATCAGTCTAAGGGGTCAGAAACTTTGTATTGATTGCAAATCTCTTGATAAGTTGTCAAGACCAGGACTGCCCTTGATTAGGCTAATGACAACTAGATAACAGAAAACACACCACACTATGAGCAGCTATAAATAATCAGATATTCAACATCTAGTCTGCCTCAACTTTAACAGTGCTAACTGTCTGAAAACCACTGCAAAAGTGCCCTAAATGACACTGAACAGAAGTTCTCTGCTAGCTGCTCAGGTAGATGTCTCTATGTCCTCTTATGGGAGGTAAGAACTAGTTTTACTATGCAATCATCCAATCCTCATATGTCTCTTATGTCTCATACTTACCAGCTAGTCTCAAAGATGGAAGAAAAGCAGATACAAGAAAAAGAACATTGCCAACAGCAAATAATAAGCCATTCTATCTGAATCACTTAGAGGCAGTAAAACATCTGTAACAAATTTGTGTAGCATACAAAAGACACAATGGAGCTGATTCACCAATTTTCTTTTGCTTCCCAGTCTTGTATAGTATTGCAGCAAGACTTAAAACAAAAACTAAATAAAATATCAACTTGCTTCAAGGTGCTATTTACACTTCTTTTGTGTAACTATACAACAGAAAAGGTATATTCCCAAAGAGTCTCCCCAAAAAACAGCAAAGTAACAATACAACTCTGATTACTGCAAAATAATTTACCAGAAAGACTGAAAGGCATCCAAAAGATACACCAGAGGGAGGGAGAGGAGATATCAACATGCAGTGCAAAATACTGGACACAGTTTAGTTAGCAAGTATATTCTGAAGTCTGTATCTAAAATAAAAAAGCAACAGCGATCTGAGGAGATTGCTGAAACATTAAAACAGACAGAAAATGCATAATTTAGTAGAAATGTTCTGATGATGGTGACAGGTAGCTGTGTCTAATGCACACTGACAAATATCTTTTAAGAGACTCATTTATGGATCAGACACCCATCACTTTGTAAAGCTCTTCCAGCTGTGGAGTGTTCAGCAAGAACAAGGCAAGTGAATCTGTTAGTCACTGATCATAATAGTTAGGAGATGCAAAAGGAAAAAAGAAAGACTGAAGCAATACAAGAACATCTGGAGACTATCCTGGTCCTGAAGTTGAAGCTGGACAAGCTCCAGTAGAGTTTGTAGGTTTGGCTCTCAACAGTAGGGAACAAGTACAACAAATTTGTTGCATAACTGTTAGCTGAACAGAAATGTTGAGACTTGGGAGAAGTGAGAGATCAATTGGGTAAGACTGGGGAAAAAACAGAGAATTACTACTCCAGACTCAAGCTAGAATACTAATTAGAACAATACAAAGTCAGGATAGAGGAAGTTGAGAATATCTAAACAAGTAGACTAAGTTAAGATTAGTAAATTGCTTTAAGAGTTGGAAAGAATGAGTTTGCTATTACAGAGGATTGTCAAACTGCTTTGGTCTCCTTTTGAAATATAGCCTAAGTCCTTAAACATGGAATTGTGAAAGCTTTCTTCCTGCCTATGTGGAGACCTTAGACATTTGGGACTACAAACACGTACCAGTGGGTATTGCAGGGAGAAGACACTGCAAAACAGCAAAGATAATGTCTTAAAAACAGCTCACAAAAAGGAGCCCAAGGATATTCCATCACTAATCCCATTTAGGAACTCATAGTCAATAATACTAGAGCAAGGAAATGGTTGTGAAGTTCTGGTGGGTTATGCATAAAACCATAAATTAATTTTCTTCTATGTAAACAAAAACATGGAGTCACTGAAGAAATATTGGCTCAAAAACTACAAAATGGGGGAAAGTGTAAAGGATATGACCAAAGTGAGAGAATTATTCATAATATTTCAATGAACTATACATTGCCATTAACCTCTCATTAAACTTACCTAAATCATAAATTCACCCAGTTATTACATAAGGTCATGCAAAGATGTCATATTATGAGGATCTCATTTATGTTCTATCACACACAAGCAGCACACAGGACATAACCCTAATGAATGTAGCTAAAACAGAATGGGAAGCTTATCAAACTGGTGCTTGATTCCACATTTCAGTCTTTTTGGTGTTATTTAACAAAGTGAGAAAAGGAGAATAAAGGCAACAGAATGGACTTGCTTACAAGTTGAACACTCTTCTGGTCTTCAAGAATGATCACCAGACTTCAAGTTATATACTCGTTTTCTTATCTTATCACCAGAAGTCCATCAAGCAGTCAAAAAGTGGTAGAAAGGTTAATCTCTTCACTTGCAGTGTATATTAGAACTGCCTACGTGAATTGTCACAAAAATCCTTCATCTTGTCAGGATGCTTTTTACACAGTTGCATTTGAGTCACAATTTCAATCATATGCAGAGTGCTAGTGTTTTATTGCTCATATACACATATTGTTTCAATCACACTCCTAGAGAAACTCAACAAGTGATCATCAAAGTATAAAAAATAAGAAAGAAACTTCAGGGACCAGTAGGCTTCAGGAAAACCTCAGAGCACAGTGGCTAGCCACTTACTGTGAACTCACAGTGGCACTTAGCAGTGACCTTTTGCAAGGTCTTTAGGTCAAGTATAACAAAAGAAAAAAGCTCTGAACATTTACTTGAGTGCTGTGCAAGGGCTCACTGCTGCAAAGCCTTGCATAGGCAGGCTTATGTGAGTACATCTTTTCAGTGAGTAGATCTTTTAAGTTCAGTGGGAAGTGCTCACATGCATCAAGATACTTATGTTTAAATCTTGGCAGGAACAGACCCTTAAATATGGGAGAAGGTTATGGTCTGTTTATTTAAATAACACTTCTCTGAATCTGAAGAGTTGTTTTTCTTACCTGAAGTCTAGTATTCATTTCCAAGAAGTAGAAATTCTTACTGGAGTCTACAAGGAATTCCACTGTTCCAGCAGAGGAATACTTTACTGCTTTGGCAAGAGCTACTGCTTGTTCTCCCATTGCTCTTCGAGTTTCAGGGTCTAGAAAAGTGCTGCAATATAGAAACAATGACTTTTTTTAGTTAAAAAATAATTATTATTCTATCATTTACTTTTCTGTTTAAACTATGGTCAAAAGAGGATAGCACGATTATTAAAGTTATGAAAACATGTCAAGACTGTCAAATGTATGTCTTTACACTTATATTGTCCCTAAGTAGATACACTACATGCTTTACAATTAGTGCTAACGTACAGGAAATTCAGGGCTAATAACCATATTCTCTAAAACAAAATAACACAACAGTCTTAAAACAGTGAGATCTAAAATAATGCAAATTAAATTTTAAAAGTACATACAAACTAATGCAATCTTAGAAGACATACTTATTATCCACATTAATTGCAATACATTCTTTTCCACAAATCTTGGACACACTCAAGGGCACCCAAAGAGCAGCTCAGCTACCACCTTGGAGCCATTGTGAACACTGCCCAAATACCAAGGTCCCTCATTCTAGGAGAGGGCTCCACAACTTCCACTGGGCCAGTGAATCAAAAGACTCTGGAAGTCTTTCTGGAAGTAGCACATTTTGCTTGTTACTCTTGTCTGTACCATAAATTCAGATTTAGATTAACCTGTGCAGATTAGATAGATTGATAAATATGCATTTCTGTGGTATTCCACAAAAGCCTTGAAACCAGTTACCCTGATACCCTGAGTTGCCCCTCAACCTGATACATGGATTATTCAATGAAAGAACATGTTGCTATTCATCTTACATACATTTGTAAATACACTTATCATTTATATTTCTGTTTTGACTTACATTAAGCAGTAACTCAGCTATTATTTTAAAAGTACTTTTGCAAGGGAATAGGTAGTCACTTCAACCTTGCCTCCAAGTTACTCTTTAAAACAAATTCACCAAATGTTACATATTTCTTGAGATGGCTTCAACAGTGGGCCCCAATTCTGCAAAGGAGTAATCAGGGGCCCTCACCTATCTAAAGTGGCCTCAAACCCAGTGAACCTCCATCTGTAGCCCCAGACTGCTCTCAGAGAGAAGCCAGTGCTGGGTCAGGACTTATCTGCCAGCACTTACTGTGGTGTTTTTCACAGAGACCTGAACTCAGAAGAGCTAGAGACTTCTGCCACAACAAATCACATTTGACATGACACAAGAAATGAGCAAATATCTAGGCAAAGTAGGAGACAGTGGAATAATTTTTCTTTATGGAAAAGTGCTACTTCATATCTCTGTCCTTCCAGTGCCCACACACGCAGATTCTGATGCACCAAAAGGCAGGCATTTTCAGAATTCAGGAAAAAATTTCTTTCTTGGCAAACAACAGGACCAACAGGAAAAGAAAATCAAGTCTCATTCAAGAAAGCTGTATGAGATCCTACATCATATGAAAGGAAAGATCAGAAGACACAAAAACTGTGTCATAAGAACAGGCACTAGCAAATGGAAAATAGTTTCATAATATTTTTTTATTTTGATTCAGTAAGAGGATATTACATTCTATGAAATCAACATTCTATAATTCAGTAATTTCTGCAGGGCTTTGATCATGAAAGGTCAATGAGTGGCTTAGGAAGAACAAAACATTCTCAATATCAGCTTCATACTCCATTTCTAGAATAACCATTATTACTTCTCATATAGAGGAAAGAGTTACTCCCCTTCATTACAGTGGTGTCTTCCCTGTACTTTTTAAATGTAGGTCTGAGATCTCGCTGTTCACCTCCTGCTGCAGCCAGAGAATGGAACACAGGTGTCACATTGCTAAACTTGATCTCTGCCACACAGTTAAGCTTTACACTCTGAAATGACTGGATCACCCCTACCACTGGCTTGGTTAATTAACCAAAGTTTTCACATTCCCCTCTACTGCTTTACCTTTCAAACATATTGTTTCTCCCCTTTTTAACAATGCACCTTTTATAACCAAGAAAACTCTCTTCTCCAGTCTAATTAGGCATCACTTGAAAACACAGCATTTTAAATCTGACTTTGAATCTTTTTCTCACACATACACCTGTTTTTCTTTAGACCAAACAGCTCCTACAGCAGCACAAAAGCTACCATAAAAAATTAAAAAGGATTCACAAAATAAAAGCATTAAAAAAAAAAAATCAGTCCTGACACTTTATTCATAAGACCTTCATCAAGCTATCATAAAGTTAATCAGAGGGAATACAATTGGTTTGTCACTTTGTCTCTACAGCCAGGGAAATGACCCACATGGGCAAGATGTTACCTCTCCACTTCTAGTTCATCAGATGAGGTTTCCCAAAATACCCCATCACCTTCACTCACAGACGAAGTTGAGATTTTGAAAAACACAGCTACACCATCAGTGCAAATTTACTGCTCAGTTTGGACAAAATATAAATAAGTGATCAATAACACCCTTCTTCTGAAGATTCCACCACACTGGGGTGGTGAACCTCGATTTTCTAAATGTCAAGGTCAGCATCCCTGCTTCAAGGATATTATTTGTTCAAAGAAATTACTTATCTACACAAAACATTATCCTTTGAGATATCCACTATGTACTACCAGACCATGGGCATGAATAGGCTAAGGGATTTGAGTACACAGTTCTGCCCCCACATCTGAATGGTGCCCACCTATGAATCACGTGCACAGTCACAAACAGAACAGACTCACATTTCTCTTAACCCAAAATCCTTCAAGGATTTCTAGACCTCGAGAAGAAATGTAGAGTCTGACACACATATATGCATAACAACTCCAAGGAGAACTTGTAGATAGAATCTAATTCAATACTGCACCTTTCTGCTAAGTTCCTGCCTATATACATTCATTCAAATGAACAGATGGCCATTCCTTCACACAAGTGGTGAGGCAAATTTGCAGTGCCTTAAGAAGCTTCTAACAGGTTCAGAAATTGTTAGAAAGAACACATGTGTTCACCAAAGTAAAGTTTTAGAGCATTCCTCTGAGTTTACTACTCCAATTATTGAATAGGATATCAGTTAATACTCTTGTGCATTTAATTTTGATTAATCCCAAAGGATCCATGGATTTTCTGATAAACCCACAGGCCTTGTCTCACCACATGGGAAACCATCTCTTATTAACCACTCCAGCAGACAGGAAAATACAGCCACACCTTTGTATTTTTCCTTGCCAAAGTACAGTGTCTCATGGTAACTGTCTGTGAAAATGAACAGAGAAGAGTTTGGACAGTTGAGGAACAAAAATGCAACTAAGAAACAACACTAGGACTATTAAATGCCACTCAAGTTCACTCATCTCTTTAAATGTGAAATGAAAAGACAACAGCATATCCAAAAACATGTGCAAGCAGAAGCAGATAATATTATGGTATATCACTGGAAGCTTTGTGCACCACTAACTTTGCCGAGCACAAACTAAAAAACTAGAGATGGTTGGATATATCTTATTGTCTGTAGTTCCCAAAACAGAGGGAACTACAACTCACATGTGAAACTCACTATGTGGAAAGGGTACAAGCAAAGTTTTTTGTCTCTTATTTGAATCTGAGGGATTGACCACCATGAACACCAGAGGTCCCTGGAATACTGTAACCTCAATAAATGGGTTTCTCTCCTCAAAAGAGAGAGGGGTTTTTGTTTGTTGTTTGTTTGGGTTTTTTCAACATAAGGCTAAACTTCCCCAGGAGAAGTAGAGATACAAACACAAAATGATCCCATATGGATAAGTTCAGCAGCTGCAGACTGAGCTTTAAGAAAATCATAGGTTATTCTCCAAGCCAAAAGGCCCTCAGTCTTCTAACTTAGAGGCTTAGGAAAATGCCATCATAATAGAGTAAATCAAAAAAGGCATCAGACAAGGCCAATGTCAAAAGCCCTAAATTGTCCAAAAGACAAAAAAAAAAAAATTTTAGCCCAAAACATCCCTATCTCCCAGTCCTCGTGAAAGAAAATTAAATGGTTTGAGCTATCTCAGAGCTCTTCATAGCAGCTACCATTTAAAACAGGAGAAAAGAAGAAGAGTCTATTTCCTACATCCAGCCATACCAGAAGAGGTGTGTCCAGGAGTCCTCAAGCTATCAACTGAAACAGCATTTACAAGAAGGGCTAACTTGAGGCTTTAGGGTCTTTCTGGTGTCTCACAGAAGTTAGTGCTCTGCTTATCTGCAAGTCTTGCAACCCTTTGAAAATTAATGGATTCTACAGCCAAGTGTAAGTGATTGTAAGGCAGGTTATACTTCCAAAGCTGCCTTCAGAAATCCGGCAGAGTATAAAACATTCAACAACAAAAAGGAAGAAAAGTTTTCATGGCAAATTTTGGAAGTTATTGACTTGTCCACACTCTTGTAGGGTCATAGGAGGGGATGAGAAAACTTACTGGCAACTCCAACAGAGAAGCCCAAGAAAGTTAAAATGTTGGTATTTCTGATGAAAAAAAACCACTCTGGCTAGTGAGAGAAAGATGTATCATGCCACTTTATTGAGCACAGGCATGAAGAAGGAGCAGGCAGGAATAACAGGCATTGCCTTACATACACTCATGAGGCAGAAGATACTACTCACTTAAGAGCTTAGGTACACATACATGCACATGTGCATTATATCAGGACCTGAAGTATTCACTTTCCACAACAACACAGGAGGATCTTTAGACATAAGCAGCATAAGGTTCCAAGAAATCCACAAGCACTAGCAGGAAGCCTTTATAAGTGGATTTGTATCTTCAGATTTAAACTTTGTTCTTTTATTTAAAATACAGGCCAAATAGTGGCAGTCCTGCAACTATGATTCAACATTAACTAATAAGGAACCTCTAAATAAATGTCATTTGGATGATGTGCTTTTACTCACATCCCAAACTGTTGCATCATATAGTTTCGTGCTACAAAAAAATATGGCAAACCTATTCCAGCTGGTGAACACATTACACTGGTAATTCCCATAGGCAGTGATATACCTGTGTCTGCCTTTCTGAAATCAGAATTTCTTGCTGCCCTTTTTATACATGTATTCCCTGATGACTGCTATGCAACAGAAAACACAGCAAGGCCATATCTAGCATAGCAGCAAGGAATTTCAGCTTCATTTTAAACCAGTAAGATTAAAACAATTTTGTACTTTTGAGTTACTAGACACCTACATCTCTAAGTTCACTATCATGAATGGTATTAAAAGTGATGCAGAGTATTTTGTACTGCATGTTCCAATTCAAATGGAAATATACAGTATTGTGTGGCCTCTATACAATTACTCGAACAGTCAAATACCTGTATCTGTGGTAAAATTTATACTTATTTCATATTTGACTTAACAAAGTGAATTACAAAGAAAAATATCATATATATACACAAAACCATACCACATACTAAGATCGAAATCCATTTTATACAAGATCATTTCAAAAATTAACTACACAACACTAGTTTTCTTAAAGAAAGACACTGTAAAGCAAAACCAAAACACCCTCAAGAAAAACATCAAAATTGCATTACAGTCAAATGACTGTAACAAACATTTATTTTCTTTGTGCTTTTTAATAGAATAAAAATTTCTTGCACTTGTACAATAAATAGAACCATCAGGCTTCCAAAAGTGCTTTCAGTCACTATGAAGCTGCACCAAGAATCCAGCATACACACCTTGGTGCTTCCTCCACAACCTTCTGGTTTCTCCTTTGAATGGAGCATTCTCTTTCATTCAACCACAAGGCATTCCCATGTTTATCTGCCAAAACCTGAAACAATAACATACTGCTATTAATAAACAGATGTAAGTATTTGGTCTTTTGGCACAATACTGTTATGCAGCATGTAGGGTTTGGGGTTTTTTCCAATCTAAAAACAAAGCATGAGGGGGAAAAATCTCATGTAGGAAATTAATTCTATATTAAATACTAATTGAACATTCCTTCAAATTCTGAGTAGGACTATTCTAAAGCCTCTATGTAGAGTCTGTACATAGTAAAACACCCTCTCACTTAAAAATTTGCTTTCTGAATATTAGAGATCTTACAAAAGGCTGAAATAAGATTAAAACTACATTTCCAAGCATTTTAAATTGCACTGCATTACAAAATTACATAAAAGCAAAATACTGCATCAACAAAAAAAAATCTCAAAGGATGCCAAATTTTGCTCCTGAATTACACACAAAAGCTTTCAGAAAAAAAATGTCTAATGGAGCTTTCTTAGTAGGCGAACCACAATGCCCTGTCTTTAAAGAAGAAAAAAAATCCTCAGAAACTTTGTTATCCTTCATTAAGGAGAACAAAATTTGCACCTCCTACAGTACTTCCAAAGGAAATAAAAACAGTAGTTTCAAGACATTTTTAAAAAATCTGTAACTACAGTTCTTTGCTGCAGCTTCAGTTCATGCAAGAGGTAAAAAAATCAAGTATCTAGATCCAGCTACATAAATTACATGCTAGAAAAAAGCCCAGAAGTTGAGCATAGCAGACCTCTTAATTGATTCTTCAAACTAGAGGGGAAAGTAAGAAAAGGAACTCTGTCCCTTTATGAAATTGTTGGTATGATGCAGCCATTTCCAGTAACAAATACTAGATTTGAAGATTCAAGTAGACTTCTTCCCATCTTATGATGATAACTCTACACTTATTCTTAGAACAATTTCTTTTAATACAGACCACACCTGCTCCCTTTCTTCCTTATAAAATTTTTCTTCTAACCCATTTTTTTTCCATCTATCTTCCTGCTCTGATCTGCGGGAACCCATGCCAATATTCATGCTTCATTCTTTAATAGCTCAGTCCTACACTGAAAACCAACAAGATAAAACAAGGAGACAATCTTCCTCAAACTGTGTGAACTCAACCATATCTACTCACATTTGTGACAACGAATCTGTATTATTTATTATTCCTTTTAGCACCACAGAGCAAGTATGGCACAAGGCAAGATGAATTCCTGCATCTATGACACCAATGGTTGCTAAGGCGTGAAAAATCTGGGTAGATGTGACTGAAAACGAGGCAGTGAACTCATGGAGACAACGTATGTGCACTGTGCAGCACCAGATCCAGGGTGCTCTGCGCCCTGTAAGATCAGATGTTTTCCCTCACAGAAAATTCTGTTGCACTCCCACAAATTCATGGAGCTTTCTAGGGAAAAAGGGGTCTAGAAGACTAGAAGAGAATTTTAGGATTTTCTGAACTACAGCATCTCCCAGAATCCTCTTTCCTGTCCAGGGGGAGTTTAGCAGCAGCAATAGCAGCAGGATGCTCCAGCCAACTGCTAGATTCCCTAGCAAGGGACTCAACAGAAAAAAGGGAAAAGGGAAACCAGGTAATTCCTCCCTAAGTGCTCACCCATCCAATCCAGATGAGTGGAGCTCTACAAACTCATGGGGCCCTACAAGAAATCATTTGGAAAGTCCAAAGATTTTTGGACTAATTTTTTGTGGGGGTAATTTTAGTATTAAAGCAGTACCTCTAGAGCATAGCATGGTACTTGACAGAAAAATCACCATCCTGTAAGCAGAATGATTCCTTGTGAGCACTTCTGCTTCACTCCTAGAAAGCCTACAACTTTCCACAGAATTCTGTCTCATCAAAACAAAAAAGTAACAGAACATTACAACAAAAATTGGTCATTGTGCTTCTCTCCTCTCTCTCTGTATTTTTCAGAAGAGGATAATAAACTTTTTCAATCCAAGCAGTAATTTTTTTCCACTTCAGGACTCCTCTCATGTCCTACTAAATCTCAGCAACCTGGATCTTAAAAGAAATGTTTTTCTATTATTAGTTAATGGGAAAAAGAGACATGCATGAACATCTACCATGAAAAGTAATTACAAATAGAATAAGCCAACAACATCCAGCATTAGGCTTTTATTTTTATTCTGTGTTCACTGTATCCAGTAAAGGAAGTAACCATAAAACAATTGTATTTCAGAAGACATTTGCAGCATTCCAATATCATCATGTCTGAGATGTTGTGAGATTCCAGTACACATCTCACTAAAAATGCACGTTCCAGCTGCAGCTTTTGTTTCTATTATCTAAACATTCATAACAGAAAATGCCCCATTTTGAAGGATTAGATTATTAGGACATTAGTACATGCTATGTACCTCTACATACATTTGTAAAAACAAAAATAATTAAATATTATGTAGTGGAATCCCTCCTACATGATTCAGCTGAATTCCATTTCCAGTTGTAGAACTGTTGTCTGGCCAAGCAGTAGACATTCCATGTACTCTTACTTTAAACTTTTTATCAGATACTTCAGGAGAACAAGACTTCAAATCAGTTCAAGCATAAAGTGTATTTGGACTCTATTTTCCTGTTAATTGTTTTAGTCTTTTCTCATGTTTTACAAAGTGATTGTTTTATAGCTAGACACAGGAAACTTCTTATTTAACAATTTTAAGTACCAGTGCTTTGGAGAAATATAAGAAAGCTAAAAAAAGTTCTATTTAAAAGTCACTGCTAAATTAATAAATATTTGGCATCTGGTCTCAAATTGTTTGTATATTCAGCAGTTTGAAAATGAACCAAGGTCAACGTCCTAAAGCTGATTAGAACATGAAGTTAAAATGATACACTATGATATTGTTAAAAGGTACCATCAAAGTGCTTGCATAAGGAAAACAACATTCACTGTATACCCATTATAAATAAAACTATAAATTATTAATAGCAAAGCCATTTCATTGAACTTATTCAACTGTTCCTAAATACAGCACTACTTAATTTTTTGGGGTAACCCTTTTTTAAACCCAAAGGAATCAAGACAATGTAAATACTGCCCCGAACTCATAGAAGTATGGAGGAACCAATCCCATCTAACTTTTCTCATTGAAGAATCAGTAGAAACCTGCTGAATCTCCCAAATCTGTAAGCAGTGAAAGAGATCTTTAAGGTGTACTGATCTGCACAGACAAAAACAAAAAAAAAAAAAAAAAAAAAAAAAAACAAAAAAAAAAAAAATCCCCAACAAAAAAAAAATTACTAGCCATAGCAAGAGAATACACTAAGATGCTCTAGCAATCTGACCTCTTTGAACCCTAAGATCAATGCTGAAACTGAGTTCACTATGTACCTTTCCATAACTTTTCAACAGAGAATAAAGTGGGGTCTAAATTTCATTTTTACACTGTTTCTTCATTTTGCTGTTTGACTGTTTATAAACCATTTCTTCGTTTCATTCTTCCTTCTTCCCTTCTCCTCCTCTCTGCTGAGACTATACCAGCACAACATCCAGCTCTGGAGTCCTCAGTACAGGAAAGACGTGGGCCTGTTGGAACAGGTCCAGAGTACAGCCACAAAAATGATAAGAGGGACTGAACAGCTCTCCTGTGAGAAAAGGCTGAGAGATTTGGGGTAAATCAGCCAGGAAAAAAGAAGGCTCTGGGGAGACGTAATTATAGCTTTTCACTACGTAGAGGAGGCTGCTAAAGATGGAGGCAAACATTTTAGCAGGGTCTATAACAGCAGGAAAAGGGGTAATGGCTTTAAACTACAAAATAATAGATTTCGACTAGAACTAAGGGAGAAATCTTTCATTATGAGAGTGGTGAAACAACAGAACAGGTTGCTCAGAGAGGTTGTGGGTGCCCCCTCCCCAGAAAAATTCAAGATCAGCTTGAATAGGACTCCGGGCAGCCTGATCTAGTTGAAGATGTCCCTTCTGATTGCAGGGGTTGGACTAGATGGCATTTCATGGTCCCTTCAAATCCAAACCATTCTAAGACTCTATGATCAAGTTAGGCCCATAGGAAGCATGAGGCTGTGGGCACCCATCTGGCAGAGTGAAAAAGGTTAAATGTTTCTTAGAAATCATTCCACACTATCAAGTTTACTGTTGTTGTTTCACTCAGTTATTGAGCTACTTCAGGCTCTCACTACTAAAAAAAACCAAAAAAAACCAAAAAAAAACCATGAAAACAACACAACAAAAACCCATACAACATGTTCCACAACACAGAAAGGGTTTAGATTTTGCATGAAAAGAAATTAAATTTCTGTTGAGGAAATTTGCTCTGCATCAGGAGACCTGACTGAACTCTACATTCAATAAATGACAGAAATGAAAATAATGCAGCAGTTAACAAGAATACACCTGATGTTGAACCACAAGCTGCCCAAAATGGGACACATTGTAACTCTGAGTTCCCAAGGAGAGTTACATACTTCAGAACAGAATTCCAAAATACTGACAAAACCACCTAGACCTTGCAACAAATCATTGACATGGCAGTTCTTGAATTCCTTTATCCTCTGCTGCACTCAAGCACTCCGACAGGATCCAGAGTTCAAAACTCCAGCCTTCAGGAGAGATGCCTATGACATTTTTTTTCTCCCCCAACAAACTGAGCACAGTTCACAGTCTTCCTGGTAAAGAAAGGCTAGAGAATAAAAACAGGAAGGCTGCTTTGTACATGATAGCCATGTAGTTTGAGCAGTGACCCAAGACACCGGAAAACACAAGACTCTAGGCCTTTTTTAGTGTAGTGTTTGAAACATTTTGAACTTTGATTTATTTATGAGTTCAAACCTCATTAAATAAATAAACCATAATTAATAGTAGAAATAATATTAATAGTACAAACCTGGATTTCTATGTGACGAGGGTTATCAATGAACTTTTCTATCAGTAAGCGATCATCACCAAAACTTGAAGCAGCTTCTTGAGATGAAAATCTAAAACCTTCCCTTAAATAATGAAAACAAAAAGAATGACCTGTTTTTAAGAAGTCCTGAAGCATACAAGAAAGAACACTTACTGATTTCAGTAAACAGTCAATCTTCACTAATCAACACATACATCCAAAAACCAAGTTATACCATTTGGACTTGATTCTGTAATTAATGCCTTTTTTCGTGCTTTTTTTACAAAGTCAAAAAAAATTCCAACCAACCACAAACCAAACGATTCTCAAAGCACAAAACATTTCAGTGTGTTTAAAAAGCCTGAACATTTACCACAATTATGTATTCATTATCTTCTGCAAAACTAATAAAGTAATTGAATTTTAAGACCCAGTGATTAGCAAGTATTTGCTATACAGAAGTAAAGGTGAAGCTCACCATTACTTACACCACACAGAACTTAATACTCAAGAACAGCAGAGGTTGGTTAATTCTGCACTAAAGAACTGCAAATACAACATTACAGACATTGCAAATTCCAGCACTGAACACAACCTAAAGATGCAATATCTGACCTCACAAAACACACCAGCTGTACTAATAGTTTTTCCCTGCCTTAAAGTATAAGTGAGTGTTATACAGAGCACGCTATACACTTCCCTCTGGTTTTTTGCTTACACATGTAGTTAAAGTAAATATTGCAAGCTACTTCAGTTATTAACTTTTTTTTTCTAAATAGCAGCAAAAATACTCCTTGGGTCATAAGCTCTGACAAATAAGTTCATGAATAGCTTTCTCAGGGTGAGGCAGAGCATAATGCAGGGACCCAAAGGCTTCACTGAAATTTTCTACAGGCTCTGTAAGTCACACATTAGTGCCATTCATGTTGATACATATGGAAAGCTTGGTTATATTTCTGTGTGACTGACTACTGAAACAGCATCCCTGACATGTGTGCCCAGAATAAGAATTACAGCACAACTGAGTTGAAGTTTTCATGCTTTCCACGTCTTGGATGTAGTTAACTCAGGCCACAGATTCGCAAGTTAGGTAAATTTACAGTAGAGAAAAGTCTAAAAAGTATATATTTTAAAAAGTATATATTTAAAAGTATATCTTCACATTTTTTAACATTGTGAGACAATATATATTGTCATTTTGAGAGATTAGACCTAATGTACAGCTTTCCTAAATTCATACTTCAATACATTTAATTTCCTAGTAAAGAGGAAAAAGGGACATCAAAATTAGTGATTCTGTGCATTACCTGATCTAAAAAAAAAAACCAAGTGCTGTAAGAAACAGCCATACATAGTGTTTCTTATTGAAACTGATTTACAGCTATTTTAACTCCTATATCAAAAGCTCTGTTTTGTTTTGTAAACATTTTTGTGTCACAGTTTTATGCACAGTTATTAACAACTGACTTTTTCTTTCACTGAAGGAAGTATGCTAATTAGAAATCTAAACTGCAATACTTATTAAAAAAAGACAGGTGCCTAATCATCTCATCCATACATCTGTAAATCTTTTTCAATTATATATAATAGGAATTACTATCTCAGATATTCTGACCTTGTTTTATCTTACAAAACTGTGCAGTTGTAATTGGCCAATGACAAAAATTAATTCCAAATAGACGTGAGGAAAAAAAAATTAAAAGAAAGAAGCAGCAGAGCAGGCATTTTAGGAAGGCTGTGTAATCTCAGTCCAAGACCCAATCAGGCAGAGCTCTAAGCAATCAATTTAAACTGAGAGCTGATGCTATTCAGAGGATGAAGTTGGACGAGATGCTCTCTCTAACATGCACAGTTATAGAGAGGAAAAACAGGATCTCTCCAAGGTTCCTCTCTCTCCCTAAGGTCTGGACGAGATGCTCTCTCTAGATCACTTCAAACATGCACAGTTATAGAGAGGAAAAACAGGATCTCTCCAAGGTTCCTCTCTCTCCCTAAGGTACATTTACTCACACTGCAGTTTAAGTTGTACAAAAGCATTACTGATGTTGCCACAAGCCTTCCTGTGGTTGTCTGAAGAGAAAAGCCATGCCAACTTTCTGCCTCCAGCTCTGAAATCAGTAGTGCTGTTTCAATTAAAACAATTTTCTTTCGAGGCAGTCAGACACTAACAAAAGACTGGACTCATTACGTGAAATTTCACTTTTCAGAAGCAGGAAATAGTATAAGAACATTTTTTTTCTTGTCAAAGCCAGCATTAGAAGGGCCATCTAGTTAAAAAGTAGATGTTTGATAGCCATTAGTAGAGTAGAAGCCCTCTAAAACCCTGAGAACTTAAATAGCCAATAGATACTCAAATGTGTTGACTTCACACACAGAACCAATATAGATTGCTTCAGATTAACTCTTAATTTAAAAAAAAATCAACTAAAATTATCTAATCAGAGCATTTTATACATGTAGATGGCATTAATATGTGAATGTGTGTTTTTTTAAAAAATAGGGTTTTAGGAAGCACTATTCTTTACTTATCCAATAGATTGCTGCCCCTTACCTGAACAGCACATACCTGTGCAGGACAGACCAAAGATGCCCAGCCCATTACTCCCATTTTTGCACAGTACTTTGAAAGGCCACATGCAATGCTTTGGGAAGATAATAAACTTAATGCATAGGCTTGTAATAGGTAATGCTGTTGAGTTTTAAAAGCTTTGTCCTCTTAGACTGCACACTTCATAGGCCCTTTGCTTTAGGAGGTGAAGGATTCAGAATGATCTTGCTACTTATTATTCCACATTAACTTCTTCCAGTCCCACTGCTCTTTCCAAGCATAAGACCACAGAACAGAAATTATAAGGGGTTCTATTATGAATTCCATTCATAAAATTGGCTTAAGCACCAAGAAAGAATTTGAGAAACAGGACAATTTACATTTTCCTATCATTACACATTAAAAACAAAATCATCTCTCTAAACATCTGTTGCTGGAAGCTGCCTTGGTAAAAACTTTCAAGACAGATACCCACTAAGCATGCAAGACTTCAATATCTAGGAGAAGTTACAGAAGGTGAAACAATAGGGGGGGGTGGGGAATTACTAACACAAAGCACAAACATTTTCGAAGGTAACTCTCAAAAAAAAATTAGTACAAATTTCCAACTTGGAGGTTATCATGCCTGCAGCTGAAGCTACTAACTAAAGAAACTAACTTCTTGCAAATCCACAGAGCTTAAAACATGGCCAATAGCTCCTATTTGATGACCTCTGACACTCAACCTACAAGCAAGTAAGTGCCTTTACATGCAAAGATCCATCATAAACTCTGCCAGAAAATTTCAGTCTGTTCTTTGGAAAAGACAGAGTCCTGAATTTAATTCCTTTTCAGAGCTGCCAGACCACCATGTGGAGCCATGAAGCCTAAAGGTCTAGTTAGATGTACAAATGTTATGAGCATACTGGAAGCAAGAAGCCTTCAGTTTCTCCACAAAGAGGAATTATACAAATGAGGTGTAGGTAGTCAGACACATGCCCTGGTCATGTTCTGCTGTACTGCAACATGAACTTCACATTGCCTGTACCTGGAAAGCACTTTCAGATCAGGTTTGCAGGGGTGCAAGCACAGAGGCTCTTCCCATACCCAGAGTTGGGATGATCAATGACTAAGTTAAAAATACTTTTAGATACAGAGCACAGCAGAACTTTCTCAGGCTGAAGAAAAAAAAATCTACCAACCTGAACTTAAGGTAAACTGCTTTTCAGAAATCTGCCCTTCATTTTCAATATAATTTCAAGTGGACATCTATTAGGTGAAGAAAAGGCATGCTAAACTACACTTCTCCAAACCAAGAAAACTAGCTAGAGATTACATTAGAGTGAACATAGGGCTATTTTAATTTCAGATGTGGGTCAGTGGCTTGAATTGTACACAAAATTCAACTCCAGAGAACTTGACCAAAATTTGGAAACAAGCAAAAGAAGTGAATATTGGGAGGGACTCAAATCTTAAAAAACATAAGAGCAGCCCTACCCAGAGAGGGGGTCAACACTGCAGCCTTCCACAGTGAAGGGCAAATGAACAGCTATTTCAAAAACCAAATTGTAACATTGACAAAACTGTACCAGTATTTAAGAAATACTAGCTAAAAATTAACAGAAATCTTAGCTATAGCTGGAATAACAATTATTATATTAATAATATAGAATATTATATATTATTATATATATTATAATAGAGGACATAAAACAATTGTGATCACTTGGCATACATAAGGGGCATGAAACATGAAGCAGTAAGTTACCACAGAGAATAATTCTGTAACAGTAGTAATTAAGTTCCTCAGATCAGTCTTTACCACTTCCAGTGGCTATTTCCACCACCATGTCACATGTTCATTTAAGGCTCCTTACTGTACACATAGTGACAACATTGAAACAAGAAAAATTTTCAACTGGCCTGAAAATCCAAAAGTATGTTTCACACAAGAAGATTCTTTACCCAGAGGGTGGTTGGGCACTGACTGTGGTTTCCATAACCACAGCCTTTCTCCAAAATAAGTTAGCAATTATAATTTTAGATCCACTTTTACTTTAAAACAGTTACTTTAATCAAGCTCCTTTGCTCCCTTCTGAACTAAACAAGAAATTAACGCCTTCCTTTCAAGTCCAACAGATGAACTGCTGCCTGCACAAGATCAAGGCAGTAATTCTGGATTCTAAAGCAGAAACAACAAAGTATCCTTTTAAGAAAGAAGGTCATTCTAGATCTTCACTCTAATGCACAAAACACTATTTTCCTACTTAGATTTGAATACAAATGGACTACACAGAGCGTGGTACAAATAAATGCACCATGTTTTCTTTAAATCTAAAATTTAACTGCTAGACATTCATTATTCTTTCATCCAATTTTTAGGTTTTGGCAAACAAAAATTTAACAGGGGACAGAAAAATGACAGGGAAGTCTTGCAGGTGGCTAAATTAAGCTAATGAAAATTTCTGTTGTACTTTGAGTTTACTCCAGCACATGTGATGCTCCGTCCATGCAAAAAGGAAAACATTCATGTTATTTTGGATCAAACAGGCTTTTCATTACAAGTTTAGAAAAATCAGAACATACATTTTTCTGTAAGATCAGCAGCACAGGGAGTTTAAATGAGGCTCCCTCGCTGCCAGAACATCAGCAGAGAATGAACTGTAAAATTCTGAGTCAACAACAAAGCATCATGCAATGTTCAGGATTCAGACAACCAACAAGAGACATGAAAACATCTGTGTGTTGAAACACGTGTTGTTTCAAAACAGACAAAAGTACAATAGTTTGCTGATACAAATGCTTTAAACACAGAAGTATGCAATTTATTAGAGCACATTCTGGTAGCACCTTATGTGCTTCCACGTATGAATTATCAGTCTCATCAACGTCAACAGAACTAATGGCATGCATTAATGTTTGTGAATCAGGGCCAATAAATATTCTACCTAACACAGAGAAATTAATAAATCAGCATTCTGAAAGGCATACAGCAAAATGTTATTTACAGTCTAACACTGGACTAACAGCAGCTGTAAATGTTGGTTTTTTACTCAAATTAATGGATGATGTTTTGTAAGGTTTATGCAATAATTAATTAGAAAAAGGCACATGCAAACTTCCAAAGTATATTTCTCACTATGCTAAAGGGAGAAAACCAAATAATATCCAATTTCTCTGTCTAACATTTCATATCTGCTCAACTGTCAGCTTACAATGGCTTAATGGGACTTCAGTAACTGCAGCATTCATCAAGGCAAGCTTTTGGACAGCATCTCACCTGGTCTCTTCATCATCCCAAGCGATTCTCATGCCTTTCCCACCACCACCTGCTGAGGCCTTGATCATGACAGGGTAGCCTAACAGCGGGGAACAATTAGACAGAAGTTCAAACTTTGTTCAGTTGGTCAGAGGAACATGACAACTGACCACATGTCCTATAAAGCCAGTAGACAATAACTTCGTTTATTAAAACACTTTGTTTGCAGGGAGAACAGAGGAGAATTTTTTCTTTTCAAAACTTAGCTGTCAGTGCAGTAATTTCTACAGCCAAGAAAGGCTGTCTTCTCCAATTCATTTATACCAAAAAAACACTGAATGAATTATTCCCAAATAATTAAGTGATTTATGAATAAGGCATTTGACCTTTTTAAGCTCACATTTCTTTAGGAACAATTTTTTTCCTTTGTTGCTGATTAAATAATATTTTTAATTAATAGCAAAAATTAATAGATCTTCATAAATTAAATCTAAAGATTGAGTAAAAAAATATGCATCATATTAACACTTCTAGTGCAGCACATTTTAAATAACAGAGCAGTTCAGGAGCTGTGCTGCTTAGATATTATGTAATGGTACCAGAACACAGATTACTTGTGTTTACAATTTAAAAAGTATTCTTCCCAAACTGACATGTAGTTAAAAAAAAAAAAAAAAAAAAAACAAGAAGCATAAATCTGTCAGCATTGAAAGTATTCTTCCCAAATTGACATGTAGTAAAAAAAAAAAAAACAAACCAAGAAGCATAAATCTGTCAGCATTGTACATAACTGGCAATATCTTACTCATAGAACAAGATACTGTAATATGGATATGAGGCAGGATCTTCTTTTTCTGAAAGCTAGAAAATCACAGCAACAAAGTACACAGTTTAAATGCAGATTTAAATAATGATTGTTTATCTTCAATTACAAATAATTTCATTCAAAGCAACTTCCTGATACAATTCTGTCATAACGGAGAACTTCACCTTTCTCTATACGAACATGCAGAAAACTAAAACTCAAGGATCTGATTAAAATGCTTTTGACATTTCTAGGATAGCAGAAAATTCTTAATGCCTTTGGTCTCCAGAATGTTTAATGAAAATCACAACATTAGGCAAATATGAGACCAGCTGATACAGTCTGCCAAGAAGAGTCTATCCTTGAGAACTGAAGATATATTTTACAAAAGGCTTTGATCTGGAGACAGAAAGAGACATTTGAATATGCTTCCTAGAACTGGTCCAATCTACTGTCATACATGTTACTTATATTTAGTTTTTTTCTGGAAGGTAGATCTATTCTTGTTCTGTCAAGTGACAACAGTACAATATTCCCCTCCTCCTGCTTGTAGTGATCTAACTGAAAGGATGTTCAAGAGAAAATTAAAACCAGCAAGATCTAGAAAACCTTTGTTTACTTAAGAAGTCTGAAATGGATACCAAAAAAAGGCATGAGACAAGCAGAACAAACAGTAGTGTTGATTGGAAGCCAGAAAAGCTGCAATAGTACACGAGAACATTAAATTAACAAAGAAACAGAAAAAAAATTCAATAAAAAAGTTTCCAACTTAACACATTATTAGACTGTGAAACCCCAGGCTGTAAAGCATTCATGTGGCTGAAAGCTGTAGAGAGGTCATAGTTAAGCATATGCAGAGCACAAACCAAGCTCCTATAGGCATGGACTACCAAAAGGCTATAAATCTCCATGCCTTGGAGTCTAAAGTAGTCTCTTGTTACAACATATAAGGTTAACACCAAACAGAGCCATGCAAATAACCTTTCCAGAGTCTCTCTTAGATTTTTTTTATGAAATATCTGATACTGCCCATAGAAGGGTACAGGATAAACCACAGAGTAACAATTACCATGATCCAGGCCTCTGTAATCCCAGAGATTAAAGGGTAAAGCCAAATAATTCTAGGTTACATGCAGCAACAGTGAAATTCAACCAATTTTCATTAAATGCAGTATATCCAACACCTAGACAAGAGCATTCTATTGATGCTGTAGGTGCATCTCCAGATCCCTGGCAGCTGCCAGGCTCCTACACAAGTCACTGGATGTCTTGAAATAAAGCTAAAAGCACATATTGTATAACTTCCATGCAAGAAATTAGATTTTACTGCATAACACCAGTGAATCCCTGGCAATACTGTCACCACCTGGAGACCCTGTCCAAGCCAAAAAGCTGCAGGAGTAAAATTTCAAAACAAGCATTTTTTTAAGCCTTATTATGGTAAATGCACTAAGGCAATTTCCATCAATCTATGTTATTCGGTGTTACATGTACTTAAAAAAATCATCATTAATTATGCTACCCATTTCAGTCTAACAATATCAGTCTCTTGAATGGTTTGCTGATTTTAATTCTGTAAGCAGAATCTAGTCCTAATTTACT
The DNA here is from genome assembly GCF_014805655.1 of Passer montanus. Lineage (NCBI taxonomy): Eukaryota > Metazoa > Chordata > Aves > Passeriformes > Passeridae > Passer > Passer montanus. The sequence continues at coordinate 1,521,002 of NW_024372370.1, forward strand.
GCTCTTTAGTTCCAAAGCAAAACAGGCATTTCGAAAATAAACCTTGGTAAGTCTTTGTGTGCTTCAAAATGTAATTCATCTATCACAACTCACATGGCTGAATTATCAGAAAGTATATATGGGTTACTAGTATCATTCACCATATAGCACTACTTTGCTTCTACTCCCTCCCAACTTTTATATACAGTGATTATATGTCAGCCATGCTTGTAGGCAAGGCAGTTAAAGACTCCCAAGAGCCACTGTATAAGTCAAAAAAAAAAAAAAAAACCAGGTTTTGAAAAAAAAATTAACTAAGGCTTGTTTTGAAAAAAATACATACAGCTTTTCTGGTTGAGAAGGAAAAATTGCAACAGACCTCTACATGTTAGCATCTAAATTAGCCAGTCACATGAAAATAAGGGTAGTACTGGAGCATTTCTCAAATATGAGGTTACACACTGCTCGCTCTTGGGGAGCTAAGCTGAACTAAGCTACAGAGCAGCTCTTTAGCCAATACTAAAGACTGAATGGAAGGCCTTGTAAAATTTCAGTTTTGCATATGTATTGGTTAGAGGATACTGGGATCAGAATGCATTACTGAACACTCTCCACTTTTGTAGCAATCAAAATCGCTAAAGTATGTTCACATGGATTGGTTGGATTAGTTGTGGGAAGGGAGAGGCATGCAAACAATTTCTAACATTTATTTGTAAGTACCCACAACAACAGCAATGAAAAGACTCACAAAGCAGACACATTTTTGAGTAGGTGTTAGGTTTTCCATCCTTCCCTCAAATTAGATGCCACTTTATGTGAAATTAAAATTGCATGTGAGATTAAAACCTACTCTTGTTTTATGGTTTTCCAATCTTGTGACACCTCGTAAGGATGGAGTTAAAGATCTTAGGAGGCAAGAAAGCAAAAAGCAGTCAGACTTGAAGATCACTGCACCTGCTCTTGCTGCTAAATAGGTACTCATAAGTTAGGACTGCTTTGTTTCCAGGACAGCTACTGTTCTGAGAATCTGAATTATAAAAGGAGTAAACAAACTTCAGATGTCCTGCAACTGTTAGCTCCCACCCTTTGCCACCATGGTTTTTAGATGTAATTTACCCATTTTTGAAGTTGCAGGTACTAGACCACAGAACACATTGTGCAATATCAGTTTGAGCAACATTGCATGTGACAATACAAGATTCTTTTCAATATCCATTATTAAATCCATTAAATGATAGCACTAACTAAACCCATGTCAAATGAAACATGACAAAAAACCATCTTGTTCATCTCTTCAGTTTTGTACAGACTTTCATTTTGTTTTAACTGACTGCATTTCATAGCTGCTCAATCCTTTCAAATAGAGGAGTCAAACTTTCTGGAGTTTCATTGATGCTTCAGAATTAAGAAGCCAACAGTTCTTAATGTACAATCCTACAAAACAGACCTAGAGCAGCACGGGAAAAGGGCTAATGCAATTAAGCACTATAGAAAGGATCAGAAGAGCACAACAGCCCACACCAACAGATACAAAAGAGAGACAGTAGAAAGGAGCCAATACAGCAATTTGTGCCTGAATTTCTTCCAGTTTCTGATTTAACCTAGTTTTCCTGTCACATTCTCGATACAATACAGGAAAACATCTCAAATCATCTCAAATCAGGGCAAAAGAAGGATTCACTCCCACACCTAGAAAATGTGTATCCATAGATAATAGTCACTGAAACAGGTAAAGGCTGTGTTCTCAACTCTGAGGTGCCATATTCCACTACTACTGGATCTTTGGCCAAAACTCAGCGGGGAGAAGCAGAAAAAACCACAGGCAGCACACACTGTTCTACTGTTTTGAGCATTGACCCATGGTCACTTTAAGAATTACTTGAGCTTTCTTAGAAGACTGAAACACTGGATTAGTGAAATTAGAAACCATCTGAAAGTATTTCACTGCTTATCAAGTGCTTTATATACAAGGACAAATACATTACATATATACACGAGAGACTATAATTTCATTCTATCTTAGATCCTTTGAAATTAAAATCACTATGTTTAATTCTGGTCAGTGGTTACAATTAGACAGAAGCTTAACCAAACTTGTCAAACCATGAGTGGGGAAAAAGCTAGAAGGAATATTTTTCTTTCACTACATGGTACAAACCCTTCTTGTACCACAGCAGTTTAAGAATTTTCCATCTAAATAAAGCACCACCCAGCTGTCTGTAATTGACTTTATTATCACAGATTTAAGACTGCCTTGATATAATGACCTCCAAAGTGCTAGTAATATCAAAGACAGGAACCAGTCAACAGAACACCAGAAGAATTCAGAAGAAAATTAAAAAAGAATGTATTTTAAAGGGTGTCTAGAAAGGCACTGCATGCCTTCTAACTTACATCCATCAAAACTGTTTAAGAAAGTACCTGCAGAAAATCTTTAAAACACAAGAGCAAGAAAGATCATTGAAGAGAAAGTGAACTGAAATAATGTCACATTACTATGTCTTTATGCAGGACTGAACCAAATTTTATTTACTGTTCTCTTTTGGATATTCCAGTTTGGTTAATAGACTCTTTCTCTTGGTAATGCCGCCATGACAGCGATCAGTTATCACAACCAAGACACGAAGCCTGACTACTCACAGAAACGCTGACTTAGATTGTGTCAGCCTAAAAGTCAGACAAGCCTAGGAGGAGTTTCAGGGCAGTTCACCAGTGCAGGGTAAAAGCCCCAACTTAAACTGAAAGCAGAAAACTTCTAAGCAGTGTAAGATCTATCTGTAGCAGTGCGACTCCCACTTTCTATCTAGCAGATAAAGGCACAGCAATAGCTCTTGACACAGGTGAAAAGCTGTTTATTTACCTGTGATAAACCTAAATAGTTTCTCATGGTTGCAATCTCAAAGGGAAAATTAAAGATAAACCCCAAGAAAAATCAGATCTTACAGCATTAGATTCTTCTTCTAGAAAGCATTTACAAACGTGTAATTTCAAGCATATGGTTTAGCATTTTCACTAATATCAAGCTTTAGTAAATAAAAGCCAAAACTCATTAAACACATATTCCACTTAACCTTCATCAAAATTAGTCCCAGACTCATTTGCTGGTTGCTCTTTTCACCATTCTGTAAGATACCCAGAAGCTGAATAGTGACTTTATTCCAGTAAGCACAGAAGGCTGGTGCTCTGGATCATATTCAAGCTAGCTGCAGTCCACACAGTGATGAAGAATGCAGATCATAACATCACTGATGTCAGTCTCCACATAAAGAGACGTGTACCATGCCTAAATTTTGACTATCATGTCCAGTTGCAGATAAACCTTCAGGTAACTCCTAGTGAGGTACTCATTACTGCATATTACATTCATTCCACAAATCATGGCTGCACTTGTTCTGTAAAGTCCAGTTTGAAAAGCTCAAATGTGATTATTTAAGAGACGGGGCGTTAATGCCTAGATTCCTTCAGCCCTATGGGCAACAGGGAACTTAAAAACTATTAAAACATTATTTGTTCTATAGGGATTACTTATTACACATTCAATTTAGTCAACCATGTCTGCTGAGAGGCACACAAATCCCACCATAGCTAATTTAAGAACTTACCAATTTCCCTTGCAATTCTGACAGCTTCATCTGCATCCTGTAAAAGCAGGAAATGAGACCCAACGTTAATCCCATCAGCCATTGCACTGTGTCCTGAGGGCAGTCATATATTGCACTACTGTCTCCTCCGATTCATTTAATGTTTGATTTTACAACCTCCTGACCCTTTTCAGCCAGAGGAATGTAAAATTAATACCATAAGTGGAATGTAAATTCTACCTCATCATTAGTGCACTGAGGAACTCAAAGCAATGAGGAATCAGCTGACAGGAAACACAACCAGGATCGCAAAATTATTTTCTGCAGTTGTAGGAATTTAATGCTAGAATTTAGACGTTTACAATCAATAATGGACCATAAATCAGATCGTTAAAGTTTGTCCACTACCAGCTTGTTTCTGTCCTCACAGGTATTCCTTGTGTTTTCCTGATTGCTGTCAGTAGGGGGAGTTGATTCTCTATTGTTTGGGAGTAATTCAAGTTCAGGGAAAAAAAACCTTGTAGAACTTCTTCAGAGACAAATGGGTTTTGTTTACTCAAGAAAGAACACAAACAGTTCAGTTTTGAAAGTTCTGCATTCTGAAAATAAAATAAACCTTAAATGCATCATTTTAAACTGTATCTGAAAGGAGAAGACTCCCATAACTGTTTTCATTTAAGAGTTGCATAAGCCAACTTGACAAATCCTTTTGTTGATGCCACCTCTTGCTTCCGCTGTCTCATACTACTGTAGCCAGGTACAGAAAAAAGTCCTGGGAAACTCAGAGAATAAAAACCAGAATACTTCATTACTTGCATTTCAAAAACCAAATCACTTCTTCTGCAGCATTTAATTCTCATTATTTCTACTGATAACAGTATATTTCCATTACACCAAATTAGAAAGAAAAAGGGTTAAATTACAGTGGTACACGTTAAGCTTGAAAATTCCATCCAAATTTGATAATATTTATACTATCCCATGACATACATTAAAAAATTTGTATAGAAGGCAGTAATGTCTGGAAACCACCAGCTGCTAAGTGTGTCTGAAACTATGGGGGCTGACTTATGAACATTAAACTGAAACCTGATATTTTTAAAGCTTTCAAGGCAATCCATTTTAAAAGCACCCAGGTCAGAACTTTAAAAAAAATACATAAGAAATGTTCATACCTGGTTCATTTATGTCCGATAATAAAACAAAATCCTCTTTAAAAGTCTTCAGTACCTAGTAACAGCCCCATGAAGAATAAGAGGGCTGGCAGGGGAAGTTGTCAGAAAATTTAATTTCCTTTCATTAGCTAGTCTGCTCCACAAATCGGTGCTTGTTAAGTTCAAAGCAGTCCTGAAAGCAACATCAGTTTTAAGTCTTTTTACTCCAGTCACATCTGTTAATGAGATTTTTCCAAATAACAATTGTTTTTAACTCAAGAGATAAATCTAGCAAAAAAAAAAAAAAAACAAACCTGCCCCTCACACCCCCTCCCAAAAAAAACCTCAAGAGTTTACTGTTTTATTACACCTTGCTGCTTTGCATGACCCTGCACCCTCCAAATTTTAGCTTAAAGGGATAAAATGCATGAAAAGGGTCATTTAAGAATGTTAGTGGTTTCCACACATTGAGTTTGAAGGTTCTTTGTTCCTGCCTGTGACAGTTATGCGAGAATACTTCCCCTTAATAGCCTCTCTGTCAGGAAGTGTTAAACCTGCCAAATGCAGACAATTAGAGCCTCTTGAACAAAATGCAGGAAGAGTGATGACTGATGAAGAGCCACGATTATAGTTGAGAAGGAAACTTTTACATTTCTTTTCTCTTGCAAATTCCCCCACATATTTGCAAAATAGAATTAAGGGGGGGAAGCAAACAGGGTAATCTTTTTTCACTTAGTTACCTGCAAACAAGTGGCTAACTGATACACTGTAGTCCACAGGAAGACAAGCTGCAAATCATTAGAGAGGAACTTTTCACTGCCACTGTATTTTTACACATGCATGCAACAACTTTAAGTAACAACTGATTGGTATCAGCAGCACTAATTGTCTTAGTTCTGGCTTGAAAAGATTTTAGACATCTGCCCAGCACAGTTATTAATTTACACTGTGTCAACATCTGTTTCTTTTACAGTTCTAACATATTAGAATGCAAACTGTAAGACAGGAGCGGAAAAAAAAAATCCATGCATACTCCAATTTTCGCTTTCAAAGAGCATTTCTTAACCAGAAAACAAAAATATGCTATGATTTAAAGAGGAAAACCAACAACAACAACAAAAATTGATATATTGAAATCTCTGGTAAGTCTTTTGCTCTTTTTCCATAAGAAGGTGTGTTGAATATTTGTTTAAAATATCATGAATTTCACTTGCTGATTACATAAATACAGAAGCAGTTTGAGTAATCAAGGAAAGTTAGGACAGTAATTTTAGCTTTTTGGTATATAAAACTTATGACAGATACATAATATTTGCACAAGAGGGGCAAAAAAGTGAACACTACGATACTGCCCAACACACATGTCCATATGTGCAAAATATACAAAACCACACTGGAACTAAAAACACATTAAATTATTTTTTAAAAGCAAAAGTCCTCAATGATTTACTGCTATTTCTTCCAAAAGCACATTAGCTACACTACCATTTTCCCAAAATAAACTGGAAACTGTAAAGAAATATATAATTTTAGCACCACTTTTTATTGTACAAATAAAAATGTTCAAGTAATGGTAGAAGTTAATAAAAGTCCTAAGAGTTATAAAATTATGTCAGTGTTTTCACAAATAGGTGATTCCATTAAGTTAAAGAGACATAAAATACTCCTTTCAGCATAAGAATTCCTAACCTCCTACTTTCATGTACATGCCTCTCAACCAGGTACCAGCAGGTGGAGACAGAAAAAGAAAACTGCCTTGATGTGGGGGAATGCCGGGGTAAAGCTGATTAAGTGACTCCTAGAACTGTGAAACATTGTATTAATGATGAAGAACTGCACCACGGTTTTCACGGCTGAGGGTGTTAGCCTTAGAGAACCTCCAGCTCATATCCAGAATCTTTAACAACCTCTCCAACAGTGATCGTTCAATCCTAATGTCATTATCCCAGTGTAAAAATTCATCTAAAACAGGTACCCAAAACTTAACTACAGTAAATTCAGAGCCTAGCTAAAGACCTCTAACATGTTTACTGACATCAGTGAAACTCAGTAGACACAGACATTATTCTTCTGTGTCTACATCCAGCTGCATTCTACCAGCCATAAAACCAAACTGGCTGTATATGGTGAAACAATACAAAACTCATTCTTTCCTTGCCATTCCTTTCCCAGTTTTTCACCACAGCATGTTCTTATGCTCATTACTCAGCCTCCACTTTCTAGTCCCTTACTTCCCTTTAGCTGTTTACAGTCAATACATCACCTCAGCCCTAACGTTAGTATAGCCATTGCTCACATGGATTAATGCTAATTATTTTGATTAAAACCGTTTATGACTACATCTCCCAATCAGGTTTTATAAAACTAATTCTAGTTACACATTTTGAAATTAATTACCTTTGAATGCTTTTGTTGGCTCTCTAGCTGACAGCACAAGACTCCAGTTCCTTATATGTTCAGAATGGATTTCTCAATTGCCCCAGCCAACTGAGAAACTGAACCAGGAATGAGAAGAAAATTACTCTTTGTCAAACTGCCCTCTCCATTCCACATCTTTCCACTCTCAGTTTCATATTTGCTAGAGCATTTGCCAGTATAAGAACAGTTACTCGTGGCTGATGCCAAGCATCGTCCTCTTTAATCCTTCCAGCTTTAAGTATATTGTTGAAAGGCTTCCTCCTTTTAAATTTCTAATTTAATTACTACTCACTGGGAATCCTTCTGCATTCAACTTCTCCAAGATGTTATTACAAAACCTTAGCAGTGTCTCCTAGGTCTAAGTGCTAAGCAACATAAGAGATGAAAAATATCCTTTATTCAGGAAGGACCTAAGTATCTGCAGCACTAGTTAACAAGGATAAAGACAACTCTTCTAGTAACAAACATTTTCAGTGCAGTCCTGAGCTGAATAATGAAGCAATAGAAGTTGTTACTCTGTGTTTGCTTTAACTATCACAAAGAACACATGCAACAGATCTGTCTCAATTTCTAGCATTGTCAGAGGCATAAATGCAGTTTTCCTCCAGCTTTACTGAAGTCTACTTTAAAGCTGAAGCCACATCTAACCACCTTAAGCATCAAGCAAACACTTAACTTCTTCCTAAAGACCTTTAAAATTTTTATTTCTCAGGACAAGGAGCCCTCAAGGATTTTGAAAGCTTCATGACTGTACTAAAACAGATCTCCCACAGAATGGCAGAAATCCCAAACAGTCTCCAGTTCCTTGTGTGCTGCTGTTCTGATTAGAGCTGGAATCATGCAGCTTTGCCCTTCCTATCTTAGTCTGAATTTGCAAAATAGCCTATCAAGCTCTAACCAAAGATCAGGCATCCTGTATGACCTAATTATTTGGGTATTCATTTGAGCACAAGACATTGTCACAGGAAGGAAATCAGAGCACAAACACAGGCACATATTTAGATCCATAGCAAGTATGACAGTATCAATTATCAGAAGCTTTATTTCCTATAATTGGTAATCAAAGCACTGGTTAGCCTAAAATTTGCAACTCCCATTTTTTGATGGAGACTGCAATGCTGGCAATGTCTGTGGACTTTCCTTGTTTTTATTTGGTGGGCACATTGCAGATTTGGGGTTGAGTTTTTTTTTTTTTTTAGATATGTACTCTTTTTTATCAACACTCTTCAGATAATCAGAACTTGTGAAGGGCTGAGGTAGGAGAAACGGGTATGACATGGACACTTTGGGATTAAGCAACTACTGCATAGATCCTTTCAATGGCAGAAGACTGGAGTTGTCAACTCAGGCCTACATTCTAGTTCATTTTGCTTTAAGGGTATTGTTGCATATAGCCTGTGGCCAACTACATCCCTTAAGTTTCCTTTTTGTGCCAGGAACTTCAGATAATTGCCAAAACCAGTGCAACTGAAGGTCTACGAAACAAGTGCATACAGGAAAGCAGCTCAGCTGCACTGGTTATAGCCCTATCTGTTTCTTACCCATTTATCCTTCCTTGTCAGGTTTGGAGTATTTTTATTAGCAGACTAACAGACCCTTATATAATTTTTAACTTGATACAATTAGAAAACCAGCATTTTGAGTATTTAATTCAGCATTAGAGAATATTTTGTGGTGTCCAAATGATTAATTCAAAGTTATCTCCTAGCTAGATGCTTTTCTGGAAGTTACTTTCAGGATTCCTAGAAGAATATACAGGTCCTAGAAGCATATACAGGGTATCAGAACAAAGAATGTTATGCCCAACAGCTAGGCTGCCGTTAAATCTTATGAGTGCCGAAGGACCACATACAACAAAAACCTGAATTTTGCCAATTTGCCACTCCCAGACTTCAACATGGCCATTAATGCCCATCCAAAACTCATATGGAGTCCTCCAGAAGGGAAAGAAGTCTTTGCACTTTTACCTGTTGCAGCATTATCTGGCTACCAGGCATCACAAACATCATGCATTTCCATCACAAGTACTGAAAAAGTCTCTTGGGCATTTTGACCTCAGCTATTTTGTGATTTTATCATTCTCTCTCACTAGTCAAGTTTTCCAGGCAGCCTCATTGGACTGAGTAATTCTGTGGAAGCTGAACCTCTTTGTTCTCTATTTACCTTTCACTTTTAGTCAGGTTTGGGGGGATAATTTGTCTCCTAAAAGAGTTTAAAATTCAGCTTAACTACTACACTCTTTTCCATGCAACTTAAAGTTTTACTTAAACTTCATTTGAAAAAAAAAATTATTTGACATGTAAAACAATTTTCAACCCAGGAGGTCACCATTTTATAATGCATCTAGTTTTTGTTTTATCCAATAAAGGTTTTAAAAGAGAAAAGCTTAACTACATTAACAAAGACAATATATTAAGACACAGGAAAGCTTGTAAGAATCCAACAAAATCACTACAGCAGAAAATAAAAATTAAGATATACCTTATTTAACCTTATAAACTATAAAGAAATAACATGTAATTTTTTACCAAACTGTTGGAAGACATTCCTTCTAAAACCACGCAAAGAGCATTAGCTGTAGATTCTGATAGAGCCGCCAAATTCCCCCCCTACCCCATCCCATTCCTCATCCTAAATTTTGCAACACATGGAAATATGCACCATCAGAGCAGACCATTAAATGGAAACTTCACACAGTTTAACAAACTTCACTTAACTCAGAGTTGTCAAGATCTTGCCCAACAAGAAGACCTGAGAAATGTAAAGATGTGCAAATAAGTCAAATCCACACCTGACATTTTACACATCTCCCTGCCTTCATGTCAAATTTAAAGCAAAGTATTTTTAGAGACTCCACTGAAGAACTCCTAATACATCATTTATTATCAAGGACTTTCTCCTCTTCTCCAAAGCTCTCTTGTTAGTAAAAATCTGTACTTCATTTTTAATTACATTTTACTGAAAAAGAAGAGGAAATTATAATTAGATTCTGCATCAGCCCTTCAATAGGTGTACTTTGATTTAGACACTGTTCCTACAGTGGGCAGACAGTAATTAAATGATTTCTCACCTTGACTACTCCATCAAAGCCAGGGATCGTGTTGACCTTTGCATTCTTGGCTAACAATTTGCTTTCAATCTTGTCTCCCATAGCTTGAATAGCATGTGTGTCAGGTCCAATGAAGGTGACACCTTCTGATGCCTGCAAAGACAATGAAGACAAAACTTTAGGAGACAAAAATCAGCTTTTCCATAGACAGATATTACTATTAACTTTTTTCTCTTTTTGAGCTGACTAATAGAACAAGACTTATAAGGCAGTGATCTCTTTACATAACAACAGAGCAATATATAAATATTTCAGACAGTTCATTAAAAATGTGTATGACCTTGTGAAACTATGTATACACACAGATTCAAAGCCCTATAATTAGCATTTGTATAAATCAAAAGCTAGGCCAGAGAAAAATAGCTGCAAGTGGAAGTACTCCAGCCTGAAAGTTAAAAATATCCCTTCAGAAAACAAAGGCTTGTTAATTCACCATCGAAATAACCAAAAAATTATTTACAAAGATGCACTTGCCAAGTGATAACAGTTTAAAATTGTCTTTAGTATGCATTCCTAAAACCAAACCTCAATGAAAAGGCAGTCTTTAACTCAACATATATAAGACCTTGAAAATAAAGCAATAAGTGAAATTACACTTCCTGATTCTTTCAGGCAACTCTTCTCCAATAACAATGTGGAAAGTAGTTAACATAAAATGTTTTAATACTTCAACATCCATATGTAGGTAAAACATTGAACTGCAAGTTTCTTCCTCCTGTTTCTCTACGCCAGTAATAGACTGCAGCAAAGTTATTCAGACAGAAGCATTTTTTTAAATTTCTTCAGGTCTGTACTACATTAAGCTAAAGACAATTCTATCAGAACTTTTCCCTGAAAGCTGCTGATGCAATAGTAAGTGCACATGTATTTCAGGTAACTTTATATCTTTTGTACTGGATAGAGGAAAAAGATGAAAGAGGGATAAGGATGAATATTTTATTTTTTTTTTAATCAAGCCTTGCACAATTTTTCCATGTTACATTCATTTTCTTCTCCCCAAAGAAGATGAAAGAGGGATAAGGATGATTTTTTTTTTTTTTAATCAAGCCTTGCACAATTTTTCCATGTTACATTCATTTTCTTCTCCCCAGTTCTAAAATATCTGTAAAATGTCTAAAACAAACTTGCTTCCAGCCAATGGGCAGCTAACTTAATACCACTACTAGCAAAACAGTAAACAGCAGTTTCTTATATCACAATTTAGGCCTTAGTATTTTCTCTTTCTGACACATACTTATGCTACACAAACCATATAGTTACAGTCACTAAGGATAAAAAGTCACTTGTTGAAGCTTTGTGTATTTACGTGATGAAAATACATGATCCAATCCAAGAACACAGGAAAAATATGTTTAAGCTGGGAAACATCTTCCTATTTGTCATCTTATAAGAGCCAAGAGATCTCAGGAGTCACCGTTTGCACTGTCAGCAGCTTCCTAGCAGGACCAATGTGACAGATTAATAATGTGTAGATTATTTCATACCATCCCAGCTAACAGGGAAATAGAGACCATCCAGAAAAGACCAGGTGAGAATTACAGACACACAAGGAAGCTCAGTGCAAGGGCAACCAAACCAAATGCAGAGCATCAGTTCTGCTACATCAAAGGATTTTAGCTTTGACTCACAATGAACCATCTGGGGCTTTATCTCTGCCCACCTCTTCTCTACTGCATTGGACTTCTTATCTTAGTAACTCAGAAATTAACAACTTGATTGATAGCTGTCTTAGAAAGTTGGGAAGACTGTAATACAAAGAAGGAAGAGAGGAGGACCAAAACAAGGGTGCAGATCCATAATTATGTAGTGCTCAGATCCTTTGGCACTTGAAGAAATTCACTTTTTAAAGGAGAAGGGAAACAAAGCAAGGAGCTGATGCATGAAACCACAGTGACACAAAGTTTGGAGCTGTTTCAGAAACAACCTCAAAACTCATACTTCTTCCTCTCTTAAAAAGAGGCAGAAGCATACACCTAGAGGCAGGGCAGACTTCGGTCATCACACTGTATCCCAGTCTCAAAAAGCCTTGTGGAAAAGGTTCACTTCACATACTTGACAAGTGGAGATGACACTGTCCCTCTTGTATCACTTCTAACCTGGAAACACCTTGTTTCCACAGGTTCCCACAGTTTCTGCCACAATACTGGCATTTGCATCCTGACTAATACTACTTCAAATTTCACCATGTATTGCTTCATCTCCTCACTTTCTTCTCAAGAGTTCACCATCAAAAACATGAGATCGCCAGAGGTCAAGACAGCCAGTTCAAAACTTTTTGCCATAACAGACCATCCCAGATGGGCAGCTTGCAGTCTACCTCCATACTCTTAGAGCATTTCTCTACTCTCCTCTTTGTACTGACAGAAAATGAAAAATCTTCATTCAAACTGGAGGTCACAGGGGAGGATAAAAATGACATTGATGGCATCACCAAGCATGCCCCTTTCCAGCCAAGTGCCCATAGAGGACATCATGCTTGACCTACTGTCTCATCTCACTGATTTGTGGCATGGACTTCCAAAGTGTCCAGTTCACTCCCTGCTCCTGTCCAGATAGCTGGATAAGAAGAGAACAATACCATTCAGGAAAGATTCATGAACCACTTGAGAAGGAACACTGCAGACCATTTCAAGAAATTTATCTCTGCATCCAATATATTTGTTACATGAATCCTGTAGAGCTGTAGTATTCCACATGGATACAACCCCTACTGCTTACTAAAAATTAAGTACCAGATGATGTGCAGCAGATTCACATTATTCTAATGCAAATATCACCAGTTGCAATCTGTATCTTTGTCTTTTTGTAATGTATACTTTTCATAGGTCAGAATTTAGAAACTGCACTTGTCTACATATGCAGCTTTTGGCTTTAATGGCTTCAACCTTTGTACCTTACACAGACCAGCTATTCCATAGTGAACAAGTACCAGCACAGTACAACCAGCTATTCCCTCATAACATCAGTCACCTGGGGCAGTCACCACAGCCAGCCATTTCCCCTTCAACAATCTGAAACTAAAGAGTTTAACTCAATATAATATCAAAGAACACCTAAAACCATGTGATTCTGCATTCTGCAACATCCATAAATCAAAAATAAGTTAACAAACCTAGGAGGTTCTGCTGGTTTCCAGGCAGCATATCTAACCATCATTACATAGGAAAGGTGTGCATTCTCTGACATGACTCACAACTAGCTTTAGTTAAGCACATAAAAAAAAGACTGTCAGCTTAAGGGACTACTAATTAAAGTCTTGCTACAGTAATTTAATATGCCATCACTCAAAGATGCTTGCTCAAGCCCTCTGCCAAAGCTTCTCAGCTCATCACCAGAAAAGTACCCCAGCTTCTTCATTGCCCACACTCACACAATGTATTAAACAATCCATTCAAAAGTCTACTGCCCGATAATGAAAATGCCAAAAACAGACCATAAGAAAGAATACAGTGGCAACATCTTCAGTTCCCACAAAGATTTACCAGTTTGTTTACACACAGACCTGTCAGTGTGGCAACAAGTACTAAAATCTCCACTGTACATACACAAGCTTACACAGTGCATCTGAAACAAGTTCTTCCAAAACTTCTGTTACTCCTCCACACATCCAGCAGCACATTTCAGCCTTGAAAATTATCTGGCTGCAGAAAACACATCAAAATTTTCACTATAAACATGCACCAGCACTTTGTTCAGAAACATACCTGTTATATCTGTATATCACTGTTCTATTTTGCACAATCAAAGGTACAGGCAAATAATAAGGAATATTTTATAAAATAAGTTCATAATAAATTCACACCCAAAAAGTTAATTTTTAGTTGTCTTAAGTAGCAGATATTGAAGAGTTTTCCCCAACAGCCCACTACTTTTGAAAGCAGTAACAACAAGTTTAATAGTCAGCCCATAAGAACTGAGAGCAGTTTATTCTCCCTTTCTTTTGGTTTGGTGGTTGGCTTTCTTTAAGCCAGACAAAAGCCTCAGTCTATGCTCACGGAATGCAGGACCCTTAATATAGCAAAAACTAAACACAGTATCAAAGTACAACAAGCAAAGGCAAGATTTGGAAAATCCATTTGAGAAATTCATGATTGAGTTTGCGACCATCACAGTCACAGTCTGTCAAACATCTGACTGCTCTGGGAACAGTGGGCCAACAGATCTGTTAGTGTAAGTCATCATACTCTCAGCATCTGGAAAGGACCTGCTCATCTGATAAAACTCCTGTGGACCTCAGGTAATTGAAGAGACAGTCTAGAAGGGGAGTTCCTTTTGCACCTCCTCCTGGAAATTATGACTATAGATATTCACAGTTACTGTATTATACAGTCAGTAGTGGATTCAGTCTCAGTGACAGCCTAAGGAGAACTAAAGATAGAAAGCAAGAAGGAGGGAAAAGTGCATAAGCAACTTTTACACACATATACTTGGCAACATATACTCTTCTGTGGGCTTATGAATCTGTAGCAAAGCAGCCAACTCACTGCCAGGCCTCCTGGAGCTACAGGAAATGATTGAACAGTTCCAACTCAGCTTTAGACAAAACAAGTGATACTAAAACTTATCCTCTGTCTTCTACTATGTTAGTTATGGACAATTAAACACAGTTTTTGGTGTCCTCATTTGAGCTATTTGATACGTGAATCTGCATGTAATATCAGCCAAAGAGGAGCAGCTTCAACCAACAAGGAGATATGTCATGTACAAAAACAGTGCTATCAAGAATCTTGTGTTTTCTCTTTCAGGACCATTTGATGAGGGGATTTTTCCACTCACAGCATGCTGATGTGGCAAAACACACTGAGTGCCCAGCTGCTTCCAGGTGCAAGAGCCCCTGTAGTTACCTTACCACACAGAATCTGTGACAATAATGCAGGCTTTGTTCTTTGTCATTTCTAGTACTTGAAATGACTAGTTCTAGGGAAGTATTTCTCATCACTGAGGAAGAAATGGCTGAAAGGCTAGAGAGATCTCAGAAGCATTTGTAGCTGCTCTGCTTTATTGAAAATAAGCTTTTCTATGTAAACACAGAGCTGCTTTTAAACAAGTTCATGAAACTTACAGGAGAACCCCAACAATCTATTGCATGCTGCCACTGAATCACAGGTTCTCAAATTCAGACTTACATATGACATTTTCAACTCAGGGTGATATTTACAGAAGACAGTAACAGCCCTCAAGTGACTGAGGCCATAGACCAAGTTCCTCTTCCCTCATCCTCCCTCCTTCCCCTCCTGCACATGCCTGCCCACACTATCTATCCCCCTTCTCTAAAGGCAGGCTTAAACACTCCTCAGCTGACTTAGCTGGCCAACATGGCAGACAATAGTCTATTTTTTGTTTAAGAAATGTTTTCCATCACTTTCATGAGAGAAAATGAGCTAAACAGAGAAGCTTAATGGGCACTGAAGGAAGGACCACAAGCTGCTGGTGCATGCAATTGGGAACAGGAACTTTCCTTGGAAGGATGGCACATCCTCAAACTCTGAGGTGCTCTGGAAGGTGGCAGCATGCTGCCATATTGACCTGCTCTTCTTGTCAAATCTGCATTACTGTTTTAAGGTTTGTTTTATTTAAAAATCAAACATGATGCTTCTTTGAGGAGCACTGTTTGAGTCACAGAATGGCTGAAGTTTGAAGCATCAAAGCCACTGCTAAAAACAACTGTGACACATGGTTTCAAATATTCCAACAATTCAAGGGCAGAGGAGAAACAGAAACCAGTTCTGTGACAGTGAGGTAACAGCAAGATCAGCAAGTGTGGGCAGCACAAGTTCCCACTTTACTGAAGAATTTATTGGTAAGATTATGAAGGAGGGTCCACAGATAAGAACTTCAGTAGAAACTTTATCACAGGTCTGGTTTCCAAAGGAGTTCTGTCTTAACCCTCAAGTTCTCTTCACAGGAGAAACTAGAAGAGGCTTCCATGAAATCCTTACATGCAGCTGATTAATTCTTTTACCATTGTACTCCCTCTTGCCACGCAACCAGTCAAGGAGACAGACCCATGAGACAAGGGAATAGGCACAAGCAGTCTGGTATTCACAGTGCTCCAGAAAAATTTGGATCATCCGCAAATACAATCCCCCATGTAGAGCTCATAGATCACCAGAAGGACACAAACCTGAATGTGCAGCTGCTTGCAGACACACACAAAGCAGAGCAGATAAGCAGCGCACCTCAAAGATGACTGGAATAGACAGCTGGGCCAAAAAGCCTTTAAGTCACATGAACTAAATGCAGGGCTGAAAAGCTGAGCTGGCAGCAAAAGGAAGGTCCAACAGAGGTACAAACAACCTAGGAAAAAACCAAGCAGAACAGAAAAATCCAGATGAAACATCCAAAGACAGACATGATTCAGCAGTACTAGCAGGGAAAAAGAGAGGGGAAAATCCCACAAACACCGCTACAAACACACTGACATCAGTTGAAAAAGGTAGGTACATAAAACTTCAGAATTCAGGAACTGTCCATTCAACATTGGGAAGGAATGCCTCAAGGAAATCTACTATAAGAATATATAATAAGAAGCATCCACTCAATAATTTAGGAAATACTGAACTGGTAAAATGCTCTACAATACAATGTGATGGACATGAAAAAACATCTTGAAGTTTTCTGCTAGATGCACAGAAACGACCTATCAGTTCAAATGTTTGAGCCCTGTCGCTGCTCTCTTGAAGGCTCAGAATTAAGAGCATATACAGGAGTGGCCAATTATTTGTGTGGTCATCAACCTGCAAATTCAGTACCAATAAACAGAAAATTTCATTCTGTGCTGTTTAATTTTAAGCTGCAAAGGGCCTGAATCAGTAAAAGCCTAGGTATTGTCATGGATCACCAAGAGCAGTAACTTTCCAGCAATTCAGTGAAGAAAAGTTTCTTCCAATCTTGTTTACAATGAAATAAGCAGAACTTCTGAAGACAAAGTATCTTTACAATGCACACACATTTACACAAACACATATGAGAGAAAAGATAACACATACAAGTAGCATCCTTCATTAGAACAAGTATTTTTACAAAATGACCCATGCTGAAGTAAATTAAAGCCTTCTGTACAGGCTTATGGCTGAGTGAAGACACTATGTGATGTAAGCAAAAGCATAGATATGCTAGATATCCAAGAAGGAAGGGCTGTAGCATCCTACTGTTCTCTGACTACACATGCCTTTGACTGCTGCAGTTATTTCTGCAGAGGTTTGGCATTTTGTACTGTTAGAGGTCTTTGGAAGGAGATGGGTTACTACAATCACCTTGAGCTTCAGAAGCACAAGGCAGGTACAGTGTGACAGGAAGTAGCCTCAAAAGCTAAATTTAAATTGGCAGTTGGCAAAGTAACAGTGTCTGAGGTAACTTGCAGAGGAAGGTGGTAATAAAGAACTGTGCTGCCCAGCCTGTCAGATCTCACGGCTTATTCCAAATTCTGCTTCAAAATCAGATATGTTACTTGGCTCCAAAATACACTACAATGCAGAAGTCAGAACCCCCACACAAGCTATGTCACTACCTGTGACACTACATTGCCACTTTCATTATCTTGCTGTCTCAAACAGAAGTACTTACTGCAAGAGAAAGTAATACATTGGAAGTGTTTTCTTTGAAAAGAAAAAGCTATCAGAAAAGAAGGCTTTACCTACAATTGAACACAGCTGCAAGAAGTCTATCTTACTTCTCAAAACTGAATTTAAAGAACATTAAAGCATTTTCCATCCACACCTTAAGAAAAGAAGAAAATTGCTGGACAGCTATACCCAAAAAAATGAAAACTAGAATACACTCGTTTACTTGAAAATAAGCCAATTGATGCCAGTTTCCATGTTTTACCTTTACCATGGGGAGGGAGATGTGTTAATATACTCCCTTTAAACTACCATTCTAAGAAATATTAACTTAGTTCATTTAACCCTGGTATGAATCTGTCAATGTCTGCCTCCATAGTTTTAAATATGCAGAGGCATGAAAATCCATTAATCAGTTACCAGAAGGGCCAGACAAACTTCTGCAGGACAAAATGAAAACAAGTCTTATCCAGGTCCCAAACATGACTTCATTAAAGTAGGCTAGGAATAGAATGCAGCAACAACATATAGCCATATAGAATACATAGAGAGATAGGCATAATTATGCATTTTAAAATGTAGTATATGTATATTCAGATATTGGAGGTGGAAAGAGAGGACTCAATTTATTAGACTACTCTAAAGCTCAGCTTAAACAAAAGGCAGAGTTGCCAAGCCAGTATAAACAACCTAAAGCAACTAAACTCCAGTGTCCAAAGAAAGTGTACACCACAGAAAAGGTACACAACCTTCTGCATAAACATCAGGGAGTGGCCAGAATAACTTTAAATGGTCAGCGCCACTTTCAGTACTAATGATGCATGGAAAATAGTTTTTAAAATAAACTTTAAAGTCATCCCCTAATTCCACAGAAGTGGTAAATTTACAAAGCCAAAACTAGGAACCAGACTGATCTGTAGGTAACATCCTTAACAAGATACAAGTTGTGAACTATTATGATCACGGATTATATATAGAAAGGGTAAATGTGCTTGCATTGACTTAATTCTGCATTTTGAATTTAAAACCTCTTCTTTACCAAAAAGTTCATTGTCTATATTGTAATTTGTAAGTGGAAGACATAGCTCCCAATCATACCTTTGCAAGTGAACACACACAGAGTCAGCTTTTTCCAAGGGCTCAAAGCACAAGACACTGAGAACAAGTACTACCTCTTTGGCTCTATACTTAGAAGTTTTCACTTTAGATCTGCAACCTGAAGTCTTACTTGATAATTTCACTTTAGAACTATTTAAGGTTCAAGGCTTTAGATGGTCTATATGTTTGCCCAGAACCTAAATGCAGTATTGAATTAACTGAGTCCAGAAGCATTTCTCATGTACAAACTATAACATTTGAACATACAGGAGTTTGCATGACACCCCACTGTAAGTGATTAACTATCTCACCATATATGAAACATTACAGAGACATCACCCGAGTCACAGGAACTTAGCTCTGGTATACAAGAAAGAGTTTTGAGTAGTCATCTATAACGGTAGTAAGGAATGCCCAGAAAATTTAGGGAGAAACAAACTAAACTTAAGAATTTTCCCTGGATGGTTTCCATATTGCTTTTCTTCACTTCATGGCATTGAAACCACCCTTGATTTTTACATGATAAAAGAAATCTGTGGAACTAATCCTAGAAACCTCTTTCTGTTTCCTTGCTTAACACCTCCAGGCGACAGAAAAGACAAAATGCTTCATTTGCATCCTTAAACATTAGAAACTGCGAATGAGCCTTTTCAGCTGCAAATGTTATTGCATCTACATTTCCAGAAGAGAAAGAAGGTTAAACAGCCTACTCAGGTTTATGTTAACTCATCTCTTTTTAGCACCGTGAGCAGCACAAAGAGCAGAAAATGCAGAAGCTTAACAGCAGAACCTCTTTTTTCATTAAGTTCAATTAGATCCTGGCAATGGATATAGCTGCGGATTACAGGAAGATAAAGAGAAGAAATCAGGTATGCACAAAGGAAATGGCAAACCCAAGTGTAATCTTAGTCTTCCCGATCATCCAGCCTCAGGAAGACCATTTCATTTTTCATGCAACACAAAATAGTTCCACCAGTTGCATGACCACACAAGATTTCGCCTGATGTAAAAACAGCATTTGTTTAATCGTTAATTCAAACTTAGTTTAAAATGTAATATGCCAGTGTTGCACAAATCCAGCCTGAATAGGCTAGCAAAGTAAGGAAGAGTCCTTGTTTATCGATTGATAAGTATCCCATTATATCAATTAAAGAATACATTTGAGCCACAACTAGCCAAACCTATTAACTACTTTGTTTCACAAAAAAACCACAATTAAGTACTATTTACTCTTGGACCATATTAGCTCTCTATTTTTTTCGAAAATTAGGATTCAAGCTACATATCTTTAATTTGTTTGGAGAGGGGAAAGCACTTGGAATTACTGGACTCAATATAGCAGAGAAAGTTAGCAGAACTTTATTTTCTAGGCCATTTGGCTTTCGGTCTGGAAAAAGCCTTCAGCTTGGCAGAAAATACTCAATGAAATGTTTAACAAAAAATATACATTAGTCTAAATTAAAACCAGGCAGTCATGGAGAAAAAAACAGGACGATGATGAGAGGGAAAAACAGGGGAGCATCATTCTAGCCAAAGCAATACCTCATATTACCAAGGACCCAAGTTTATGGCATATACAACATTTTCTGTATAAAACTGAGATTCAGTAGGGAAAACAGGTAGAATAACAAACACTTCAAAAACTCAAATGTTAGAGCAAATGAAGAATATGCACGGACACAAGGCATACTCTTAATACAGCCATACTATTTCTCCTGTCCTAAAGCTGCACATGAAGCTTTGCAAATTAATAGAGAACACAAACATATAGCTTGATCAGTACGTGCACTTTGCAATACCATACCTTGTGTTTTTCAAAGGAGAGGCCAAATTAATAATCAAAACATGAGAATATATTTAGAAGTGAACAAGTAATGAAAAATTAGCACTGTGTTACTGAGACGTTACACTGAGCTTGCAGTCAAAGGGTATTAATTGTATGCCTGTGTGTTGAAAAAAATCTGTCTGGTATTTTTCCAGACATTCTAAAGTGCTTTCAAAGTTAGGTGACTATAATTATATTTATATTGCACATTCAGAAACCAAATGAAAACTTTTGATGACTGTCCAAGCTCACACAACCCTGAATTTACTTATGATTTAAGCATAAGGAACCCTGGTGTTGACAGTCAGGATGGTAAGTGACCCTAGAATTATCTTCTCTAATAACTATATTGAAAAAGAGTCACTTCCCAAACATTGTGATAGACAAAAACATTGAATAAGCAACATTCTTGATAAAAACAAGACTGTTAAAAGCCCTAACCAAATTCTAACATAGGTAATGACATTCTGACCTTCAGTGCCCTTTTCTCAGCTGGCCAGTGGACTTAAAAATCCTCTCCACTGTCCTCACAAGGTTACTAATTTACTTCCTGTCAAATAGCTGCAATTGCTGATATTTAGACAAGTGTTACTGTGTCAATAGAAACAGTTATCCTCAAACATTTGATAAAGATTGCTTGAAGACCTCCAGAGAGTTTATAAAGACTTCCTAAACTACACTGGAAGATGCAGAGCAAACCATCAAGTCCACTTCAAAAAAGTGGAAACATCTACATCTTGTTAGTAAACCAGAGTTATTTTCCCACAAGAACAGAAACATTAAACAGCATTAAATTAAATTTCTGACACTCAAGAAACACCATTAAGTGATAAACAGGCACACTCATGGAAAAATAAATATCATTTTGCCAGTTACCTTAATCGCAATTATTTAAGAATCAAAGAAACAGTAACGAAATGGGCTGGGCACACCTTTGTTTGTGGTTTTGTTTGTTCATCATCACCACACCAAACGAGGTTTAATTCAGTGAACCAACAAACTGTCTTCTACCAAAGCCAGGCTATACTGACCCTGTAATTACTAAAAAAACATAAAACATCACACAAGTAAGGGAAGGATAGGACTGGGGCAATAGATGCTCAAGCATAAAGCCATTAGAAAACCTCAGGATGGGATGCTGTGCCATAGGTCACAGTAACTGTCACAGAGTCAGTACTTCCACCCCAGGGCCCAATTCCTCCTGATGATCACACCCCCAGCAGCAGCTGTGCAGCCACCAGCTTGGGAACCATATGAGCTAAAAATAGCTAAAGGGGCAGGGGGTACTTCAAGGATTTTGAGGAACAATCCCAAGAAGAGTTAACAGCAGAAGGGACAACTGCCAATAAATACACTGTCACCAGATATTTAACAGGGTACATAGGGGAAAGCACGCAGGAAAGGTAGAGGCTGACTGAAAACTACATTTGTGACCAGAGATGCCTATGGCAGTCACTAGCAGGGAAAAACTGGGAGTAGCAGAGGTACTGTCATGGCAATGGTGATGAGACAAGTCACATGTGAGACAGCTGCAATCTATAAAGGAAAGGAATAGTGGAAGATGTTGATCAAATACAGGAACACACAGCTGAGAGAAGCTGTGGAGTTTCCATCCCTACAGATATTCCAAACTCAACTGGTTATGAACCTAAGCAACCCATTCCAGCTGATGCCACTTCAAGAAAGGGACTAGTCTCCAGTGTTCCCTTCTAAAGTTATTTACTCCACAGAGCTGGGTGAAGTATATCAGGAAGATCATAATCTCTGGACAGGGACAGCAACTAAAAGTAGAGAGCCTGGCACAATCCTTGTCAAAAAATAGACAAGACCCACATATTTTGTCTGAGATAAAGGGATGTGTATCTTCCTACTGATTCTCACAACATCCCTTTCCTCAAGAGAAAGCAGAGCCTTGCCATACTGATCTTCCTTCTCTAATAACTGGTACTGATGTCTCTAGCCATTTATTTCTACATCTGCACTAAAGTATGCTGCTCCTTTAGCTTTGCAGACATGTGACAACCATTAGATCAATTGTTTTAAAAAAAAACCCCAAAGGTTCCCATCTCTGAAAGGCAAGCTTAACCAATTGTCTTAGGTCAACACAGGATACAGCACATGGTGTTAGGAAAACACAGCTGGGGGCAAGCAGGGACCAGAGGAAACTCCCTACACCATCACAAGCATGGAAGAAGTTGGGAGAAGCAGCTACAATCTGAGAGAGGATGGTAAGGGAGCACTTCTGACGCCCTCTCATGAGCTGAGCAAGCCCCAGCACACATATGGGATAAATACGGTCACAGCAAAGATACCATTGCATGGAATCCCACAAAGCACACTCTGCCTGGTCTCCTTTACCACAGGCATCTTTTTGCAAAGAAGTCACGGCATTACTAATGGAAGATGTTCTTATTTAAATCTTACACACAGTTCCTTGGAGAAAACTGTGGATTAATTACCCTGTAATGAAAGATAACTAGCTCTTACAGCTGCCCACCAAGAGAGGCCCAATACACAGCATTAAAGTAAATGAAAAATTCAAATTTTTTTTCCCTTTAAAAATCACTCCCAGAAATTTTTTTTTTCTACATGTTTTAATAGTCAATGTACATAGCTCTCCCTCCAGTTTCTATTTTTGCTCTACTTACATGAAGTTTACATTAGATATTAGGAGCAGAGAAGTGTGTAATTATGTTGTCCTCTTAAATGTGGATGTTCAAATAAAATTAGGAAAAACATTCAGGTGCTTTTGTAGCCAAAGTTAAAGATAATAAAATTAGGAATAATAGTTTTCTTTTAAGGAATAGGACTTGTATATTCATATATACAAATTTCGAGTTTTCCACCAAACCCTGTTTTTACTCACATATATTCTGACATGAATGAAACTGCAGATTTGGCCATTTAATTTTATTTTTCCACTGAAGGCAAAGAATTACATGTGATAATAAACACCACTGAATATTATAAAAGTTTCAAATTATTTTCAAAGTATGGGTAAGTTATACTTCTTGGCTACCACGAGGAAGTAACAGTGGAATTTGGCACATTTAAACCTGTGGAACAAAACATGATGGACAGGCAATATTACATCACTCAAAATGCTACAGCTTTGGGACAACAACTTCTCACTATCTGTGTCATAAATAAAACAAGTCCATAAATTGTTTTGATATGTAGCACCAGAGAATTTACAGCCACTTAAAATGAAGCAATCTATGAGATGCCCTCGTGGTCCTGCTTCTATGAACCACAACTCTTCTGAGCTCAGGATAATATATTATGACAGAAGTATCTACCATGTATTTTGAATACCACCAGCTCTGAAGCTGAAACAAATTTTATCTGGTGACTGTGGGTGAAACAGCTTTTTGGAACAGACACAGTCAAGTTCCTCCTTCCCCTTCCCAACAGATGGGCCTGAGAGTTGGACAGTCTGGCTTCACTCATGCTATAAAGTAATTAGACAAACAAATCTGGATCCTGTAAATAAGCATGTGCTTGGAATTAAGCATGCTTAAACAGTTACAGGCCCTAAATTTCAAAATTTTAGCCTGTAGAGGGAATCAGCCTGTTAAATTAAAACAATCTTTCTGGAAAAGTTGGTAATTCTTTCTTTTCAAAGGTAAGAGAAGTGAAACTAGAAAACTATCAAATTTTTCATATGCTTCATTTTGATGTAAACTGATGACTCAGAATGGCATAAATAAGACCACAGTACCCTAGAAAATTTTTCTATTTTAATAGCTCAACTAAGTTACATAAAAATGGTGAAATGCAACAAGTTCCAGAAGTCCAACCTCCGGTTTATCTGCTGAGCTAGGATTGTCTCAAAATTCTTAGTAAACTGGGTTTTCACTTGCAAATTGAATGCTGAAAAGTGTGTGCAACTACACGTTCTTCAAAGCTACAGAAAAAAGTCCTTAAAGGTAGAATATACTCTGAGACATAAGCAGTAAAAAAGCATCCATAAGTATACACAAAGGGCTACATTTCACCTCCTGCACCAAAAAGGAGAGGCAAAGGGACAAGGAGAGACCACAATGGCATCACAGCACAAATGTACCCAGAGAACAAGCACAGCATGGCAGAGCAGCTCTAATCCCAACATGCTCTAACCCTTGCCAGGCCGAATTTACAGCCTGAAAGTTTCCTCATCATCCTTGTGGTCACCTGCTAACAACACATCAGGTAGCAGCAAGAGGCTTGTTCTGATGGGTTCAGCCCAAGCAGAAATTTAGTTGTCAACAGTGAGAAGCACTCCACCATGGTAACAAACTCAGAATGTAGTGCCATTCTGCCACAAAAAACATGGGGTCCTGACCTCCAGGCTTTTAATTTTTCACACCTCAGCCACTGCATTTTGATAACTCCTCTTTCCAGATTATTTTTAAGTTTGTGCTAGATAGCTACATAAATAGTAGTCCCAGCACAAGGGAGATGGCAGGAACATGTGACCAGGGCCAACACCTCTTTACAACAGCAGGAAAACTTTCATTTACAGAGATTATGAAACTGCATCTTTGCACAAGTGTGCACAAGATATAAGGTGGTATTGTGGCTCCCATTCCTTGCTTTGTAGGAGCAACTCAAGTGCCATTGGCAGCAGGAGCTAGAGAGGACTTGAAACATTCACTCTGGAGTCCCAGGAAGAGGAAAGGTTAGGACAGAAAGCAATTTACCATGCAAGCTCTATAGCATCCTCCTAAACAGTAACTGGTCCCATCATTGAAACTTCTAGAAAAATTAACACTGCCTGTTAATCACTTGTTAAAAAAATTATCTTTCCAAATTCCAAACCAAGCATGCCTTTACTCAGATGAAAGATGTGAAAGATCTGCTCCAAATTAGAACTTTAACAAGTTGCAGAGCTAATGCTGAAAAAGAACTCTGCATCAGCAAAGCTCCTCCCCCAAGACTCATACTTCAGGCTCTACCTGAATCATCACAATCTCAAGTGAATACAAAGTAAGCATGATACTATGACCATAAAAGGATTAGCTTGGCAAAGTTTTAAAATAACTAAGAATCACCACTTCCAGTGAGAAATAAGTCATTATTTTAAATATGGTGTCATAATGATTTCTCTATGTTTACTGTAATAAAAGATTTCATTAGCTGCTTGGAGACAAGTTAAATTAACTCCTTTTCTATATACACATTTCCGTCTGTATATATTTTTGAACAAATGCACAATCTGAAGTATTTATTAGTCTGTGTGTAAAATTAATGCTCATCTCGTCAACAAATTGGAAATTTAAAAATTTTTTAAAAACCAAACCAAAACTAAAACTAAATGAGAACTCACAAGGGAGTGAGCCGTGAAAGAAAAAGAAAGAAAAAGAGTTAATTTGACAGAAGATATTCACCTACAGAAAAGTACTTAGAATAGAGCTGGTGGTTGGGACTGACTTCTTTTAGAAGAACAAACAAACAAAGATTCTGGCTCCCAAGATTTTCAATACAGGAAAGAAATGTGAAAATAAGGAACTCATTAACTCATGTCTGGAATACATAAAGTTTTCCACTCTGAATAGATATACATTCCAAAAGAATTTAAAAATATTATGTATAGGAAGAGAAAGTTCCAAAAATATAGAAACCAAGACCAATATTGTCACTTTTGCAGGCAACCATGCCTTCTAGTTTTAAGGACTACAGTGCAGATATCAGGATTATATAATATAAAGAGTTTATTCTTTATGAAAATAAAACCAAAAGTTATATTAAGTAGTCTCTTAAGCTTACATTGCATCACAAACATCATATTGCAATATAGTGCATCATAATTATTGGCCTTTGCTGGTCACATTTTAAACAAGTTTTCTGTTGAAAAGCTGCTATTAATGGAGAGCACTTCCACTCTTCCCACTACAGAAGCTTGAGAGGTAACTGAAAAGAGGAGAGACAAATGCCGTACTTTTAAATACTGCTATACCCAGCCACAAGGACTGCTTGCATGTCTCCATTTTTTTAAAGAATGGTGAGTACTGAGACCCTTTTGTGGTGGCAGGCATTAAGGCATTTGGAGCCCCAGGTTTTTATTCCCCCCCCCCCCTTTTTTTTAGCTTACCCCTTTTTATCTTTCTTCAGATGCAAACAGAATTGGAAGAAGGGGAAAAGGCATAAACCAGTTTTTCACTACACATATGTACATGACATCAAGCACAACAGGGATGTGGTGAGCATAATTAGTTTCTTTGGATTTTGCTGTAATACAGACGAAGTCAACAACAGACATTAGTGATACTGTAAGGTAATTACATTTATTATAATTTGCAATATCCACCATTACACTTAAAAAACTGAGAGCTATTTAAGTGTTAAACAGTCAAAAATGTTATTGAAGTTGTTTCCATATTTGATCTTTCAAGCAAATTTTCTTCAGCTCCAGGACTACATCTTCACTGCTAGTTATCCTTCAGCATTAGATCAGAAAACACAGAGTGACCTTTGTGCAAGGAGCAAAACTCATCATTGCAGACACGTGAACAGTTCATACAAGAGTTCTTGCCATTCACAAAATTAAAACTACATTCACTCTATAATCTCAAGGTCCTCTTTCAATGTATTATCTCTCAACTAGTTTACAGAAGCCTACATATTTTTAAAGGTATTTTACACTTTTGCTGTCTAATAATGATTCTCTCATGGTCCATTTACCATATCTTTTCATGAACAGGCTGAATACATTGGTGAAAGGAAAGCTTCTGTTTTACTTTCTCATATGGAGCTCCTATTCCACAACAAATCTGAACCCCATTATTTTAATCTCTGAAAAAAAATTAATTTGACAATGCTCAACATATTAAGCATTCTTCTCTTATATGCTTTTGTAATCCAAAAAAGAATATATACATCACCTCACATATTGTCTTGTAGCCAGTTTAATTTTTAGAAAGGCATGGAGAATCAAGATCCTTAACTATCACACAAACATTTTTATCCAGTAAATATCAGCTGCCTTAGTAATGGAAAGTTATAGTATACATAAACAGTTTAACTGGGTTGTTTTTGTTTTTTTAAATCACCATGACATCTGAGCAGCTTCAAATCTCCGTGGAAGATTACAATGGATCCTTGTTTTAAGGAAATATTTCCATTACCAGCTATTACAATGCAGATAATGTAGCTGAATGCTAAATTCCTTTAAAGCACACAATTCAAAAAAGCAGCAAGACATACCAACTCCTTGACACCTAATAGCATTTCCTTTGCTGCCCACCAAAGCATCTCAGTTGTTTTCTATTGCTGTTTTGTGACAATTTTAAGACTGAGGTTCAAGTTTTTTGTACTTTGCAACAGTACAGCATCCTGACCAATCTCTGTTTTGGAATAATTAGCATAAGCTACTACATTATAATGATACCTGTAGCTTTCACTGTAATCCTCAAAATACAGTCCAACATGAATGAGAAACTTCAGGCTTAAAATTTTGTTACAAGACAGTTGCAAAGGCCAAACTCCAGATATCTTATATAGGGAAATGCAAGATCAAACCAGGACTCTTACACTCAAATAAGAGTAAGCAACCAGAAGTTAAATTAAACTCTTAATAGTAACAGGAGTTATTTTACATTACTCGTATCACTGGCATTCAACTATCACAAGAACGTGGGCTACAACATTTTATTTGTCCATGATGAAACCTCATCATTACTTAGGCTATTCATTAGGAAAGCTCCATCTCCATTTCAAGTCTAAATTACTCCTGCAGTAGCTTTTCAGTACAAATATTTTAGGAAGATTTGTCATTCCTAGAGTGGAATCCAATCATCAGATTTTATTTCACTCCACCAGACCAAGATATAAACGTGCTACACCAGAAACTCCTTAAAAAGGAATAGCATTTTCTTATTCCTAAAGGCTCTGTTTTCTTTCACTGTTTTTCAAAGGCAGCTGCAATTGTTGCACTTTTACAGTACTGTCCATCAAGACTGATGTGCCATTACATGACACTGAGGATACATGGCATTATAAGTACTTAATTCATGGAGTCAGATTCAGGAAACCATTCCTGCAATGAATGATAATGCAGACTTCTTAAGAATTAGCTGAACTGGAATCTTAATACACAGACAAGAACTTTTGGGAGATTGGGTTGGTAGGGTTTTTCCATCTCATTTTCTTCTGCTGCTTGTTAATTGATTTTAAACTTTGGTCACAAATTTCCTAGTCTCCTGTACTGTGGCAATATTAAGCATATTTGTGTATTTCCCCTAAATCATATAGTAGTCAGAAACTGAAAAAAAGAAAACCTACCAGAAAACAGATTCAAGAGAGACAGGGACAGATAACATTTGGGTTTAAGTGCAAGGAGAATGGCTGATTTTGTCAGTCCTCATGAATGATACTTTTTTCACAGAAACGTAGCAGAATGCTAAATGTTTCCAAGTTATATAGACTACAGTCCATGCATGAACATACTGCAGATATTTTACCACTACTTCTTCAACATTAGGCTGTAATGGAAAATTCAAACTGTAAATTCAAAGAAAAACAGTTGAGTAGTTTTCTGGCACTTGGAGCTAAAACAATAGCTTGAATTATATTTGGAACATAATGTGCAAACATGCATTAATACACTCATCCATGGATACAATATGTGTACGCAACTCTTCAAGCCATCCTTTATGGATATTTTGGTGCTGTGAGGCAGGCAGCGTGTCAGATTTGACACAAACAAGGAAAATGTTTAAACATTAGTATATTGCATTAGAAGAAGAGATACTGAAATTAACATATTTAAGTTACATTGGAGAGAAAAGCACTTGCAAAAGCAACAGGCAAAGTGCCAGAAATAATCAAAGCAAAAACATTCTAAGAAACCAAACACAAATTTATTTAAGAGAATCTTCGGCTTCTTTCTGGAGGAGTTGTCTGAACCTCCCATCCCTTTAATCATGGAGGCTACTTAAGAAATTTTGTGTCAGTCAGGACCAATACTGAAATACAACTATAGTAGCCCACTTTCAAAATTCTGAAAATCCATTTAAAGGTACCAGTAGGGGGTAAATTAAAGCCGTAAGCACTAGGAAACTAATAATTTGAAAAATGTACAGAGGCAATGAAGCCTAAAGTTATCAAGCACTGAAATGACTGAAAAAGTGTTTTGTATAGTTGGAAGTAACTAAATACAAAAAAGCCACCCCAAATCCTTTTGTAAAACAAAAGATACAATTATAATTGACTACACAACCTACCATATCTGACACAACATCCTGTAAATAAAGCATTAATTTCTTATCACACAGACATTTTGGTATAAGGTGTAAAAGAAAAACACAGCCTACACAAGAGCAGAAGCCAGAGTGACCTTTATTTACTCTTTGGAAACTCTTACTTGAATATACATTTGTCAAATTCTAAATCTCACTGTACTCAAGTCTTCCACTCCGTAGATTTCTTACACAAGAATTTCCCTCAGCATTTGCAAAAGGCTAGCTAGACCTTTCAGTAAGAAGAGTTCAGAAAGAACAGTGTTTAAACTGTTATTCACAATAAGGTGAAAAGGAGTTTCATACAGCAGCTGGGAGGCTTCAGGTAACAACTGTAAAAGCAGAATGGAAGCCACATTGTACCATGCTAAGCATGGTATAGGATAAATGAAGCCATTACTATTTTCATGAAAAAGTTATCATATTTCAGCTCAAACCATGGAAAACCTCAATTTACACCACATTCTAGGAAGAGTCTAGCTGTAAGGTAATATGAACACTCATCACAATCAGAACACACTTCACCCACAAGATGCCCAAACTATCTGAAATTGCTCCTTGGAGCTAGAAATAACTGCAAAGGCCACTTATCTTCTGAGCTGCCTGTGCCTTCTAGATGAAAAGCCATCATATTCTTGAACACAAAGACAAAAAAACATGCAAGGAAGTAGCAGGACAGGATCCTTTCCTGCTCAGCTCCAGAGCAACTAGATATTTTGAGAATGTATAAATTTACAAATACTATAAAAATGGACAAAATTTCCCAGATAAATGAAATACACATGTGTCCAGTGCAAGGTATGAATACTGTCTGAAGCAAAACACTAAAAAATAAACACAAAGAAATACTCAGTCTTCAAGCAAGGTGAGAATCCCGTGTAACAAGCTAGCAACTAGGTAACACAGAACTGTGTGAATGCCTACACACACACACACACACTCAAGACCCAAATGAAAGTCTTCATTCAGGCAATTTTTACCTTTTGAGTAACCTGTTTTTAAATAGCCTGGCATTATTTTAGTATGGTGGCTTTGAATTTAAAATTAAGCACAGCTTGCTAGCAAGATGCCTTGCCCAAAAGTCCAGGCAGGGAATTTATTCTTCCTGAATTCCAGCCTGAGCAAATTAAACAACTCCTCTTGGTGGGATAGGTGGAAGCACCACTCCCAAGCACACCTGCTGCCTGCCTTTGAAAAGCAAATTTACACATGGGATTCCTGAGCAGCCCTTTTGTGCTAAGAGGCATGTTCTCCATATACAGACATAATGTACTTCCATTATGTACTTCCATTATGTACTACTTTTGTACATACAACAGCTCACACAGAATTTGCATAGTCCACTACAGTCATTTACCAAAAGAAGTCACAGCTTTATAATATGGCTGCTATGGGAATTATTTATCTACATTATTAAAACAGAACCCATGAATAAAAGTAGCAGTCTTCTAAAATTCAAGTGTTTCAGTTGGGTACCAGCTTGAAAATAATATGTTCTTCCTGCAATGAGAATAAAAAAATACATGGAAAATAAGAGATTGCCATATCCCATATATATATATACAATTCTCTGGTTTCCTAAACTCTCGCCTAACTTATGTATACTTATTGTCTTCCCTAAGACTCAAAATTTTTAATCACAGTTTGGGATATGATTAATGCATGAAGTATTACACGTCACAATAGCTACTTAAATAGAGCAACTTGAAAATTATCCTTTGAACACTGCAGTATGGGCTGCATGTGTGTTGAATTCTCTAGATGCCTTCTACCAAAAACATCCTTGAAGACAAATATGGTTATGGGCTATAGCAATTTGGCTAATCAGAATCTGTCTCTTGCTCCATAGAAAGCAAAGTCTAAATTTAAACTAAGAGAACAACAACTCCCTCCCAAAAAACAGCTAAATTACTAGCCTGTAGGATCATCCTACATTTTGAGATCAGATCCTGTTCCAAAGACCAAAGGATCATTCATTACTCAGAACCACCTTTAGTGTGATAACAGCTTCGCCCCAGCATTCACAGTTATAATCTATTCCTATCAGAGCACACACAGGAAGATAGAAGATGCTCAGTCAAGATGCAGATCAATGCTCCAAAAAGTCACTAACTCCAGAGAGCAAACAGCTTCCCTGCCTTTAACAACTGCACAACCCTGCACACAAATATAAACAATACCTTAGGACACAACTCCATGATACGTGAATGACTAGGCATGGCAGTGGCACCCACAACAGCCACAGGATGTTCTTTGCTAGCCAGGCAGGAGTAGGTGAGAGCCAGAGGACCTATTCAGTAGAGACTAAGGCCCCAGCCCAGAAGCCTGCCCTACCATAAACCTCCAAGAAGAAATCTTCCTTGAAAGCACTCTTAGACACCCCCCCCCATCCACTTCCATTTGATCCATTCAGAATCACAGTTCAGTTCTAAGATATAATCTGCAAATACTTTGTCTTCAGTTGCAACTGAAAAAGAAACTGAAAGTGTTTTAAGGACAAAACATTCTCCCCACTTTTGTGCAAGCTCTACTGAGGCAGCCTCAACTGTTTGCTGGTCTCAATGACTTAGCCACACAAGTATCCCCAGATTTCTTAGAGAGCAAAGGACATACAAGTGTTCTAACCACAAGGTAAAGTATCTCACACAATTTTTTTTCAAGAAAAAAACATAAAAACATAATTTTCCTCAGGTTTTTTTAAAAAGAAGAATAAAAAATTGTGGTTCTAACCACAATTTTTTTCAAGAAAAAAACATAAAAACATAATTTTCCTCAGGTTTTTTATAACAAGCCATGAAAAAAGTTGTGGCTCACAACCAAAAAAGTTTTTCCAGTAAGATCCATAGATACTTTACTAATTGTTAACTCAAACTAGTATTTGCTGTCTAACCACAATCTCAATCATTGAATTACCACTGTAGATAGCTCCATGCTAACACAGGAAAGGTAAAGGACAGCCTTCCCAGACAACCCAAAGAGCTACTTCCTAAATTATCAATAGGAATTCCAAACCTGACCAAGGCAGCTACGAAAATATTTTCAGCGTGTGAAAAATATTCAAATGGCTCTACTTTCTACAAACATTCTCATTTAAATATGTGCACTCAATGTTCAGATAGAGTAATAAAAGGGTTCACAGATTCTTACACAATAAACTGGCAGGTTTTATTCACAAGAACATTCTGGAATATCTTTTGCTGGTTTTCCCGCCATTCTAAATGTTTAATGCATTCCCCATCCCCAGACTGAAAGTAACTTGAATATAAACAGTGTTCGCAATACCTAAGAGTGAAAGTGGAAAAGAGTAAGCATCAGTACTCTTTTGCAAGAGCTCTGAAGAACATGTCAGTATGATCCTAACAGGCATCTGGAATAAAAATGCTTCGTTGTCCGTGTACATATGTAAATTTAGGAATATCTATCCTTTAGGACAGAAAATATATGCAGGCCTCTCTACAAAGGAAAGTACAATTTCACAGTATAAGTTTCCACATAGTGCACTGAAAATAGAGTAGCTTGCAAAATAGCAAAAAAATCACTCCATCAAGAACACATTTAGCTAATCATATGGTTTTATTACCAAACTAAGCTGTTGTTACATAAAAGCATCAATTTTCCTCCAAAAGCAACCTTTATTTTGCATCTGAATTGCCAGTCACAATGTGACTGCATCCTAACACACGGAGATTTGCCATTACTGCAGTGAACCACACACATCTTCAAGCCAGTCAGTAGGAGATGAGGCAGAGAAGAAAGTACAAGAGCAAATATTCACTGAGTTCTCTATCATCATGATCTGAGAGCAGGAACCTGCACAGCCTGTAACATCATCTGTTTCTGGGACTCACTGCACAAGCATTACTTTTCTGTAGCACTTCTGAATAAGTAATCTTGGGATTACATTAGCAATCTAATGTACTACATCCTTGTATTAAGAGAAGGCCTGCTAAAGGAGAAATTTTGAGGAACATGATTGTAGAAGTAGATACATAAGAAGAGCAGTTTGAGGGTAAATCTACCTGAAGTAACCTTTCTAGACATCATCTTTGCATTTTTCTGCTGCTTCATGCATTACTAATCAGTGGCTCACTAGAAACTTCAGCACCAACTGAAAAGCCTGGCAGGGTATTTGGCTTTCAATTCTTCTACTCAGTTTATTCCCAACACAAGTATATTCATCAGGCTTAAAAACAACTCTTGAACAAGGGCAGCCACTCAGCAATGAAATGTAAATTACTGACATGTGCTAAAATCTGCACTTGCCACTGCTAATGAGCACATTAAAGGGAAAAAAGCTTACTAGATATTACTGCAACCTTTTCACTTAACCCTGTGTGTACTGAAAGCCATAATTGAGTATCAATTAAAGAACTCATCTCTAAACAGTGAGACACTGTTCAGCAGGTGCATGCTTCCTACGCAGTTCTGATACAAAAATCAGGATGACAGACAAATGTGTGCACACTGATAACAGTCTTATTTTTAAATCTTCCATTAAACTTTTAAAGATATCAGTAAAAAAATCCAAACATGACAACATACATAAATTTTCAGGTTTACAACATTAGCAGTATCAGATCTTAGGTGATCAAATAAAACAGGATTAGTTGCCAATAAGCCCCAAGGTTAGAGAGTCAACTTGTAGCAACTTTTCCCTTCCTATTATGCACACAGGGAGGTAAAGACCCTGAAAAATAATCTTCTCCAAACAGCAATGGCCTGCAGAGTCACAGAAAACAACACTTTTGCCTCCACACCATATAACAGTGATGCAACTCCATAGTGCAATAAAAGCCCTACCAACTATATTCACACCAAGTTTCGAAGATTTTGATAATTCACACTATCACAATGTTGCAAGAAGCTACTGTAAACTTACATGCTGGAGAAGGGGGAGAATTTTTTTTTTGTGAAAAACCATGCCTATACAAAAGGGATCTTCATATTTTATGGATTAAAGAAATTATTTAAAGATTATTTGGTTAAGCAAGTTCTTCAAATGCTTCAAATTACACTTGTCTTAATTCAAAACTTCATTGCTAGAACATTCCAACTGCTAAGTATTTTAGTGACTTTCTCCATAACTCTAGCAGGAATTTTGCAGTAGATGCAGTACCTTAAGCTACCAATGTTATTGATGACTTTAATTCAGTCTAAAATAGAAATGAATGAAATATACTGTGAAAATAGACAAAGCCTATTTGTAAGAAAACCTGAAGGCAGTCAAAAGTGAAAAGGCAGATACATTCATAAAAATGAGCAGGAAGTATTTAAAAGGAATTTTAAAGAATTCCAGGGAATTTTTTACAAGATTTGCAAAATGAACAAAAGGAGCCACTAAATACAGTAAGGTGGCTGCAAGCAATCTATTAAGTTCATACTCTTACCTGGGGGTCACAATTCCTGCTGCACTCAGTAAAAGCTTTCATTGACAAAATCTGACAAACGAGGTAAGCTACGATTAAGTAGAGCTTATGTTGATATGTTCACAGATTTTTTTTGCTTGAGCAACTCTCCTACAAGGAAAGGCTCAGGGAGGCTCAACCTGAAGGAGGCTAAAGGGGAGCTCTACGTATATAAATGCCTGAAGGGAAAGGGCAAACAGGACAGAGCCAGGTTCTGCTTAGCGGTGTCCAGGGACAGGATCAGAAGCAAGAAGCACAAGATGAAACACTGGAAGTTCCCTCTATCTGGAAACTTTTTTTTTGACTGTAAGGGTAGCCAAATACTGGAACATGTTGCCCAGAGAAGTTGGAGTCTCCATCCTTGGACAGTCAAAAGCCCACCAGACACGGTCCTGCCAACCAGCTGTGAGCATCCCTACTTGAGCAGAGGGGTTGAAGCAGCTGCTCCCCAGAAGTACCTTCCAATCTCAACCATTCTGTAAAATAAAGACTGTATTTGATAGCTACAGTAGAAACCAGGTCCTGGTTTCTACTGTAGCTATCA
This sequence comes from Passer montanus, assembly GCF_014805655.1. Taxonomy (NCBI): domain Eukaryota; kingdom Metazoa; phylum Chordata; class Aves; order Passeriformes; family Passeridae; genus Passer; species Passer montanus. The sequence goes on from NW_024372370.1 coordinate 1,556,895, forward strand.
AATGTGATTTGATATCACAATCAATGTGAATTATGCATTCTGCAACCATACAATAAAAATGTGCAACCAGCTGGAAGATATTGTAACAATCTAGAGAATAGTAATTGAATGACTAAGAAGTTAAAGTGTCATTAAACAGGTTAAAGACTGAAAAACCTTATTTAACCCTGACATGCCTGAATACAGTGTCTTAATTCATTTTCAGCAACAATCTGCATCTGGCATATTAGCAGCGATTCTCTCAATACACAGAGGTAACTGGAGCAGTTCTCACACCACAGAGAACAACCAGCCCAAAGTTTACATGACAGTCTCTTGCCCAGGAAGCAAGACTGGATCAAGGGAATCCACAAAGGAATCCTACAGTATACTAAACAAAGAAGTAGGTTAAGTCTCACAGCTGTAGAAACTATTCAAAAATAATTGACAACTTTACAGTTCAGCACCAACATTATGTATTGTACAGATATTAAGCACCTATACAAAAGTTTTAATCAGGACAAATACAAAAATATAAAAGAAACCAAACAGATGTATAAAATAAATTATGTTTATAAAACTAAGTTCTAGTAATCCAACATGTTAAGCCCTAATTTCAAGAAAATATTTCCTGAAATAAGATTACAATTAACATATGTACCATGAAAAACAAAGCCGCCTGCAAAAAAATTTGCCCAGTCCAGGATAACACATCATCTTTAGAAACATGTTAACCAAAAACCTTTCAGCTAGCATCCTTTTCCACAGCTAGTATAGAAGTCACTAAAATTTCACAATCCACTAAAATTGAAACCAAAAAGAGCCAACTATAGGGTACGAATGAGGAATGAAGACTCAGCAGGTGTTGTCATTTTTAAGTCACTAAACTAAAAGAGACAAATACATTCTATCACCACAGCAATCACAGAAGACTGAGGTAGGAAGGGGACCACTGGAGGTCTTCTAGTGCAACCTCCTTGCTCAAGAAGGGACTGCTAGAGCATATTACTCGATTACTTCCACAGAGTCTTTGAATATCTCCAGGGAAGAAGACTTCAGACTTCTCTCAGCAACCTACACCAGTGTTCAATCACCCCAATAGTAAAGATCCTCTTCTTCATGTAAAACTTCCTATCCATCAGTTTCTGCCCATTTCCTCTTGTCCTACTTCTTGTACCACCAAGAGCCTGGCTCCATTCTCCTGGCACCCTCCCTTCAGATATTTACAGGCATTGATGAGGTCTCCTCTCATTCATCTCTTCCCAAGGCTGAACAGGTCCAGCTTCCAGAGAAATGGTCCAGTCCCCATATCATGTTTATTCTTCTCCACAGAACCCATTCCAGGAGTTCCTGCCTTTCTTGTACTGAGGAGCCCAGAACTGGACCCAGCACTCCAGATGCGACCTCACCAGGGCTGAGCAGAGGAGCAGGATCATCTCCCTCATTCTGCTGTCCATGCTCTTCTTGATACACCCATCACCTTCTTGGCCACAAGGGCACTGCCGGCTCATGGACAGCTTGCTGTCCATCGGGACCTTCAGTCCTCCTTCTCAGAGCTGCTCTTCAGCAGGTCAACCCAAGCTAAACAGGCTTCAACAATTAAATTTAAAAACTTCCCTCAAAAGTAATCACCTCCTAGCCTTGGGATGAAACAGACAAAGCATGTTCACATCCCTCCACATGCAACACACCACTGTCAATAACAAAAGCCCTTGTGTACAAAAACACAGCATGTTGTAAGAAGACATCTTGGCTCATCAAGTGTGTATCCAGTAGACTGATTTTGGTTCTGTTGCAATTAATTTTCAGCAACAACTGAGAACAGAGTAGTCATATTTGTGACACAGAAAATTATTTTACCACACACACTATTGCTTCGATGTATTTCAACTGTAAGAATACAAAAAAAAAACCCTTTCTAAGTTGCATTCATCTTTAAAGTCAGAATTTGTTTTCTTGATATGCATATTTTATGAATACATATAAACTCTTAAGTATTCAATCAGTAATGCAGATGTACTGAACACAAATCATCAATCACTATAAAATACATAATTTCTTAAAATGCAAGCAGAAAACAAGTGATTATTAAGGAAATGTTGAATTCCAAGACGAAGTTTCATCTTTTCATCTGCCTTGCTGCAAAAGTAAATTAGAATCTACAGAGCAACAGAAGTTCTTATTGCAAAGACATCTCTTAATTATTCAAGTTAAATCCAACTCCACTATTAATGGAACATTTAAAACTGATCTTAGAAACAGAGAAGGACATTACATTTGCAAGGTTACCACACAAGCTTACATCAGTTATACAGATTAGGACAAATTAACAAATCACTGTAGATCAGAATGGTCAGAATTTATCATAAGCAGACATGCTTGTCTGCATGATTGCAAACCAATAGTAAAGAGGCAGAAGGTGAAAGGAAATAATATCACCAGTGTAAGAAGAGAATTACATAGCATTTCATTTGCATGTCTTCTATTATTGCAATGAGGAAAAACACAAGTACACACAGATAATATAATTGCGGTTGTGGAAACAGAGCAGAAGATTTTCATCCTGATAACCAGACAGCAACAGTGAAAAAAAGAGGACAGAACAAAATTTTTCTAAAGAAACAGGAAGGATTTCTGTAAGTCTGGAAGTAAGTACTATTGCAGTGACACTGCACACCAGGAAATAATGAATTTTCACAAATCAGGAGTCTAAAATATCCATTCATCTGCAGAACCACACACCCTAATAAGCATGCCAAAGTACTACTGTTGAAAGGCATCTCATAAAAAACTTTAAATTACTTACAATAGCCCATATAGGCAAAAATATCTCTAATATCTTCCTTAATCACATGCACAGCATTAAATCATTGGTCCAGAAGGCATGCAAGTCCACAGTTCATCCACCAAGAGCCTCAAGTTGCTAGGCACTACTATTCAAATCAAGAGATTTTGTGTTTGCCGTTTTCCTAAGGATAGCTGCACATGTTAAAGCTTTCAAACTAAGCCACTTGAAGACAAAGCTTTAAAAAACACAAGTTTAAAAAAATAGGTCAAGATTGCCATGGCATAGCAAGTTACCTAATCACAAAGGAGATCAAGGGAAAAAAAACATTAATATTATGAAGTCTAGACAAAATAAAAAGGGAGGAGAGCACTTTTGTCAAATTACGTGAATCTTTGACCAAACACTACCCTACATCTTGAAATCCATGCATATAGGTTATACACATGTATACCCACAAGACCTGTAGATATGCATCCTGAGACTTTTAAGTTTAGGCATACACCTGACCTTGAAAGAAATGCTCTAGCTATATACAGCAGTTCTCAAGATAGTTATTTGAAATTTGCAACAGGGTAGAACTGCATTAATTTGTTTTGTTGCATAGCAATCTTAAACAGGAGACTGATGACATTGCTAAAAGCCTTTGATGGCTTACGTTAAGGTGTTTTATGTTTTCTACAGTAAAGGAGTAATACAGCCTTCCTACTTCCACCCTGCTAAGCAGACAGTTCAGATGACTCAATTTCATTTTTTTCTAGCTCATATGGACTAGTAATGTCTTACAAACACTGCCCATGATTTAATACACACACTATTTGTTTCTCCCATGGATTTCACCCAAACTGATATAGCAGATTTCGATTCTTTTTCTATGAAAAAAGGTTTGCTCCAAATTAAATACAACAATACAAGTAACACTCAAAAGTATTCTGCCTCAAAACAAAATAAGCATCAAAATTATAGGTTCACAGGCAGAGCTCTACCAGGCAGCAAAGTGGTGACCTGCTCACTTAGGCCAGTACATTGCCTAACCTTTATTACCCTGTACAGACAGAACCTCCAGTCTCCAACTGACAAAGCACCTTAAGTCACTGCAGGCACTGGTAGCAAACACACTGCTGGCTTTGGTAGGCAATGAAACTCTGGCCTGCAAAGCATGGTGTATAAAACCCACATTAAAAGCTCTGTCTTTCCCACTCCTTGAAGTATACAATCTCTGCCATAAGCAGCTTCTTGATACCAACTTCCATTGCCTTTTTTGGACCACCTTTTCACAATATGGGAAGCACAAATTCTAACCAGTCACAAGAGTTGTCAGGTAAAAAGCTAATGCATGTGGGAACAGCATGAGAATCAGACCAAATGTTTCTCAAAAATGTAACATCCACCACAATGAAGGAACTTCACAATTTGCTTACAAGTTAACAAAGCAATGCACAACAATGGTAAAGAAATACTTCAGCCAGTAAGAGTTTACATTTAACATTGTGAGAATCTCATAATTAGCTGTGCATAGGTCTGTAGATCCACCTGCACAATGCTCTTCACAGATCAGACAGGTGTCCCCTTTACAAAAGGTGACACAAGTTGTTCTTTGGTTTACCTTTTCCTTCTCAAACTTAGCAGCCATTTACAAATATGTGATCAACCATTTCCATATACATTGTTTGCCCATTTATTTCAGACAACACATTGGGATGGGATTTTTAATTCCACCAAGAATGTTAATCTAGCTTCAAAGGTAAAGAGAAATAGCACTGGGTGCTTTGTTCTCCCGCAGTCACGTCAAACAGTAGCTGTTAAAAAGGCACAAAATATGTATACAACCAGATTTCACTAGGAACCCCCAAAAGTTTCATATCTTATTCCAAAATTGAATGTTTTTTTCTCACCATGGTCGTGGCTTCTATCCCAAGGAGTGGATTTTGGCAGGAGGTAGTGGCTATTTTTGCGTCAACAAACAGAGCGTCAGAATATTGTCAAGGCTACATTCAGAAAAAAGTATTCCACATAAAGGCTGCATTTGTAACTAACTGCTATCATTTGCAGATAATTTTATGCACATATCAAATCATTTTTTTGGACTAAATACACCACAATCCACGACCTTTTATGAAAGCACAAACTCTCAACACATACACAAAAGCCATCAAAATACACTGAAGATTTATAATCTTGCAAACTGATATTTTTCCTACTAGGCTTGCAAAATAGTAATTCAGTTGATTTTTTGTTTGGTTTGTTTTTAACAGTAGCATCACAAGGGACTTACATGGCAGTCAGTAAAGTGGAAGTTCATTTGTGTTTCTTTAAATTAAGAAGAAAATTGCTCCCATTATGACTGACTGCAATACCGAGTCACCATTCATCAAGGTGCATAATCACTACCAGGAAGCAGGAAAGAAGCATAACCTCAACTGCAGGAGTAAGACTCCTACTTGCTGCTAACATCAGCTAGACACACAGACTCTGGAAAAGTGACTGCGCAAGCCAATCACACACTCACTTTCTTCTCACTCTTTTCTCACCCAGACCCAAAAAAAAACCCAAAAAAACTCCAAACAAACAACAACAAACAAAAAAAAAAAAAAAAACACCACAAACACACCAAACCCATTACAGAGTCACTGAGACCATGGGCCAATCCTCCCAAACTATTCAGCATGTTAAGAGACCCGACTCAGCACTCCCATCCCCCCCACCAAAACAGCTGCTCTGGAGGTTGGCAAGCAAGGAAAAAACAATGGCAATTTCAGAAAAGTATATATTTCAATTACAGGTCAACCAAAAGGCTCATCTTAGTCTCAGGCCTATCTCCTTCCCAAATTCCAAAGATCTGCTTTAGGTAACAGAGGTGACAGAGCTTCTCAGAAAAGGCTTTCTCAGAAAATTAATTATCAAAAATAAGAAACATTAAGCAAGCTAACCTAAATACAGCGGTCACTAGCATACTCTTCTAAAGCAGGAAAGGAACAAACTGCTCTTGAAATTCTGCATAGCATCTGGCAAAGTATGCTAGCAATTGTTTTCTAATGCAGCAATAGATTTTAACTTCACCTTAACATTTATGACAATACTGAATATTATGCAATTATTATTTGAAGGAGGGAAATTATGCATTCAAATATATTTTCATGTAATAAACTAAAAGTATCAATTTATTTGCTGATTCTAAGGAAATACACCCCCTTACATAAACCCATATTTTGTTATCCTACACAATAATGTTATCATCATTATCATAAAATCATCAAAAGAGTCCATGTTCAAATACCAATCTTTAAGAAATTTACCTTAATGTTTATAAAACCTTTGATAGACTCACTCAGTATAAATGCCATAGATCTCTTTTCTGTCAGCCAACAACAGCAACCAGAGCAGATACACAAAGACAGGACTGACTGCACCAATTTGTTTACTGAATCACAATGAACAGCATGCCAGATATTCGCCCACTGATTCTTTTTTGGAAATTTTATTTTGGAAACAAAGGATCATTTATTTCATCTCTCTTGCCCATTTTAAGAGAGAACAAAATTATTTTTTTCTTCTTCAGAAACTTAAGACCAGCAATTTTCAATACTCCAAGTATCTATCAAAAGTACTGTCTACAGCTGTATCCTACTCCATGAGTCATACAGACAATAATGAACAAAAAGACAGGCTTTTGTTCAAATCACATGCAGTGGGATTACATGTGAACTGACCCTCCATGCGTTAATTGAAGACAAAGCTTTGCTTTGAGCTCATTACTGTTCTTACAGATAGACTGACAAGTTTAGAAAGTTTAGTGTCTTTCTCAGTTTCCCAATTTAAGAAATTTGTTTTAAAAGTACACATACATACCAGGAAATAAGCCCAAGTTTCCCAAGTTCCATCACTACTTTCAGTGCAAAGGAACAAAATAGTGTATATACAAAGAATGGGATAGGGAGAAAGAAAACAACAAAAATGTCTTCTGCAACTTCATAACAGTTTAACAACATAACAGTTACAGTCTTCAATAAAGAAAAGAAACAGCAGGCAAGTTTTCCTCCTAACTATATTAATCAGAGTGTCTTGAAAAAAATACAAGCAGCCCTAGGGATAAAAAGATAGATCATTTCACCAGTTCTCACTAGGGGTTTGATCTTCTAGAGCCACTGACATCAAGGGAAGCATGATTATGTCTTAATTGAGACTTTAAATAGTGCATTTCAGAAAGCAAAATCACATTACCTTGTTTTATTATATTTTTAGAGAACTGAACACACCAGGTTTCTGAAACATAATTAAAGCTATTTTGAGACTGCAGCACCAACCAAAAACTCAAACGTGTTTTTAGTCACCACATTATTTCAGGAAATTGTTCAGAAACTTTCCTAGGATCTGAGTGAAAAGTTGAGAAACAGGAGAGTGGAGAGGATCTACAGGAATGTCTGTACTTTCTCCATTTCTGCTTAATCCTGCCAAAAAAATTGTTCCAGACTGTCACATCACCAATAGTATAACTAACATTACCACACCATTTATATTTTATTGTTAATAACAACCACACCACTAGAATGTGCCCAGTTCAGAATAACAACTACCAAGTCTCCATGTTCAGCAGCAAAACAAAGCAAAACAGCATAAGTGAACACTCCCATTTCATTAAATTTTTTTGTTAGTAAAAAACCAGGAACTGCCAACTAAAGCCATTTATCCTGCTGGTCTAATCCATTGAGAACAGAGTTTGTCATAAATTAAGCCAGGAATCTTCACTGTAAAAAGAACCTCTGGTACACGAAGCAGAACAGTGATAAAGAAAGCTGCTAAACTGTATAAAAATAACATGTAAGAGATTACCCCAGATTTGGTAAATCCTAGCAAACACCAAGTGTTTAGAATTCCTTTCAACTTTAACATCACCAGCACCCAGCAGGGTGTACACAGCATCCCACAGAACCTGCACTTGTTTTTGTCTAGGAGCTTTAAAAAAATCACAGCAACTCAAGTATGAAATTTTTAGATTTCATTCTCCAATAGTCCTCTTAATAAGCAGGTGGTATCCTCTAACACCAAATAACTAAATAGTAAGGGTCTGTATTCCAACTAGAACTCAAACCTAAAGGAACATAGTTAAGGAAGGTACATGGAAACCTGTTCCACCAATGCTAAGGACAAAAGAACCACCATTCAAGAATCACATTTTTTGTCTAAGTTTTTTATCCTAAATCAAAAAGGTGTAGATTTTTCTCAAAAGCAGAAACAAATTTCTCTTGCTGGCTGTAAAACAAGGAATTTCTTCAGCTACATGGTTCATTTACTCCATAACGAAGTTGGTAGCTGCAATGGCTTTTTACTTTGAACTTCCATGTAGTATGTGCTTGTCCTTATTCTGAGCAAAACCAGTAGAGAATAACACATGATCTGCAGTGACTGCACATACAGCATCCTCCCAGGACTTTGTTCAAACATTGTGAATATAACTTCCTCCTAGCACTGCCCACACTTTTAAGCAGCTGCATGAAAACTTTTGGGGAAAAAAAATAAAATCAGACCATATAATCAGTTCATGATATACAAAAACCTTATAGAAGTAAAGAGGGTTTGAACAATAATTTTTATAAATTCAGACAAAGTGAAAACAGCACCCTCTTGACTCTTTGGTCCTTTCAGAGAATGCAACTCCACAACACAATACCACCAGCAGAGAAGCCAATTTTTAAACAGCTTTCTATTCCCATCCCAAAGTGCAGTTCAGCACCTTCTCAGGGCTGCTGATACAGCTGTTCACCAGCTGTGCTATGAATCACCAAGATGATCACTTAAAACCAGATACTTTTAACCTAGATCATTTCAGTGACCCAGTTTTGCAGAGCAGTCTCATAAACAGCCCAGGCATAAGCGAAAATCCTGAAAGGTTTTTACATCCTGGGTAAAGTTCTTACAAACAGACTTCTCACAAAAGAAAACTCAGCCTGCAATTACATCCCCAAAATGCAAGGAATCCACATGTACAGAAAGCATACTGAAAACCACTATGTTGAAGTATCTTTTAGATTTGCCTGGAGTTGGTAGCTTGATTCCTTAGATACCTTGAAAAGAGCATGTGACATCTAAGGCAACAGTCACAGCCAAGCAAATAAAAATAACTTACCAAACGTCTAGCAAATTCTTTATTTTCTGAAAGAAATCCATATCCTGGGTGTACCTTGGAAGACAAAAGAAAAAATTCAAGCTGACTGAGTTCTGAAACCAGACACCAAAGTCATTAGCATGTTTTCAGATACTGGGGATGGTAAAGTAGATCACTAAGCACTTAAATAGGTTGAATACCATAAGAAACTCTCTTAACACACTGATTTTTCTGTCCTAACTCAAGTTGAGCTATCATTTCTGAAACAAACTTTCCTTATTTAACTAGGGAGAAAACAGGGTTGCTTGCAGAGCAAACAGAGCTGTTTGCAGAGCAAATGGACATTACCTTTGGTGATTTGCCTCCTTTTGCTCTTTTTAGCTCCATTGCAGATTTCCCCAATTATGCTCATCCACACTCTCCTCAGCAACCACTATAAAGTACTCTGTATCCCAAAATATTTCCAACACTAACCACAACAATGGTGCACAGGTCCACAGTCATAAGCCCCCTACCTGTAGTGACCCCGGCTAGACAGCACAAAATACTCTCTTCATTAGTCTAAATCAAGCATCCTGTGTGCCTCATTTGCTACTCACACCCCAATATACATTCAGCCTAATGACTTGAGAGGAGCATGAGAAAGTTTTCATTTTACTTTTTGCAAGTCACATAAGATTCTTGATCTAATATACTCTGACATACAAAGCATAAGTCATTGTATTCACCTCTTTTAAAGAGCCAATAACTGGGTTTCATATTCAGAAACTCAGAGGGAAGAAAATACTGGTTTTGTTTCTGGCCCCTAAAGGCACTGTACCAAAACATCGTGTTAGAAAGAAATCACAGTGCTAGTGCTGATCCAACTGTTCAAGGGTAGTCAGTGTTGCTGATATGTACACATCAAATTTCATTTTAATAAATGCTCTGTGTACAGTAGCTCTGAATAATACATTCATTTCAGTGACAGAACAAAGAACATTAGGAATGTGAACATGACTACATATTAGTTTTTCCTACTGATCACTGTTATGCTTTGAATTTCTGGCCAACTTGGAGGGAAAATAGGCAGACATGCCCACATTTACACAAATAAGGTAATGTGCATTTTGTGAACCTTCTGAAACAAAAGCAATTATGGGATGCACCATTTACCTTCCTGCAAGTAACATTTATACGATACAGAAAGTGATTCAAATGCAGTTTAAGCAAAAGCCTTTCTGGACACACTTTGTAAAACATTCAAAAAAGCCATTATGGCATATAAAGGGTTAGCACTCAAAACTAATTGGGATTTTTTTTTCCCCCAGCAAATTTGGAAATGAACTGAAGCTGCTCCCTGGTGTGAAAGCTGAATCCAGCAGCCACCTGCAGGATCAGCGACCAGTGCTGCCAGATGCTACAAAGCCTTTGATTTCCAGTAGCGATTTCAGACACATTTAACTCATGTGACATGAACTAACTGGAATAGCATATTCAATCACTTCCCCCCCATACACCTTTTAAAAAAAAATACAAACTCTGGCTTTTCTGCTTTCTATATATGAAACAGCTGCAGCAGATAGACACATTCAGACTCACAGCTTGGGCCCTGGTTTTCCTAATGACTTCCATGATGGCATCCATGTTGAGGTAGCTTTTGCTGGTGGGAGCTGGGCCAACACAGACAGCTTCATCCGCCATTTTCACGTGAACCTGAGGAGGCAATAGTCTGCATTAACAGATGCTCCCAGCAAAAATAATTAGCATCACCCAGTTACATGAACACAAATCTGATTGTGTCAAAGATCATTTACATACCACAGCCACTCTAAAATACACACTGCAATTACCAACACTGGCATAAAACTACTTGCACAGTAAATCTCGTTTCATTTAGCTCTGCGCTTAAGTCACTTGCAAAATGTTTTATTGTTCTAATACATTACTTTGAATTTGATTAAACAAAATCAAGACAAATATAATTTCACCTTCCTATACTGATCATCTAAATGTAAATTCAGACTAAAAACTACTTTGTTACTTGTAACCAGGGTAGTCTAATATCTTAATACTTAATAACAAACATTCATGACCAGTTCTAAGCAGGCTCCCCAGGAAGTTGGGGATAATTAGAGTGAATTGAATGAAGGGATGCAATGAGTGTCCCTGCACAGCATCAGGTCAGCACCATGCACAAATTAAAGCCTATGACTAAAGAGTTCAATATCACTACACGTGAACCAGAAAATCTTGAGAATTATTTAAGCAGGCTCATGTTTGATTTCTAATCCATTGTATCCTCATTTATATGCATTTGCCAAATATTTTTTAGTCAAACAAAAAAGGGACAAACATCTCCAACATTTTACCAAGAATATTAAAATAGGTAAGTTTGGAGTTTAAAGTCTTCTTACATCTCACAAGAATGTTTAAGTTGAAAAAGTTTAATTAGATTGGTCTTTAACATGTATTCAGAGTTCAGAATACTTTTCTTTCAAGTAACATACAGATATAACCATGAAACCAAACAATCAGTTTTTCCTCATTCTGCTTTTTGCAAGCTCCCTTTCCGAGTGTATTTAAGAAAGCATGCCATTGTTTAAACTGTAAAAGATTGTTAGATGTCAGTAAGACTTATTTAGAATGACAATTTGACATTTCCAATGCTTACCAATTTTTAAAACTATTTTATATCTTCAGCACTTGAAACTGAAAATATATTGTCTAAAATTGGTGCTCTTTTAGAAAATTAGTATTAACATTGGAGAAATACAAGACCCTGAGATGAGTTTAGTTGTTCAGAGCATGGTGTGAATAACAGAGTTTGTGGTTTTGGTCCCTGTATGGATCATTCACTTAAGAGCTGGACTCCATAATCATTGTGAGTCCCTTCTGACCCATAATTCTGCACAATATTTTTGGTTTATTATTAGGAAATTTTGTTCTTTATGAAAATGAATTTTATTTGCAAGTAGTATGAAGGCTGTCAAGTGTGTCAAACAAGTTAGAAGTTACATAGTCTAGATACACTATTGGCTTGTTCAGAAATAACAAGGCCAGAAAACAACAAAAAACAACTACAAACAAGCTGTCTCACAATATTGTTCAAAATATCGTCTCACTGCTGTCGGATACACTATTGGCTTGTTCAGAAGTAACAAGGCCAGAAAACAACAAAAAACATCTACAAACAAGCTGTCTCACAATATTGGTCAAAATATTGTCTCACTGCTGTCTCACAAGCAGCAGTGAGACAATATTTTGAACAATACAGTAAGAAATAAGTAGCAGGTAAATATAACAAATGTATAAAAAGGAAGAGAGACACTTAAGCATTTTCATTTTTTCTTCAGTTTTGCTGACCTTGTCTGAACTTGGAAAATGTTAATCCTACCAACAAAAAGCATATTAGTTTGTCACCTAACTGCATGTTCCTTTCTGGAGGCTTGGAGAGAGCCTGAATAGCTCCTGAATTTGCTATATTCTCAAGTATATGAGAGTTCACATAACCTCCTGGAATCACCACACATTTCAACTATTGCTTCTATAAAGTCACAAAAGTTTTATCACTACAGCACTGGTCTCACAATATAAACAGAGAAAAAAAACAACCAAAAAATCTTAGAGCAGTAGCACAGACAATCATGCAGCAGGTTTTTGTGCTTTCTAGTACACACACCTTAGCAACTAAGTAATTTATTTTGATCAAATGCTACCAAGATTAGCCTGTGTCATCCTTCCTGCAGCACTAAGTTGAAGAAACAGCACCTTTATCGCCACGATTAGTTTATATGGATAAAGTTGTTCTGAATCCCAATGTGGTTTACAGTTCTTAACAAAGTCATTCAAGCTTTAGCTTAATTAAGAATGTACATTTTACAAAACCAAAAGCTTCCTTATAGAAAAGGACTACATATTGTTAGCTATTTCTAGGTATCAAGATGAAAACCCCACAACCACCTACTTCCTGCACTAAGACACCAATAGAGTCCCACTGGTACCAAAAGCAGCCAGAAAAGATACTGCAAAACAATTTATTTCATACATATAAACAGTCTTGTGCACTTTTCCCCAATATTCCCCCACTCCTTTCTGAAATGTTTTGTTGCTATTCAACTCTTTGGAGTTTCAAATCTTCCTTTCCCATAATACCCTGTAACTTGGTAAATCTATTCCTCCTTGTTCACCTTACTGCAAGTTGTTGGTGCCTTCTCTAGCTCAGTGCCAGTTCAGCCTTCAATGCACCAGGCAAATCTCTCAAAAAAAAAAGATGTCTCCATGCCACCTCCATTAGTTCAAAATCCCCAGATTTTCAGGATCCAGTGACAGCTGGGAGGATTTTCATGATCCAGCCCCATCTAGGGGCTTCTCATATCTACTTTTACTATCAGTTCGTATCTACTTTTATTCTGAGTAAACCTGCACACAAACTGGAAATCTGCTACTTAGTAATTCATAACAACAATTCCCCTTAGCATTTAGATTTCTTTGGCATTGCTGTAGTTCATGAAGAATACCCCAAATATTGCGACACAAATACATCATAGATTTTTTTTGTATAGTACGAATGTAATTACTAGCAAACATTATAACAAAAGCCATCATTTGAGTCTACATGACAACTGAAACTTTCAGCCTAGTACCAAGGGCTGCCTACTTCACACATAAGTAATTCACTAAATCTTTACCTCTGCAGAAGCTAATTATAATGCAATCTTCCTAGACAGTACAAAGAATCCAGCAACTCCCCTTCCTCAACCACCACAAATTTCAAATATATTGATTTTCAAATTTAAGGATTACTTAAGTACTTGATTTAAATCACACAATCCTAGGTATTGAAAACCTGTCCCTAACAGCTAAAACCTCAGAGGTGTAATTTATCCCTTTTCTGTTTTAGTTCACAAAAAAAAACCACCAATGTCAACAAAAACAAAGAAGCAAATCCCAGGAGATTCTTGAAACAAATGCAATTCCTTCATAAATATCTGAATTGACCCTGCAATCTCAAGCATGAATGGATAACAACAAAGACTGCAAAACAGTTGAAACTAAGTGCTTAATGGTTTATACTGCAGGTTTTAATCATATTGGGCTACCTGGGCCTCAAGAGAAGTCTCAAGCAGCTACCAAGAGCTTGTTATGTTAGAGAATACAAACTACTAGAAATCATGGAAAGACATTGTGTGTGTAAAAGCAGTTTAATTTCTGTAAAAGTTTTATATTTTTAGTCTATTTCATAAAGGCTGATTATATTTCAAAAACAACAAAACTGAAACCTACTGAATCTTCATTTTATAGAACATCAATATAATTCAAAAACTAGAGACGAAATACAGTCACCTTTAGAAATCCAAACCAATCAGAAATAGCCAACCAGCCCATCACACTCTTGTATTTATGAGAAATAAACTACTAATAATAAAACTCTGGATTTAACAAGGAGTCCTAGCAGAACAACATTACAATGAATACTATTAAATGGTGTAACTATTTTTGGATTAAGATACAAAGTCAACTGGAAATAATCTGAAGTACATGAATTATTACACAACAACAAGCTTATTCTTTCAGAAGCAAACAGCACAGAAGTGGCCACTGGCTACAAAACTAGTTTAGGTCCAGGAGCCACCTTCACAGCAAGGCATCTATATCAGCAAATCCTGCCCCATCTTTACATAGGAATAGCTTCATGTTTCTTCACCACCTTTCCAACAAATAGGCAAATAAAGCAAGAAGTCCACTGGGGATGACTTGCCAGTCATTTTTGGCCTGGACTGCTTTCAAGCACCACTCCAGGCTGCAGCAGCTCTCAGGGTGCAGAGCGGAGGAAGAGATTATTACAGCAGCAGCAACTGAGTTTGGAGATCCTTCTACATTTCGATAGTTCAAGAGGATTTATAAGTCAGGTTTGGCAGAGAGCTTGGCATCATACTCCAGAAGACAAACACATCCATAACCCAAAGTTCTGGATATGAACACCACAAAAATAGTCAATATCTGCCTTGCAGACAACCCAATTTAGAAGGACTGCACTGAATCAGAGCTAGTACATACCCAAATTACCTAGATTGTGTTAGCTCTCCTTTATCCTGGAGAGTGACACATGTTCATTTGATAGTAACATGCTGTCTTGCATAGCCATACTCTGAATTTATTGAATTATCCTCTTAATTAAATCTGTACCTCAAATAACTTCAAGAAATCAAAATTAATAACTTGCTACCTAAAATATACATAGGTCTCCTCGAGGCATTCTGTTTAACACAGCAGTATCAAGGTAACCTTCTCCAGGGCCACTCAGCTACTGCGGATCACTAGTTGGAATCTACATTATAAACAAATTACATTTAAAAACACAAGTCTCTCAACATTTAAACAAAGAAAAGTTCTCAGTATGAACACAATGTATTAAAATTATTTTAAGGCAAAGAAATAATCTGCTTTCAGTGCATATACAGTCTATAAAACAATCAAAGACACCAAGAAAATTTACAGATCTCTAGCATTATAATTATTCAGCAGCTCAAGTTTGTTACCTTCTTATGGATCTGGTTTAATGACAAAAAGTGCTTTTCTCCCCAGTTTGTTTCACAATCAATCATTCTCATTTACTAACTCCAAAAAGTAAACATTGACTTTGTCAACAAAGAAATGTATATCTACATGCATTTCCTGATGGAGTGTTTAATATCATCTGCATAGCTTCCACAGATGATTTTATATACTTCAGCAGTCTCTGAGGCTTACCACGTGACAGATGTAATTTACTTCAGTGTAAATGTCTAATTAACACATACACACACACACTCCCCTTTTCCTCCATCTCCAAGGAAGTAAATGTCTGGGATTCCCCAGTGCCCCAGTTTTTCAGAGTAGGTCAGCCTACACATCACCAGGTCTCAACACAAGTTGATATTCACACAGCCGAGACAGTTATACTGAGTTGCAGGCTGCATTTTCCTCCTGATTCTTCTGTGCTGTTTCAGAATTTGTATTATAGGGAAACTGTTATAGCTGCATATACAGCGCTAATCAAACCTAAGAAGCAATTAAAGCAACCTCAGCGAAGAGAACACTTTTGTTTGGTACACTAGATAAGATTGAGCATTGTTCAGACAAAGAAATCTAATCAAACAAGTCATTCTCCTTTTATAGTTCAAATCAATATTACACATTGGAACAACATCCGTTGGTGTAAGTGGATTCACTTAATTGGCCCAAACTGCATAATACCGCTCAGCAAGACAAATCACAATTAGCTCAACCCATAAAATAGGGCTAATGAATAAATCCTTTGTAAGTTAGCTAAAAAAAAACCAACCACCTCAAATCTTGCCAGCACCATTGCCAAAAGAGACAGACAAAACAGAACAAAAAGCCTGTGGCACTGAACAGTCTTGAGGTAAAAAACAAAAAAAATCAAACAGATGCAAAAAAGGTTCAAATTCACTGCTTTGCCAAAAACACATCTTCCATCCAACCTGTCTTTAGCAGCTTGACAATAAAATACACACAGAAATAATACAGTAAGTATGAGCACAGGGTGTAGTATTCACACAGACTTTAAAATGCTATCTGCAAAGAAATACTGCCACACCATTACAGGATTTAACCCTAAAACAAAATAAAGGAAACACTAATCTAAAGTGCACAAAAAAACAAAGCTGTGAAAGACAAATACCATAACTATCCTGTTTTCCACATTTAATTTTACTCAGTATTCCAAAAACCTTTAAAAGTTCATGCAAATAAACAGGTCAGCCTGCAGAGTCAACATAAATAGATTCCTCTGCAAGCCCATTTTAAACTATTTTAATTTGATGGCCCATAAATAGTTAAACAAGGACTCCGTAAAACAATTCTTCAGTGGCTTTCAAATGTGTTTTGGGAAGGGCATTTACTTACATCCCCCTCCAAGTCTACAAATACTCTCAAAACAGCCCATCCATTAGCATCTGCAGGATTAGATCCCTGGTTCATGGACACCAACTGAGAAAAATAAATTTAAAAATACAACACCCTTTCCTTTACCTCCTAGTCTTGCCCTTCAAGTTTGCCAGCTGGTCAAAAAATGAAGACAGTAAATAACCTCAGTAACCAGGGCCTCAAAAATCCATTTTTCAACTAAAATTAATGGATCCAGATTGAACTGAACAATCACTATGAATCAGGCAAGGAAGACTGCATTTTTAACCAACACCAAGAGAAAGCACATTTCAACACACATCAAGATTTTCATCTGTTTACATTCTTGCTTATACAAGTGAATTCATTTTTGTAACCTTAAAAAAAGAAAAAGCAAATCTACATTCTCTCTTCCATGGATGAGGCTCTGGAATGTTATGTACTGCTAAAAAGACACACAACTTTACTTGCATCATAAAGAGGAAAGGACTCCCCATTGTACTTAGAGGCCTCATCACTCCTATTGTGAAAACCAGAGCATGCTAAAGCTGTCATACAGTGATACTCTCAAACTGTGTTCTGCTTGTGGCACAAGCAAGAAAATGCCTCCCGAATCCTGAAGACATTACATATAAGACTATAGATGAGCTCCAGAATGGCTTTTGCTCCTAAAAACCTTTTCCTATGTGCTTATTGTTTGACAGCTTCAGTGAAGCACCTTCCAGAACAAAGGTGAGAAAGAAGGCTTCTCCATCAGAATTTTATTGCACGTTTTTACTGTGTTGAGCCCTCCAACTAGCACACAAGTTTGCTATTGAAAATTTAGCAGAATGAAATAGTTAATTTGAATCAACTTCCAATATGTTTTACTCAACACCAACAGGAACAACCCATTTCTCTAGTAGAATAACTGAAAAAGTAGGTCAACAGTCACCTTGTTCACTAACCTACCTTTGGATGAACGGAACAATTAACAGAGGTAGAGCAACCAGGAGGGGAAAATCAGAATGTCCCAATCTTTAACTCCAAGCTAATGCATGAGTAGCAAAACACATGAACAATCTTGAGGGAAAAGCACTCCCTTCACCTCCTTCCACTGGTGTTTCCCTTGGTGGGAGAGCTACCAAGTTCCCCTGCTCAAGTGAAAATTGGAGGCAGCACAGCCACTCAACACTTTGCTGATGTCTGCAGTGCTGTGAAGAAAGTCTGCAAGCTTTCAACTGCACTCATATGTCTGCAAACTACTTTTACTTTGAAATACGTTATCTACAACAAGTCTCCAGGACAAACAGGAGATTTTTAGTTCAGAACATAAGCTAACAATTTGGGAGGACACTTAATAAATGTGTTTACCAAAGAGTCTCCATCTATTGCATGAGTTGAGCAATTAATCATATTTATTAGAGCAGTCTACTATGCTCTGTGAAGTATGTGATTCTGCACTTTCAGTGTTTTAGAAAAAGAATTAAGTTTTTTTGTGATGTTAACAAAATAGTGATGCCCTACAGTGCTTTTAGTAGCCTCCCTGCATTTCAAACACATCTGCACCCACATGTCAGCCTTTCCCTAATGGAATCTCAGCTTCTAAGCACATTAGCAAAGCAATAGGACAGATCTTTCTCATGCTGTTTCTTTTTCCTGCCTCTCCCAAAAAACAAGCTCACCAAGGAATGCATTTCATGCATACTTCTTTGTTTTGCCTTCTAAAGGGGTTAAGACATGTAGGACATGGGAAAACTGGCAGTTAAGCAGGTCTAGGAAATAGTGTCACATGGTAGGAAGGGCAGTCAACTACAGAACCTCATATAGTAGAGATTTAGTTCTTGATTAAACTAGATATCCCAGAAGACACTTGGGATTCAGAAAAAGTTGGTTAAACTCAGCCACAGTACAAAGTAACATAGTAAGCACTGGTAACACTCCCCTATTTAGCATTTTCAGCTCTAATTTGGATAGAGTTTCTCTTGCAGATGGATGAACACAGCACACAGCCATTCAGCTGTCTACACATGGATGGACTGCAGAAGTTACTTCCAGCATCCAAAGATCAGGGATTCCTAAAATCAGTTCTAGTGTTGAGAGAATAGCTCACAACAAGAGCAAGGTGAATTCATAGCTACCTGGTATTTCAACTACAGAACAGTATTTAACAGAAAGGTGAAAAGGGAAATATGAGCATCAACGAAACACAACATATTCTGGATCAGTAAGTGGAAGATTTTAAAAAATCAGTTATGAATTATATTCTTCCTAGTGTGGACTAACTTCAGGCCCAAAATGAACCACATATTTGAAAAAAAAATCAGTTATTAATTATATTCTTCCTAGTGTGGACTAACTTCAGGCCCAAAATGAACCACATATTGAGAATTACATCATGTTTCACAATAAGCCTCACTTTAGGCATACACAAAATGCCACTCAAAGGATGATCCCACCCCTAAATGCTCCTCCACACTCAGCTCCAGCAATTACAGTGCTGCTGAGACAGATCAATGAACTGAACAGACACAGTGGAAAAGTAATCTGAGGGGAGGGGAAATTAACCTTCTGTCAGATCAGCAAGCTAAACCATCTCCCAGCTGCATGACCATCAGATCCCATACAGTGAATGAATGAGAGGGGGCAGGAGAGCACTCCTTTCACAAGTAGTTTAGACTTCGAGAAATTTAGACATAATATGAAGCAAGTTCTACAAATGTCAGATAATCCAAAGAAAATACCAGAAAAAACAGTTTGTCTGAGAATGCAGAATATCTTCAGGATGACAAAATTCCAGAGTAGGTTTCCTAAAACACAGATTTTCCTCGTGTCTACACAATACATATAAGCTCAACAGAAAATATATATGTATATGTATGTATGTATGTATACACACACCCCTTAACCACTTCTAGGCACCCCATGAGAGAGGTTTTAGCACTAAGGCTAAGTACTAAAGCAGTACATATAATTAACAAAAGTTACATCATAAAATCTCAGCATCACCATCACGGTAAGCATCTTATGCTTTTATGAGCTATTAAATACTTAAAAATGCCTTACAAAATAATTGTACCTAGTATTATGTTATTACATGACATTTACAAAAATAGAGCATTTTTCCTTCAAAATCCCACTAATGTGAATGTTCAGATTTCTTAAAAGTGATTCTTTGCCTAGTTCTTAAATAAAATTGTTCATTTTGCAAGAAAATTACTTTTCTGCCAGTGTATGCTAATTGTTCATTATAACACAACTTCAAAGAAGATAGTCCTCTCTAAAAACCCCTTGTAAGCTTTCTACCCTCAAAAGTTTTCTTTTGAAAGACAAGACAGCTTTGACATTTCAAGATGTAGATGTCAAGATAAAGTCTATAAAAACAGTGCAATGGAGAAAAACCACCAAGCATTCCTGAAAATGACTGCACAGACAAGCAGCCAGCTCAAGCCTGTAAGGACTGTGTATGGTCTAACAAACAGGCAGGAATAGACAAGGAAACCTGCACTGCCCAAACACAATTTTTACACAGTTATTACCAGCACTGGACAATTCATTCACGGTTGCAAATGCCAGACTTTGCGGTCCCCTTCTTTTCCAGATCATCTGACAAAAACATGGACAACATTTTTTTTCCTTACAGTCCTCGGAGTTCTGCCACAGTTACAATTCAAATTGTAAAAAATTTAATTTAGTGTGACTCTAGAAAAATCCTTTATTTTCTTGGAGGTTCTTAGCTTATTGAGTATTTTCCCTAACAACATTTCTACATCCTAGCTTATTTCCTATGATATACATTTTCCCAACTTAAGTTAACTCAAAGATAGTGAGCAGAATCTTAGACCCCATTGCATCCCATTAACGTTAGACAGTATTATTTCAGCACAGCAAGCAGATTTAGTCTAAAACCAGTGCATGTATTGAGGAAATGGGTCTTGATATATGAAAGAGCATTCTTTGCAGGACACTACAAAGTTCTCCCCAGTCAAGCACAAATCTTGTTCCAATGAACAGAATGGTAGTAAAGTGCTCCTCCATCACCTAGTTCCCACCCTTCTATGACAATCACTTCTGGGATTCTCTTTCTTGAGGCAAGAATTTCAGAAGTGCTAAGACAAAAGCTCCAGATCTTCACCTTTGAAGATTAAGTAAAAACTAGACAAAATGAGAAGTATCACTATCGGAACAGCCTAATTACAGTATCATAAATGCATGTTGCCTATACATACAAATTCTATTAATATATATTTAGATCTTCAACACAGCATAACATATTTCATATGGCTAAAGAGACAATTACCTGCCATACAGGCAATACCTGCACATCACCAAAGGAAAGAAAAGCTATTTCAGCAAACTGATAACTGTTTCCATTTAAGAGGCACAATTCCTCTCAACATATAGATAATATTCACAGGTTTAGTATATTAACCCAACCTCACGCATAGTTTTATAAGCCATTGGAGCAAATATCTATATAAACAAATTCCTATTTCAAAAAAAAAAAACCTGTCATTTTTTAAAATCTTTCCAGGTTGCATGGAATCTACATAGCACAGCAACACACACTCTTACAGAATGGTTCCTTCTAAATCCTCTTTCCTGTTAGCATTTAGGTTTGGGTATTTTCCCCCTCCAACCTGCTAAATAAAGTCATATTTCCTGCTGACAGCAAATGATTGGTTTACCTTGAACTCCAGGGGGTTTAACCATCCATCCTTTAAGAAGCTTTGACAGTTTAACCTGCTGAGCTCACAGCACCCAAGGGAGGGTCTTACTTGCAGTTTTACTTCTGCTGCTGCTGACCACTAATACTGACTCCGCAGATAATGGATTTCAATAACAACCTCCTACAGGTTAACACTTTGGGTAGTAGCCATGATACTGCTTTAATTAGGCTAATACATGAAGGTTACAGTTTGGTAGAAACTCGTATTAAATTTGGCAGTGCTTACAATAGCAGGAAAAATGCACATGTTCACCTGTCCAGTAGCTCTGGGATAAATATGCCTACTGATATAATTCAGTTGGTTTAACTTTTTGTACAGTAGACTCAATTTATTAATTCCACTTCCTCTAAACATGATTTTTTTCCAGCAGAACTGATCATTTAATGACAGATAGGAAATGGATGCCTCTAACCATGCTGAGCACAGAATGTGTCTACCTGGCATATAAGTAGTCCATGCATTACAGTTGAAGTGTACTGTGTTTGGTTTCTTTACTTTACAAGGTTTGGAGCATCCCAGTAACGGAAAATAGTAGCATTTCTATTTCCTTGAAGCTAAGTTGCCAACAATAAATTTTATATTTTAGCAAGCTACTAATTACATAAAAGCTTAAATGTGTTAAAGATATCTGGTTGAAAGTGGGAAATAATTAATATTAACTGAAAACAACCATTTGACAAAATACAAAAGCTTGCAGATTGGAATGTTTAAATACATTTTACAGGCCAAGCATGCACTCTTTTTCAACACAGCACTTCAAAGCACACATTCACTTCAAAAACAGAGAGAGCAAAGAGGTTCTTGGTTTAAAAATTTGGTATTAACTTTACTGCAAAAACATCCATTTGTTGGATTTTATTTTTTATTAAAGTACACAAACTGACAGACACTGTACAGAGTAATAAGAATGTTAAAATACATTTTACAGGCCAAGCACGCACTCTTTTTCAACACAGCACTTCAAAAACACATTCACTTCAAAAACAGAGAGGAAAGAGGTTCTTGGTTTAAAAATTTGGTATTAACTTTACTGCAAAAACATCCATTTGTTGGATTTTATTTTTTATTAAAGTACACAAACTGACAGACACTGTACAGAGTAATAATGAAGCAGCATGGGAGCCATTTAATATATTTCTTGATTAACTCATTGCCTGTCCAGTTCTCATTCAGACATGTGCTCACATGTCATAATCGTCATAACTCCCATCATCCCTACAGTTAACACACAAGCTCCTTGATTAGTGCACAACTCCCAGACGAGCCATTGCTAATGCTAAATAATTCCCTCCAGCCTCCTGCGACTATACCGCAGGCTCTCCAATTAAATATAATGTCTCTGATGAGCCATATTAATACGGACAAATTCCTGCCAGAGATTCTAGCCCACTCACTTCCAAAGAAGCAACTGAAATAAAAAGAAAAAAA
This sequence comes from Passer montanus, assembly GCF_014805655.1. Taxonomy (NCBI): domain Eukaryota; kingdom Metazoa; phylum Chordata; class Aves; order Passeriformes; family Passeridae; genus Passer; species Passer montanus. Next base: position 1,579,789 of record NW_024372370.1, read on the forward strand.
AAAACTCTGTACACAAAAATTAGCCAAAAGAATAATTTGCCATGAGGCTTTAATTACAAAACTTTGGTGTCACTAGTATGTTATTCTTGGAGGTGTATGGAGAATTGGCATGTATTAATACAAGTTTACTGATAAATGGCAATGAGTAAATTACCATTTTAATAATTGAAAAGCAAGCATGTAAAACAGATAGCTTTTCAATCAGTTAATTACAATTAGCAATATCTAATCACAGGTGATAAAATTAACTCAGATCACTTGCTGCTGGTATAGTAATTATGTCCGGCCAGTCTTGTGCATTAAGCATTATTTGCAACATGGGCATAGCTGTACACACCTACACAAAGTTTTTTCAGGTTATAAAATTACTTCACTAATGACACAGCCATAAAATTTTCAGAACTTGTACCAAGAAACTACCATGCCTGTTAAAAGCCTGTTGCCATAGCACAAATGTAGTCAAGTCCACATTTTTAAAGATATTTACAGATGGACCAAGCAACAGTAAAATATTTTAATAATATAACAGATTCAGTCATGGGTCAAATAAAAAGCCAAATGATAGTAATCTCCCCACTTTAAAAAGGATGGAGTCACTGGAAAATCTAACCTTTTCAGTGTGCACTGAAATTCCTTAACGTTTAATTCAAAATTGCTGCTATTAGCTGGAAATTGACTATTTAGATTTTATGAAAATCACAAGGAGTTCCCAGTCCTTACAGGAAAGAGTCTAATGTCCTTAACCCTAGTGCTGACCCTCTCACTAGAAGAGATATCAACAAAGGACATGTAAATAGACTGTTGCAGAAGTATCCTTTAGTAGTTTAAAAATACTGCTTGCAACTGCACAAATCGTAAGATATTCAAATAACCCCCATGAAATTTTGATAAGCTCTTCCCCAAGGTCCTTGCACCTTCATCCTTACACTAATGCACTTCATCTTCATTTACCTGATCATTAGTTTCCAGTTTGTTCAGCTGGAAACCAACACACACTAATTACTTTGACATCACAAAGTCCTATCTGTCTTCACCACCTCCCCAGACAGCAGGGAGAAATTATCAAGGGTAGGCATGATAATATCCTGATAAATGATGATTCACATCACCTCACTGTCAATCATCCAGAAGTGCTCACGCAAGATACCACTCAATCTCATTACTGAATCCTAGGGCTAAGAGTACAATACACACCAGGAGTCATATTTCAAACAGCAGGCCACCTGGATAAGATGCAGCTCTTGGAGATTTTCATGAATTTTGTTGGCTTTTTGTTTTAACACGGTAAATGTCAAATATTCATCTATTTTACCATGTGTATATAGGCTGGCAGAAAAGGACATGCTGAAAGCAAGGCAATTCATCTCAAGGGTTCAAGTGAGAAAAAATCTAGGTTCTTCAAAGGGGAGGAGAAGGACATGTAAATTTCTTACATTTAAGAAGAAAATTAGCCAACCTAAAGTTTCAAAGTTCAGTTTCACAATTTAAGCATCCTTCCTGCTGAAACAGGAAATAAATGTAAACATCTAAATGCATTCAGAGGTCTGAAAGAAGAAATGCTAGCTTTGAAACTCATTGACATGTGCAAAGTTCACTTTCCATGATGAAAAGCAGATACAAGTCAATGTTCTTGCTTCAATAAATAGCCGATGGGGGTGGGTGGGGTGATCAGTCAAGAAGCAAAATAAGAGCCTAGTAGTAGCTGTTTTCTCAGGAAATATTACTTTTCCCTATTTCCAAAATAGTATCATCCTTCTATCTCTCTCTAGTCAAATTACATACATAACTAAAGCAACCTCTAATAGTAAAGCCCAGGGCTTGCTATCCAGCACAGAATCTAAAAGTTGTTCTAGAGAAGAAACTACAAACACCACCATCTTCTAGGTCTGTAACACATTCCATTTTGTTGCCCAAGACCATAATTCACTACCACTAAACTTGCACAATGGCTGATCATATCCTCCAATTTATGGTGCATCACATGCAACAGATGAAGGAGAAAAAAAGAAAACAATTCTGAAAGAATATGGGGGAAAGCGTGAGGAAATTCCACAACCATGTCTGCTTGTGCTAGGTACTGCCAAGGAGAAAAAAAAAAAAAAAACCAGCCAAAACAAAAGACCAAAAATTGAGAACACTGTAGAAAAAACAAAGAGCAGACAGTAGGAGAACAAAGCAAGTACAAAGACAAATTCTGAAGACACTTTAAACACTCGCTGGAAGCCGGAGCAGCAGGGCGCTCCCTTGCAGGTGTGGATGGTACTGCTGCTGCAGGCACACTGCTTCTGCGTCCCGCGACTGCCTGCCCACACCACGGTGCCTGAACTTGGCAGGAACCCTCACACACACTTCCTTGCACCTCCGCTGCCCCAGACTGTTTGAAATACGATCACAGCTCACAATGAAACCCTTGTCCCATTTCAAAGTACTCTCCCCCTGTGGGGGCTACACAGGACAGGCAGCAACTTACAGGCTCCTGCTCTGATAATGTTAGCATAACATTTTTCAAGGAGAAACTCAGAGGTTTCCCCTTCAAATGTTCTAAATCTTCTAAAATATATGTAAATGCAACTACAACAGAAAAGCAAAGCTCCATAAAAACCCAGAATGAAGTCATTTAGGTATGGATGCACATACCTGAGACACACACTACTCAGAGTCTACTTTTCAAAGCAAGCAAAGCTACTACCAAAGCTGAAAACCCAAGAGCTCTTCACAAGCTTCCTGTCAAAATACTCTCCCAAAAAGAAAAAAAGTTTCTAGTCCACATATGCACACAGATTTCTCACTCTCAAATCTATGACCCACACCCCTCACCTCTTTGGCTTATCAAACACACCTTACCAACACTACCAATCATGCTATAAGAACAACAGATTTTACTGCAACTTGTCCAAGAAATGTTAACCACCACATGCTTGGACAGGGGAATTCAAAGCATTTTCCCCTAAAGGACCAGAGACCCTGAAAATTAAATATAACCTCTTCAGTTTAGCACATGGAGGGCAACATTATGAGCAAAACCAGAATCTTTTTCCACTGAATGTAACCTCTGTGTTTTCCTTCCTATCTTTAGAGAAGGGCTGCAGTCAAACATAACAGCAACAAAATTGAAAGTATCATTCCAGACAAGCTTAAAAGTTAAAAAATTTTAGAAGTGTCATTCTATTATGAAATTCATACATAAATGTGTTGAATTTTCATCTTAACTTAAAAGCAGCCACCTTCATCCCAGACTTCCCACACTTCTGGTTTCTTAAGGAACATGTGATCTATCTGTGGTGTGAGAAGGCTGCTGTTGGCTTAACTGCTTGGAGGCATACAACAGAAATTTATTCTGCAGAAAGAATACTGGTGCAGAGAATACACAGGCATGCATGCCTGCAAAGTGAATTTACCAAAGTTAATTCGTTAGCTGTACTCACAGAAATCTCAGGGCAGGAAATTGTAATAATAATCCTAAACTTTAGTTCCACTGATGGGCATCTTTATGTTAGAGCTTTACAAAAAAAAAATCTTAACACAGCAGTGTCACTCCTTGAATCTCAGCACCCTAATTAAAAAAATTAGCTTTCAGAACTAATTGACAGAAAACACCCATTATAGCTTTTGTTAGTTAAATTGGAAAATTCTGTGCACAAAAAAAAAGAAAACTGGCACAGAAGCAAACTTCATTATCAGATGGATACTGAGTTAGACACAAAGACATTAAAAACCCTACACCTTTCTCTTAAGTTATTGAGGTTAACTTGCAGCCAAGTTACAGTACTTCCTCTAAAGGAAGAAAGAAAGGAGTAAATGGGAAACTGCTGTCAACAAGTGTCAGCACTGTAGAGTTCACAGTCTATCTGCCAATTTTGAGCTCCACAGACACCGAACAAGAAGCACATGACAAAACTTCAGGCTGAGTTCAACCCATATTCAAGAATGATACTAAGAACTCCTCAAAACATTTAACAACTAGAAATCAAATACAAATTACATTTCAACTATCAAAAGAACCTGAATTTGAATAGCAAATATAGTTTTTGTTTTTATCTAAAATCTCTCCATTAGTCATAACTTTGTATGTACAGAGAACAGTAATCTATTTAAAGTACCTACAAATCCTCTACATACTCTTATCAAATAAAAGCTAGCATCTAAAAAATAAAACCATGAAAATTAAAAAATCCAATAGCAAAATCCTTACTAGCACTAGTCTTGCAAAAATAAAGCTTTGAATTCATCATTTAATTACTTCATAGAGAATCACCAATTCCTGAATTTATCAAGTATTACAACTAACACAAAAAAATGGCTTCTCAAACTAAAAGTACAAGAGATGTAACAGCGGTTTCTACAGTTCTTCAGAATTTTGCTTTGCTTAACAAGGTAAACAACACAAGCAAACAAATAGTTAAGTTTAGTCTACCTAAAATTTAAGAGCAAGCAAAGCAGGATCTGGCTGAAAGCATAAGAGAAAAACAAAAGAACAGCAATGGGTTTTCAAATCCCCACAGCCACTCACTGTGGCAGGCAGTGAGGCTGCCCCAGCTCGACCATTCTACATTTGACTCTTTACAAAAGGAAAGGTTTGCAAAACCCAGGCTCTGATATTATCAGGCACTAGTGCTCAAAGGCAGCCCCTCAACCACAGTCCCCTCCCACGTGCACAGGGTTTGCAGCTGCTAAATGCATACAAGCAAGCAGTACTAAGTCATCCACACTCCAAGGCGCTGGGGATCCTTTCTCACAGCACAAGTGAGTGACCTCCGAGTGCCAACAGGCAGGCCAAGCCGGGCAGGCTTCCAGCACCACACAGCAGACCTGCCAAAGCCCTAATGCTACATGAGTGTCACAGCACCTAGAACTTGTTATCACAGCTTTTTTCTTTTTGCTGCCTGCTCCCTCCCCAGGTTTTTTTTAAGCCCTTTTTTTTTTTCTGTGTTAGTACCCAACATATTTCAAGTAGGGTTTCTCACCTCCACAGAGCACAAACATTGGTAAGGCAATACAACTACCTTCCATATATTCAGGAAAGGCCTTTAAGAAAAAAAAAATTGTGGACCCAGATTCAGGTTAACTTTTTCTTGCATGCAGAAGCATTTCCATGGGACTGACAGTTCCAATACATAAACCAGCAGCACCACCCAGAAGTTCTAGTTAAGCACAACAGCTGTGCATGTTGGAACGAAACCATCCCCCAAAAGTTGAACTGAAGAGCTTTCAAACAGCTAAAGCACCTTATACAAAATAGGAAAACATTAACCACAAGATCAGCAACATTATAAATGAAAGTTTGTCATAAACATGAGCTATTATTAAACTTAACTGGACATTATTCTTGAAATTTTACACTCAACTTTTATTAAAATTAAGATAGAAGCGAAGGTTTATATGTACTTTTATTATTAGCTTTTTAGACCTTCTCAGAATCACATCAGTATTTTGGTAATCTTATTATGCCAATGAAAATCTTCACTGAAAAAGGCTTAGCCAAAGCTGAACCTGATAGTTCTGCTACAGGTGACAAGCAATTAAAAAAACATCCTCCAAGTAAAAAAATAAATAACTAAATAACCACCATAGGTCATACTTCCATAACAAGCTTTTAAATTATCTGTGAAGAGGCCTCCTTTTCTTATCAAATATGAAGCAAAAAAGGGTCAAATAGATAGCATCTTTCTTTCACACTGCATAACCAAGGACTATTGACTAATCATGTACTTGCCCATTTATCAACATTATAGAAAAAAGTTTAGCCTGCTCTGCTTTGCAAGTTCTTCTCCCACCACATTAGCTTTTTTAAAAAACAGTAAACAAAACTGAGCAACAATTAGAGCAGGACATACAAGAGATGGGACTTCTCAGAGCTGATCAATTTTTTCAATCATGTAGTAGTCTACCTAAGTTGACCACGTCACAAATTCAGCTTCTACACAAAAACTTCCTCCCATCCTTCAATATATAGTCAGCACCACCAGAGCTTTGGTTTTCTTAATTAAGCCCCTGTATCTCCAGGAAACCTATCCCTGCCTTCATCTGTTCTATACATTTGAACTCTGCCTGAGTTCCTCTGCTTGGAGAAGACTATATTGAGTATAAACAAACTCTCCTGAGCCACTTTGACTTCCAAAACAGCAAGCAAATCCTTAGCTTTGGAAAAAAAATAAGTGCACTTCTGAAGTCCATGGTTGCAATTTGGCTGTTTATCTGTCTTACTCCTCTTGGAAACTTAAACCTCACCTTTATTTCACACTAGTCCCAAGCTTCACATCCCTGATTATCCCTTCCCTCTTTGTAAGAGGTCCAGCACAGCACCTTCTCTAGTTAACTCAATCACTTGTGTCAAGAAATCATTCTCCCCACATTCAAGAAAACTCCTCAGTTGTTTTCACTGTCCCACCTGTGTACTAGTGTCTTGAAATGATGATATTTCCTCCAGTTTTCCAGAGATGACTATCTGCTTCTTATTCATGATCAGGTCTACAGTATCCAGCACCACCTGGCCTATGACAGGAATCAAAGCCTCCCCTGAAGTTCTCTACCCTCCACTTACTCAAGCAAATTTGTCTCACCAGTCTGTGGGCTCTGCAGCTTCTGTGGAAAGAGCCTGTCAGTCTGTCCTTCCTGATCCTGCAAGTAAGCTCATCTCCCTGCAGCTCCTTCTCCTACAACTCAGTGCCTGAACCAGAGCACAACTCCCATTTGTAAGGGCCCCTAGCTCCTGCTCTCACTCTCAGACAGACGCATCAGGCAATTGCTACAGTCCAACACATGAAAGAGCATAGCCCTACTCCTTCCACAAACTTTTTAGTATCAACTTATGGCTGCTGGAAAGATTTATGATTAACACATGTTCTGCTACTCAGAGATGCTTGTCTTCTACTCTTACAACACGGTACAATAAGGAATTCATGAGGGCAGGGGAAAACTTTTGCAGGAAGTATTGCAAGATACCAAACCTCAATATTTGACTAATGTTACTTTCAAAGCACCCTTAAAAATATAGTGTTTACTATATAGTTTGACTATACAGTCTTACAGTGCAATATAGTGTTTAGTTTAGAAATATAGTGTTGATACCATCAAAGAACAGACAAATATCTATTTAAAAGTTTTATGAAAGAAATCACATTATACAAACAAGCACTAATCTGCCCTGGTTTCTCGCTAAATGCATAGAATACCAGTTTGATGCAGGCCCTCACCCAAAAAAAAATTGCAAGAGATCAACCTAGGAGATAGACTTCCTGGACAGGGATGCTCCTTTGCCACAAAAAGCAGACAAGGGAGATGATATGCTGACAAATTTGTCAACAGCTAAAACCACATTAAAAACAATTTCACTCTCAGAACTGTCAGCAGCCTATTTTACAAGGCCAGTAACATTACAGGTCAACAGGTGAGCCAACATTAAACACCAGCTACAAAGGGACTGTGAGAATTCATGCAATGTTTTATATCCAATTAAAATCCAGGAATAAAACTTAAAGCACTTCCCAATTAGCACAGCAAGATGGAGGCAGAAAGCAGGAGGTACTGTATCTAAAGAGAATACATGCATTTCTACAAATCCAAGTCACCACTCAGTACACCTATTAGCTTTCACCAACTAGTCAAACAATAATTACCATTCTTCCTGTATAATGAACAAGATACAGGAGGGGTTTGGGGGGGTGGTTGGTTTCAAACAGCTATCAAAGGATGCTAGTTGCTGCCTACAGACAATCCAGCAGTAATAATAATAAGTAAAACAGTATCTCATCCTTTATACAGTGTTTCCTTGATGAAAGTAAACAAGTGACAGATGCTTTTTGTGAACAAGGAAAAGTGCCTAAAATCACAACACCCACAAAAGGATGTAAGCATTTATACCTTATGCCTCACAAATTGTGTCTTCATTTCCTGTCTCCCATCTTGATGTTTTCAATCTTTCAGTCACCTCATAAGCAATTCAGTTCCTTGTTTAACATCCCTCGCTAGAAAAATAGTACCAGGACCTCATCTGTGGAATCCCAGACTCCACAACTGCCTGGCAACTTTTTGTTGAGTGATACAGCTAACAACCAAGGAAAGCATCTGATTTTAAATACAATGCTTCTTACTAGGATCTGTTAAGATGGCTCTGCTCACCAATCCAGCTCTTCACATAGTGTGAACCTGCATCTCTGATACCTATTTCCTTCCCTGCTCTTTTCCACACATCTTCCACTATTAGAATGTGTGATGGCATTAACTCAAGACACTAAATCTACACTGCCTCTCAAAAGGTTAATCAGGTATTCAGTCTCCTTGTCCCCAGCCATGTGTCCTGATGCCATCAGCTCTAGCATTCATTAACCTATGCAAAAAGCCACATCAGCTTGCTGATCCACATTTCTTTCTTTTCTTTCCCCTACTGTTCTCATACAGATAAGCAGCCTGGATCCATTTAACAAAAGGCTGCACATGTAGTAGGTACACAAAAGATAGGAAGGAAGATAGCTACTCTTAGGAGAGAAAGGAAGAGAACTACTCTTAGTAGACAGCACAGTCTTACATAAATTGTAGAAATAATTTTCTAAGTACTTGTGAACATTATTCATAGAAAACCTGCCTTAGGTCCCTCTTTGTCTAGAGCTCATCCAAATACTAAAAAGAAACCCAGCCCAGGGCCTGTTCACCAGCATTTACACCCACACAGACAAGAAGCTACAGATAGTATTATCAAATAGTATTGTCATTAATAGTGCCTGAAAACAGGTCATCCTTGAATAACCACAACCACAGCTGATAAAAAATAGCACAACTGGGACAATATGAACCACAGAAGCAATGAATCTGCACAATGAAGTAGCTGCTGCTGAGGACGTGGGTGAAGGACAAAGTCAGGAAAAAGACAGGACACTCAAAGCCTCAAAAGAGGAATCTAAGGGACCTTATGTTCTGTATCCAAGAGGTGAGGCAGCAGGAAACCATGCTGCTGCAGCCCTTCTCTTACAGAGGAAGACGGTAAAACTATCTTTTTTTGATCACGTTGACAATTGCATTAAAATTACTACATACAGCACTTTACACCACCTCTGGAAAGGTCTAGAGATAAGCACAAAGCAAACAGGCTATAATAGATGTACACCAACTTGGTTTCTTGGGAAAACCCAATGTAATAAAGAGAGTAAGTCTGAGCCAGAATTATGGCAGCAAGAGACATTGATCCAGAACTGCTGATGGCAGTGCCCTCAGCATGCACCTGTGGATTCAGAGGGAGGAACTGCTCTCTGCCAGTGCTGCTCAAGAAAGGCAAATCTCTAGACCATTAGCTGAACCTAATGACTTCAGCTCTGCTCAGCCTAAAGCTTACGACCTGATCACAGAGATGCCTGTACATCTCTCCAAACCCCACAGCTCTGGGTACAGCATCAGAGCCCTGCAGACAGCCAAGCCAATCAAAGTCACTTTACTGACCTACTGCAACTCAGTCTGTTTCTATAAATGGCTGCAGCATCTGTCACACATTCCAATGAAATATTTTAATATAAAAAGGTCATAGAAAAATGTTATTACTAACTTGATCAAGGTGTCTGGTGTGTTCAGAGTACGGCAACAACCCAGCACAAGATCAGAGAAGTGCTAGAGCACCAGGAGGGCAGTCCCAAGCAAGCAATTAAGAGTGACTTCAGTACACATCAGTATTTAAGTCCAAATCAGGACTTTTTTTTAAAGTAAATCTCTCAGTCACCCCCACTTAAAACACATTTGTCTCTAACACTCAGCTGTCTCAAAGCACACGAACCAGATACCTGCTGGGCACAGCAAACCACCACAAGCAGATACCAAACCCTCAGCACCAGACTAGAACCAAGCACACAGAGATACTGAAAGGCAGAAAGGAAGAACACCATGTCTTCAGCATGAACCATTTCACTCCACAGATACACTCCTGCTACTCCCCACTACCTACTGATGTAGACAGTCATAGCACCACAGAACCACACTTGACTCTCCACAGCACTGAGGACCTGCACGTTTAAGCTGCAATTAACTTTCCTGACTGGGCTCCCACATTTTCCTCTCCCAAAGGTAGTTCAGGACTTCAGACAACAGCCACTTTCTCTAAATGAGCTTTGTGACAGATTATTTTTAATCCATGCATTGATCCTTCAAATAAATCAGCTTGGTAATTAAATAACCATCCCCACAAAGGTCAAAAGATCTGGTATCAATTCCTTCTTTACAACATATACTTTCCACCTCCAAGGCAGTATCCCCGATTGGGCTGCAGTGTGATGCTTATAGCATCCTATTCTACAACCTTCCTCTGCTTCTTAGTGGTAGAGTTTCAACAAGAATCCCACAAAACAGACATTTCAGCTTAACTATCAAACAATGCAACAGGAGTCTGATTCATTTCAGAGGTCACATATGCATTTCACATCATCCTATCACTGATGAAAACATACTAAAAGGCTGAAACTTTAGGATTCTAGAGCTCTGATGAGCCCCTCCAACTTTTAAAATTGCAGATCAAGCTTGCATTTTAACTATAGCAAATGAAAAATTAATTACTTCCTCCAGCAACCCATTCAGTTTCAAAGCAATGATAAACTTAAAAAAAAAAGCAAATTACTGGCAAGTAAGTTACAATTGACCAAAAGCACACTTCTTCTACAGAGGTATTTCCCTTTAGGTGATTATCACCACCTGCATTTCTCATGCTTTACAAAAGTGTCCAGGAGTTCACTCAAAGCATAGGGACAGGATAGCAACATCATCTCCATCCCCCCCCATGAAGAAATGAACAACATGCTGTCTTGCTTTTGAAACAACAGGCAAATACATTGAAGGAAGAGCAGAACATCAACTGTTCTGGCCCACCCCTGTTCTGCACGCTTTGCAAACATTACCACTTAGGAAGAGTGAATTTCTCTGACAGTACAGGGAGGCAGAGTCCACTCTATACACGCTGGACAACAGCTCAAGAATCACATATTTCAAAAAGACATTAAAATATTTGTTTCATTTTCATATAGGTACTCAAAACAGATCTCTCCAAGTTTTTTTTGAGTACAAATCCCTGAAATGCCATTGGGAGACAATGAGCTATCAAAATGACTGAATTTCTAGTTTTGTAGCAGATGATGGAAGAAAGCTTTGCACAGTTTAGAAGACAAAATAACTAAAAAAAAAAGTAAATTAAAGTTTGGACAAATGTTAAAACCTCTAAGTTAGTTACAAGTAAATAAAACTCCTCAGTTTTAGATAAACTTTCACTTTTCAAAGTAACTATTTTTTAAATGTAAAACTTAAATGCCAAATTGCCCTCCAATACTTATTTTTGCCAGCTGGATTTCTTAAGAACAAAACAAACTGAGAGCATCCCATTAAGCTATAGAGAAGCCTTCAGCAAAATTTTCAGTTTATATTGTTTCAGAAAAAAACCCTCATCTTACTCAAATTCATTCAGCTCAATAAAGACATGGTATACAAACTTATAACCCTTATCAGCTTTGTAGCTTCCCTGAACCAAATTTTTCCCCAGTCTCATTCTGAAATACTGTCTCAGACTCCAAGCTTAAAAAAAAAAGTGAGGAAAGGAATATAGATCTTCCATTTCTAGTTAATTTATTTTTTCATTTTCTGTCACTCAAAACACTACACTTTCTGGAGAACAGCTCAATTCTGTGCAATTACTTTTACATCAATAAAAGCATTTGTAGTATTTTTTCATTTTATATTATGTGGCAGAACAAGATTTAGAACAGACAGTTTAATACAACACCTGAAGTCTTAAGTGACTGATAGGAAAAACCTTATATGAAAGAAGTATAACTCACTTCTCACTACTCTGTTAAGTTTTAGTAGTTTACATTACTTTCCCATGGGATTTTTTCAGTCATTTATAGTTCATTGCTTCATATGGCTATAGAATCCCTGCTGTGTTAAAAAATGCCAAGTAAAATTATATCTCATTCACTGCTTTATGCTATACCTTCTTTTGTTCAGATCCAATTAGTGAAAGCTTGTTCTTCATTTATCATACTTTTAGCTGATTATGTTAGGCATTACAATAGTTCTCTAGCTTTCCTTGACAATGTTTGCACCATCAGTGTTACATTTATGGTTGAGGAGGCTCTTTCATCTTAACCCTCTATTCCAACCAGTTCAGGGGGAAAAGTACATATGATTACTCTTGCTCAGACAAAACTTCTTTGCTTGTTTTCTCATATCAAAAATAATTCCGCCAGATGTTTTAATTCAAAAAAAATCTGAATTTTACTGGTCCTTCCCCACTTTACCTATTCAAGTGTAAAGAACCAGTGTTTTGAAAGCCGAACACTGCAGCTAAAAAAACCAACAAAACTCAGCATTTTGAACAGTATACAACTTTTTTTCTCTGCTTTCCCCAAAATAACAGATGCAATCAAAGAGTATTAGCCACTATTTTCAAGAACCTGAAAGCATCCATTATGATCTATTTTATTCAGTACCACATAAGCAACTGTAATGCTTTATGGGGATCTCAGCAGCCATTTTGTCAGGCCGTTTTTCCCACCAGTTCACACACCCTCCCACCTCCACAAAACTAAGTGCAATTCAATCCCATTTAACACCATTTCCAGGTATCTGTAAATTTGCATTAATACAGAAGCATCCAAAGGTCTCTAAAGTCATCTATCTCATTTTAAGTTTTGTTAATGTTCTCTTTCCTGTCACCATAGCAATATTAACATATAAAAATCCTTCAGGTCTTTGGTCATTTTTAACATTAATAGCACAAAACAGTATATTTTGTTCTTTGTATTCTCCCTCTTCAGGTAAGCTTTATTTAGTTCTCATCAGGTTGTTCCATTTTTGCCACATTCCCAGTTTATTACAGTCCTCTCTGCTGCTTCCTCCTCATAACACCAAAGCTTAAATTCCTTTAAATCAAAATTCCTTTGTGCTCTTACAGTTTAGTTACTAGTTTCATCTATTAATGGTAAGTATGTCCAGATTGATATGCTCTAACAGCATACTCAAGACATTTGCCATGGTGCTCCACAGAAACTAAGGGTGAAGAACAAGAAAAAGCTGTTTCATGAAAGCTTATATGCATTTTGTTTATTCCCACCACCTCTATTCAGCACTGGAAATTCCACAATTTCAGTAATCTGAAAATTTAAAGAAAAAAAAAAAGAAAAATCAAATATTCAACCAAAAGAAATCAAAAATAAAGCTCTAGGATAAGATAACTCAAAAATCTTGTAGTACTTTCATTCAAAGAGAATTATTTTAAGACTGTGTATACAATTCCTATACAAACAGTGAAAATGCCTCCTTGAATCATTTATGCATATCATTAGATAAGGAATAAATTAGAATCTATCACTGAAGAGCTTGAATTGCTAAATACCTTGTGATACCTGTTTTCTTTGTCACCTTAAATATCTAGTGAGCATGCTGAAGGAACTTTGCTTCTGTTCAATTTCAGTTGTGTTTTCAAACAGTATGACAAAACCAGAGAGTCCGCAACAGACTGACTGCACTGCCCTCCTTTTACAGTTATATTGGTTACAATTCATTCATAAAGAGTATCAGCCTACCTGCTTTTCAGTGAGTAGCAATACAGATGACAAGTATTGTAATAAGGGGTTCTGACTACATCTCAAAGGTTACTCCAAGTTCTAAGCATAAAATTTATCTACTGTAGCTAGTGCTACTTTTAAACATGTTAATAAAAAACTATTTTTGTAAGATATCCCTACCTACTTGGGTTACTTAAAACCCAGTCCCCCTATTTTCAGTCGAGACAAACAGTGTTAAGATGGGCACCTAGAAATAGCTGTAAAGACATGCAGTTGAACTGTCTTTGGTTCAATGACCATCACTATCAGGCTAGCTGCCTATCATACTCATTGCTTTTGCAATAGAAGCCATGAAGGAGTGAGATATCCTGTCAAGCACAAAATCAAAAGAATACTAACAACTCTCTTGCAGCATCACATCACTAAGCAAACACATTTTCCCTCGTTCCATGAGGACAGAGGTTCCTTTGGCAGGTTACATCAGCTCCTGAGTATGACTTCAGAATGTTTGACATTTTGCTATGACTGGTACAACCAGGAAGGATGCTGTTGATGAAACACTGGACAGAATTATGGACAACTATTGTTGTTGACTTTATTGCAAGTAACAGAGTAAAAGAATTCAGCCTGTGGACTCATCTATCAAGGTCATCCAAAACGACAATCACACGCATCACTGCAATGGGCCAGGACATTCCCATCATGAAAAACTAGAAGTACCCAAGTCATTAAAACAGACAACATTAAGTAAACTCTTTCTCAGTGCAAGCACACAAGGCAGTGACTGAAGGATCTATGGTAGACATAAACAACATGTCCAATTAGACCCAAAAAACTAGTTTGGACTTCATACCACTACCTTAAGTACATAGAATAGTTTTTCAAGTAGCCTTCCTCTCATTTTCCTTTAAATACACCTGAAGCTTCTTCAATGCACACAGCTAATGCTTAACCTCATACAGATAAGTTTGGCCAGCCTTTAGGTAAGGCTCCAGAGCTAAGCAGACACTACATCACCCTTACAGCATTTGTTAGAGCCTCATCTCTTGTCCATAAACTCAAAATGGCAGCATCCCCTCTAACATACAATGTTATCTTTATGAACTACCATGAGTATACCAATGCATTTCTGAGATACCAGCTTGGATTTTTTTTTTCTCTTGGGAACTATTACAAATTAAAGACCCTATTTGTATTTTAAAGCTAAGACAGCACTGTAGATCAAAGCAGCATAGATATATTTTCAATTTCTTTTTTGCAATGCACTATTTGTACACCCTTCCCCCTAAGGGCATGAGTTGTACTTTTTCATGCCATTCTTACTCTTATTGTGCTCTTCAATCTTGGTTTATACTTAATGCTTTCAGATCTTGTCACAATCTCCAGTCCATAGCAGAATCCATACAATCAACAGACACACTGGAGAGAACACCAATTCATTTTCTCAAGTCTATTATGGACTGTTGAAAGAACATGTGGGGGTTTTTAAAGAGCTTTTTAAGTTTAGTTTCAGGATGAATTCATGCCAGTGAAAAGGCTATGCAGTGCTGCTAAACAGTGAATCCATTTATCCTAACAGCAGATACTATATATATAAGATGGAGTTCAAGTACCCATCAGCATGCTTCAGTTTTACTAGGGGAATCACAGATCATACAGAGTAGTTTGTATTCATATTCACATAACCCTTGGCTTCCAGAAGAATTAGAATGTATCATGATGTCTGACATCCACCCATGAAGAACTCATTTCACAGCCCACTGAGCACCCACAAGCTACTACATTACCAGTTATGGCTACCAGTTGAAATCCAGACCAAGTGTACTTGCCATACACCTCAAAGAAAGAAATACATGGCATAAAAATCCATCAGTAGAGCATTTCAGAAAGTCTCATTTCAGTCCTTGCTCAATCTACAGCCTATTCATACAAGCTGAGCTGGTCATGTAGTAATAGAACCACAAAGGAACTCAGACAAAAGCTACGTCAAAGTCCAAAACTCCCAACAGCTCCTACCGTTCATTTAACTCTGAAAACACCTAAGTTCTAACTACTTTCAGATTTCATGAACCATGTCTGTTTTTCTAATGTTGAGTAACTCACCACTTATATTCACAAGTCCTGTCCTGCACAAAATACACTTTTTTTTTCCTGGTAGCTTGACTGAGTGACTTCTTATTAAATCATAATACAGGAGTTTAACTCCCCTCCAGATTTCAACAAACTTTCCTGGGACATGGGGGCATCCATGGTCATTTCTCCTGTAGCAGTTCTTGCAGGCAAGGAACAATACTGTGTTCTCTCTAGTCAACAAGAATATGCAAGTATGACTACAATTGCTTTTACACCACACAAGAAATTATGCTGTTGTTGTCATGAATGATAATGAAGAGACTACAAAACCTGAAAATGGGCAATACAGGTACCATACTTGTTTAAAAAGCCATTTTACCACCTTTCTGCTATGCTGCTGAATACTGAAGGCACATCAATAGCCTCATCGAATGGAACAGCTCCATTAAGCCTGTTTAGCATACCTGGTACAAGGGGACATTTCTCTGGAAATTGCAAAGTAATGAAAGATTTACCAGACACAGGAAAAACTTACACTAAGCTCTACACCTTCTTCTAGGATCCACTCTTCATTGCCTTTTTGTGCATATTAGCAAAACAAAATCTAGGTTTCACTGCTATTCTCACACTTGTTGCCCACATCTACCTGTGTGCATATGTATCTAGCTTAATCTACACAAAGAGAAAGGTAGCATTTACACAAACACAGAAGAGTTCACAGAAAAAAAATGCTTAATACTTATCCAATCTTTCCTCCACCTAGCTATCTCCACACACTTCAAGAACACAGAGGAAAAGGACATATACAAAGATACCTCAGAATTGCCAACATGACCACAACAATAAATCAATAAGACTGCATAACAGCTACAAGTCTTGCTGAATTAATAAAATCTCATCTACCACTTGAATTAAGTAGTACTCACAGCATTGGCGTCGACATCACTGTGTATGGCAACTGTTTTAATCCCCATCTTCTTACATGTTTTGATGACCTACCACACAAGAAGTGACAATTACCAATATTTAAATACCAATACTTGTAGAATTAAATATTAAAAACATGAAAATGTTACATACTTACTCGGCATGCAATCTCTCCTCTGTTGGCAATAAGCAGTTTTTCAAAAGTCTGAAGGGAAAAGAACAATAAGCATATTGAGAAATAAGCAATACAAGTTTTTCTCCCTTCAGAAACACGCATTCTTTTCCCCTCCACTTCCACTAAAACCATGGTTTATCCGTGAGCTTATAATTCTGAGATCACCTACTTGTAACAGAGTTCTCCTGATTTAAATGATGATATAACAAACAGCGTGTTATACTAGATCTACCTAGCACACACACAGGTTCAGAAGGAAAAGGCTTTGACTACTCACACCAACCTTCCTTGATCTCCTTGCCAACTAGAACCCTACAGCAGCTCTAGAAGGCAGTCAAACCCAGAGAAGGGGTGCAGGCAGTTTTATGTTGCCTGCAAGCAGCACTGATACATGCTGGCACTATACAGGTACAATGCTGGCAGGTACAGTGGTCACTATCCATAACCAGTATAGATGACCTGGAACACAATTCAATTATGGGAACCCTTTAAAAGGCATTCCAATCATAAGGAAGAGAAGCTCCACCATGCCTAGGTCATGGAGGATAAAAGACTAACAGTTTGACCCTGAACAGGCATACCTGCTGAGTTGTACCAGCCTTGCCCCTTCTCCTCTCTGAGCCTCACCTGAAGAGCTCAGCAAAATCCTGCATGGCCATCAGGACATTGTTACACACTAAATATTAAGTAGCATCTGCAATGCAACAGAATAGCAAACCAAACTTCCTACTCATCTGAAAATCACTGTCACCTTTCACATTAGAATGCACTAATGTTGCAAATGTACCTTCAACACTTCTGTATCATGCCTGTAAGAGGGGATAGCAAGCTGTTGGAAGTCAATAAGCCTTACACCCTTTCCCATTAAGAAAAGAGTGCCAGAGCAGCACAGCAGAAAAGTCTCATTGCTGGGAGTGAGGCTTATTGCTGTCATGGGCCTTGCTGCTAAACACAGGTGCACCTGCTCACTTCTAAATACAGACTGCCACTGAAAGGGACTGTCTTGGGTGACACACACACACGCACACCCCACTGCTTTCCACACCCCAGCCCACAGGCAGGCAGCTCCAGGACACATCACAAGTTTAAAACAGTAATTGAACATTCCTACTCTACCTCCCATGCTCCAAATGAAAAACATACAACAGGGACTGTCTCCTTCAGGGGCAGTCTGCAGTCACACCACAGAAATGAAAAACATACAACAGGGAACCAGCAGGACTGTCTCCTTCAGGGGCAGTCTGCAGTCATACCACATCAAGTTTACCAAACGATACCCAAAGACATTTGACAGCTAGCCTTCCTCCACTACACCAAACAGCTCGTTTTCATAAGGACTAGGGGAAGAGGAGGCATTGCCCCCACAACAAATAAATCATTTACTAGCCTCACAGTCATTAGCTAATGTAAGAAAGGCAAGACACGTTCCAGAGGAGAGGAAGGAACACTGCGAAACCCCAACAGGAACTGCTATTGACAGACTAGACCACATTATTTGCTCTACAGTCCAGAGAAACTCAAGGTGCCCTTGACCAAATTTACTTTTTCAAAGTCAGGGCTGAGCTGACATCACATGACCAGTTTAAAAATACTACCACGTGATAACACCATACAGAAATTAAGTGATAAGAAATCCCTACAGGTGACAGCTGCAGCAAGCTTATACAGCAAATTCAGCCAGATCTGCTAATACCACTGCCCAGTGCACAGGCACATCTGACTCAGATCTTAAGCAAGCTCAATTATTAGAGGTACAAATACTTTAAGAACACCACAGGGGCTAGCAACTTTTTTGAAGAGATTTTAGATGGTCATCTGGTCTAAAAAGATTATCAACATGATAATACAAACTGCTCCTGAATCTAAATTTCAGCATACTTAAAGATTTTTAGGCATACAGTCTTTAGGGGAATTTAAAAAATACTCCCAAATACCTGGTACTGACAAGTGTAATGACTCAAGTTCATCATCAACCTCGCTCTTGGTACATAAAAGCTATTTTATTAATCAGCTATGGTTGCAGTGCAAGACCTTCAATATCAAGACAAGAATATTTAACATTCATTTCAATTTTTCAATTCTAGTCTCTGTCTAAAGACACAGATTAGACTCAAGTCCAGCACAACAAAAAAAAAAAAAATTTAATTATACTGCTTCAGAGTAACATTTTTTCATATCATTTCCACTAATTAGGCTGAAAAGGTGTCACATGAAAGTCTTGTCATCACAAAGACAGCGTAAGTGTTTTTCTGGTTTATTTTGTTCACTGTCCCTTCTGCTGTCTGTAGTAGTCACTGGTTGAAATGACACAGCTCCTAGTTGAGAGAAACCAAATACTCTAAATATAATGGCCTAAAAATAATTATGCATTTAGAAAAGTAAGGGGACCTTAATTAAGCAAGAACCTTAAGAAAAAGAAATCTTCTGAAAAAAACCTGTAATGCTACAGTTCAAGGTACACATTGATTTTCCCCATTTCCTAATATTGTTAATTGCTTCTACACTGGTGTATAAGGACAAGCCTAGCAGTCCTGAATTGTTGGCATTCTTGCCTTCAAATATTAGCATACCTTCAGTCACATTATTTTTCCAAGTGTGTTACTTCAGATGCCACGCCAAGACAATCCTCCAGAAGGAAAGTTTTTCTTGGCTTACAACTGTAAATTGAGATTACTACTGCACAGCTCCCAAGATGAGGATTTACTATTCTCTGCAGGCCTTAAAGGCCCATCTTTTTCCAGGGTCTGAAGTTCTTCCCCCCATGCCAGGTCATCTACCAATCATGCTGCCACTGTTACAGAGTTTTGTTTCCACAAACAGCTTTTGACTAGCCTAGCTCCTGAGTGTTTTAACAGGCCCATTACCACCCCCACTATGAAAAACATTAACAGTTGTTTCATAATTATAACGTGTTCAGGCCAGTATGCAACTTTCCCAAGCTCACAATCATTTATTAAGCCTTTTGGGATACACTCAAAGTAGTGTCCAATCTTGCTTGACAAGTATCCTGCAAAAGCAACTTCTTTTTTGGTTTAGAAAGAAAAACATGCTATTAAAGCAGTGACAGGTTATACCAAGAGAAGTACCATTGTTAGTAGCAGCTAAAAGAAGAGGGCAGCTTAAAAACCCAAATGTCAGTATTGCAGTAAGATGTCGAAAAGAAAACATGCACCATACTACTTACCTCTTCATTTGGATCATACACAGATGAATAGAATTTATGTGAAGTTATAAGGCACCATCTTGAACACAGTGTTTCCCACTACAGAAGAAACAGGGAGTTAAGCCTGTTACAGTATGTCATTCCATAAAAACACTTCATACACTGACATCTCAAGGAAACTTACATACTCTTTCATTCCCTCACCAAGTGGATTAAAGCTCATAGACAACTGCCCTTCTCCAAGCAAACACCCACAAACAGTAACCAGAAAAAATTCAGAAGCTCTAGGTACGAGGTCATCAGCTTAAGCATAACTTTTTTTATAATATACTCTCTACTATACCATCTTCTTTCCCTCTTGTTCTAAGAAATACCTACAAGAAAATCTCAAAAGAGCATGCATGCATATGTCTGTACACCATGTTGATGGGGAGAAGCCTTCACTGCTGGGGAACTGTTGGGCATACAGCAGGCAGTAGACTGTGCCCATACACAAGGGAGAAGTAGAACAGACTTCAGATGCTAAGCTCTGAGTGTTCCCTATCCCAGGCTCCGGACAGCAGTCTGAGAAAAAGAGGTCTTTTTCCCTTAGACTTCTGCTCTGAACCAACTTCTACACAGACATTTCCTATAGCTTGACATTTTTGCACAACACAGGAAAAAGTGGTATACACACACTATTTCAAAGAAAACACAATGGATTATATCATAGATTTGTAAGTTAATCAAAAAGAAGACTCCGATGGATATTACTTAAGGAAGTCATTTCACAACATAATGGCAGTTAGCCATAAACAAAAATAATCATATAGATAAAATGATACCACATTAAAGATGCATCAATATAGACAGCTCTGGCAAAGTCTTAATCACCCACTTGGAAACAAAAACACTATAAAAAGCCTTAATAATAGATATTGTCTAGTAGGAAGCACAAAACAGCAGTGACAGAACTGCCAGAACTCAGAATCCGTCAATTCCATCTTACAGAACTGTTTTCAAAAGTTGCAGAAATCTGAGGAAGTAGTAGAAAGTAAAGGCTGTCCTGTGAAAAGATTGGAAAAAGATACAAATATGATCTACATCAGAAAAATAGTACAAAAAATAAGGAAACATATGTTCAAATAAAGAGCTTAGAGAATTCAGTTGCACCTTCCACAAGGGTAGTGAACTTAAGACAGTTCAAAAATTGATCAAAATTTAAGTTTACTGTAAGCTCATACTGATTTTGAAGTAATAGTGGCCATCAGTAACTGGAATGTGAACACTCCCTATACAGCCCTCTAGCCTGATTAAGCTTGAAAATACTTCTCATGTTGCATCACAGAAAGCAGAAACCAGCCAAGGATTGAGAAGGCCATCACATTTGTAATGCAGCTGATCTTTTAATGTTATAAAAGCAAAACAATATATTTCAACACAAGTAAAGGAAGCCTTAGAGCCATACCATCTCTTGCCAGCTCCAACCACACTTCATGAACAGAAAGCTGCTATAATTACATAAACAGTTTAGTTGCCAGTTACTAGTGGCAGACATAGCATACACTGTTCCTAGATAATCCACCTATGCTTAATTCTTCCAAACGATTCACATGGTTTAATTTTTCTCAAACTAAAGGTTAGTGGAAAGCAACAGTTTCAAAGTTTAGTTGTCAGTTACTAGTGGCAGACATAGCATACACTGTTCCTAGATAATCCACCTATGCTTAATTCTTCCAAACGATTCACATGGTTTAATTTTTCTCAAACTAAAAAAGGTTAGTGGAAAGCAACAGTTTCACACAACTGTTTCCCATTCAGTTTTGTTTGTTTTGGTGGGGGTTTTTGCTTCTTTTATTTCTTTCACTTCGTTCCTCAAAGATAAAATCCAAATCAACCTGAAACACAAATCATTTGATATGCTAGAATCAAATCCGCTAGAGGTTTCTTTGGTTTTTTGGTCTGGTTTTTTTTGCAGGAGTATATTATTCTTCATCTGAGGGTGTGACAGTACAATCTGTTTCAGGCACTAAAGAGATGGAGTAAAGGACAGAATTCTGCAAGCTGCAATCACACCTGCCAGCTGATCATTATCTCAAGTTTACAGCAAAATTGTTACATCTTCAATGACTGTACTGTGATCTAGATATAGTGAGAGGGCAGAGGAAGGATATGTAGAGAGGCAGCAGAGTACACTCTTCGGCTCCAGAGTACACATGGTTAAGCAGACTGAGTCCCCCTCCTCAGAAACACTGTTAACAGAAGTGCTTGAGAGACCACAAATAGTCTAAAGAAGGTCATACAGGACACACACAAACTCTCCACGAGTTAATGTTATTCACTGGAGAAAGTGCTTTTTAAGGGTCAGTGGGGCTAATCTAAGTACTTGCAGTTAGAAAAGCTTCTGAACTTTCTTGTAAATACCTTTCATACAAAACTAGTTTTGGGTGCCCGTGAGAAGCCAGAAGAGCTATGTACAGGAAACTGGAAGGAAAGGCTATGATGGGGGAAATTAGTTATCATTAAACTTAGCCATCTTGGAGGGAGGCGGGGGGAAGGAAAAAAAAAAAAGGCCCTGTTAAAACTTTTTATGCAGAAAGAACAAAATTACCAAGGAATTAAAAAAACTTTAAACCATACTCAGCTCTGGTTTTAAACTATAGAATTGGACAGATTCCATATAAAAATCTTGTAATGGCCTAACCTAATTATGTACCCATGTTTAAAAAATTTAACTGCCTCCTCTCATACACACAAGCAAATCACTGAGAAAGCCAGGTTCAGCTCTGAATCGAGTACTTGTGGGGCAATTTCCTAAAACAAATCAAGCATATTGCCCAACTCAGATGTTAAGTCTCAACTCTAGTTCACAGCTTTTAAAAGAAGGGTTTCTATATGTCTCTATACCAATATACACTAAGGTTTAAGAGCTTGTATCCACTTTAAGAAATATGTCTTTAGAGGTCTGCCCTAGCCAATATGAGCAATTGAATAATTACTTTAAAATAAACAAGCATTTTGTACATAATGCATACCTAAGGCCACAGTAAGGAATGTTACTAAATTGCATCTCCAACCCCACAGCTATGCAGGTATCATCATCAACCCCCAGGCCCCCAAGCTCCTACCACAGGTAGGTTCTTTAAGAGCTACACCAAACCCCCAAAGACCTCTCAAACCAACAACCCAGCAAAGCCAATGTAATTCTCAAGCTACATCCTTAATTGGCTGCCTCCCCAAACCACACATACCCCAGCTATTCTACCTTACACAGACATTTCCTCAGAACACAGCCCAGAGAGTTCAGCTTGACCTAAAGACTTCCTTGTATCTTGTAAAACTAGGAGAGTCATCTGGGATAACCTATTTTTGTCATGATTTGTTACTTCCATTTGATAAAGATTTTGACTCTTGAAAGCCCAAGAATGCAGGCTATTCATTTATGAGAATCTGTCAATCCTGGACTTCTGCATTTGGCTTAGAGTTTCCCACGTATAGCAAATTTTTGGAAAACTTCAAGTATCAGTGGTGTATTTTAGAGAAGCATCCTGCTTTGTCTATTATTAATTGCAAAATAGCCAAACTGACCTACAACAGCTGTAACAGTTATAAAATAACTTCACATTAAAAAAACCCTCAAACTACAGAGTACCTTGTAGAATAGTATGCCCACTGCACACTGTCACTTTGAGACCTCACAGACAAGCTGCCTCCCCTTGGGCACCCAACCCTAGGAAACCTCCTGAGGTGGTTTAAGGACATAGCATACAACAGCAAAACAGAAAATTAACTTATTATTTAGATATGGCTTATATGTGTGTTTTTAAATGTCTACATGCCCTCATGGAGGAAGGAAATCTCCCTGCCATGCTGGTCAGCTTGTAAATAACCCATTGATACTGAGCTTTATAGGCAGAAAAGGTCTCAGTGTTGAAACGGAGACAGAGTTCCAGATTTCAGGCAGGAAAAGCATCATAGATCAATATTTGCTGTAAGAAGTCTAGTATGGGAAGGAATGTGTATTTTAGCATTAGTAGAAAATACAGTAAGCAATACCCAATAGTAACAGCCAGACTAGCACATTTCTTTTCACTATACAAATTCTTCTACCTCTCCTAAGATTTTTGCCCCTACACTTCCAGAGACTCAGGTGTAAGATACAACACAAAGATAAAGGGGTTATTCTCATGGTATCTAGTATTAGCCATCAGTATTCCTGAGTAGTTATAAAACTAACTACAATTATTATTTCTTTTTTCATGTTTTGATTACACAGCAACTGTTCCCAAATCTTTATTTCAACTCCTCTGACAACAATTTCCTGTGAGTGGAACCCTACTCATGGGGTAGGTATAAAGCACTTAAGCAGACACCTCCACATGACTGCAAGACTTTTAATCTATAAGGCTGAAAACACTGCTTCATAATACAATACTGTACAAATCTCGTAAACGGGAAGGGAAACATAACACTTCTATATTTCTTCTCTCTAAGGAAGCACTTTCCCTTCCTTTGTATGCTCAGAGTGATGAACAGCCAAGCCCCTGTAACTGCAAGCAGATTCTCCTGAAGCCATCTGCAAACACAGCTGTGGTACAAGGCTCTGTAAGGCACACTGCACTTCACAGTTCCTTCCCTCTGACCAGGCTGACAAACACCCACGATTCCAAGAACAGGAAATCTCTTCCATATTGGCCAACACAGCATACAAACTACAAACAAGGAAACACTATCCACCTAAGGCTATTTTTTTAAGCTCAATCATTCCTATATGCAGGTAGCTTCTCCTCTGTGCCAGTCCCTAAAGCTTGTATAGTGAAACAGGCATGGGAATGCAACCAGCTGAGAAGCTACTCACAAGGAGTGGGAAAAACATATTCTCAGCCAGATTTCAGTCTAGCTTATCCTAGATAGCCACGCAGTACTGCTGGCACAAGTTGGAGGGAGGCAGGAGCAGCCTGTGATCAAGACCTAGCAGCTGCAGAAAGTTGGAACAGTTTCTAATGGCAGCAGCCTTAAGAGGTCCAGTAAGGCTGGCTGGCACCTGTGAAACAGATCACAGTACTGTAACAATCTATGCAAGCTGGGGACAGACAAAATAAATTAAAACACAGTGTTTCAGAACAAGAGTAACATTTTTTTACCCAACGTAGACTTTAATGAACTCAGTTTTTGCCTTTCAAAACTTTTCGTCGTACTTTTTGCCCACAGTACATAGCACACACCTTGCCTACAAATTCCAAAAAGCTACTCCTGGAACCAGAAATCTCTACCTGAATTACACTTTAAGAGTGCTTGCCAGTACTAAAATCCGTACTTTACATACTAGAAACAATCACTAAACTCCAGAAGTTTGTGGCTACATTCATCTCCACAAATTAGCCATCATTTGACCTCCCTTCCCTAGTGGCAAATGATATGCAGCCTTGCTATCCCATCAGCCTGATACTTCTGCACTTATGAACAAGGGTGAAAATATTTCCCTGGAATAACAGCATGCTAAAAATAACATGAGAGAAGAGAGCAAGGAGCTCCCACTGTACAGATAACTTCCAGGACTTTAAAATGTTGGGTGCACAGATGGCAGAGAAACTTTCCATATATTTAATTCAATTATTAGAAAACTTATCTACACTGATAAAATTGATACCAGCAGCTTAATCTTGAAGTCATGATGTATAGTATCTATCACTTCATTTTACATTATTTTAAACAGTCCAGCAGCTCTCTCAAAAGTTTCATGACTGAAATATCAAAAGCCATGTCTCACTCTCATTCTCTAATTACAGCCTTCTTTCAATGTCAGGTTTTCTCACAGCTCCAGAAGTGCAAAGCACTCAAAATGAAATTTGGGTTATTTTCTAAGCAGAACCCATTCTGCATAAAACCTAAACAGAAGGGACAGGCACTACATTAGAAACAGAGTGAAGAGTCAAATCCCCAGCTCAGTGTTTCTGCACCATTCTCATGTCCTTTATTGATTCCCACATGAAAGCAACACAAGAAGTTAAGGGCACCTCAGTAGCTACTAGCCCTTGCAAAAATTGTTGGAGTTCCAAACACAGTCACGTTTGAAGATGTCAGTTTATTATTTGTCTGTGTTAGCAAAACATAAAAGAATGTATGAAAGCAATTTCCATGCAAATTCACTTTATTAGCAGTTTCCCAATATACTGTTGTCTTGATGGTGACCTTCAGGGCTAGAAATCACTTCAGTGATATAACTCATGAGTGTTATTAAAAACATTTTGTTTTACAGAGGTGCCACTAATGCAACATTTTCAATACTGCACGCACTGGTGCTGTCAGACAAGACCCTTGAGATGCCAGGGAGAAGGAAACAAAGTAGGCCTTTTACAGGCTCCAAAGGACTGACATCAGTCTTAGAACTACTTAGTAGGAAGAGCAGAAGCCTTCCACATCCTCATGGCTACCAAAAACAAAGATGTCAAACAGGATGGGCCCTCTGTTAATGTGAAGTCATCTCCAGTTAAACAACTTTGGTTTTCAAAAAGCTTCTCTTATGTACACCTTCACAGGAAAACAGGTTTACCACATACATATTTCCTAAGGAAAGATACTTGGGTAAAACATATGCTGTTTTCCTCTTTAATCCTTTTTCAAAATTCCCTGCCCACAGAAACCACCTCTTTTACATGATTCCTAGAAACAGGTGAGGAGTTCCTTACAGTATTGCTATGAGGCAACATTCCTAGAGAAGCCTATCCCACATGCTCAGGCGTGCACTTTCTGTAAAACATGGCATTCTTCCCCATTGGAACACTACACAAATTTTCCTTTTCAGGAAAAAAAAAATAAAACAAAAACTGCATCCCACACGCTCAGGGGTGCACTGGGCAAAACACTTTCTGTAATTCATGGCATTCTTCTCCACTGGAACGCTACACAAATTTTCCTTTTCAGGAAAAAAAAATAAAACAAAAACTGTAAATTCTTTCTACAGTAAACAATTAGAAGTATGTTACACTACTTTTCCCATAAAGAAAGTAACTGCAGTGTCATTCAACTGTTACACAACACAATGTGCAAATGCTGTTTGTTCTTATATAAAACAGTATCTTTCTCTTAATACGCTCTGTAGAAATAACAGAGACGAAAACACAGCAGGTGCCTCAGTGAAGTTACTCCACAGGCTACGGAATAAGGTTTTCTAGATAATTTCAGGTCTTCATCAAACACACTGGTATGTTTCTGCAACGAGTTTATTGCTTTTTCATGACAAGAAAGAGAGAAAACCACAGTAAAGCTGCAAGTAACAGCTGAAAGCACCATAAGCGTCTGGGGTAAAGGGGGAGCTGGGGGGAATGGGGGCAGGGGGTAAGAGAACTCCTTTCTCTGTTAGCCAACATTTTACAACTACAAATAGCACAAAACGACCCTCTTCCCCCGAGTTTTCATAAGCGTGTGTTTAACAGAGGGAAAGGGCGGAAGGAAACTGAAATCACAGAACCTCAGAATCAATCAGGTCAAAAAAGACCTCTGAAAAATCATCGAGCCAAAGCCATGGCCAAAGACCATCACGTCACGCAGACCACGGCACTGAGTGACATGGCCAGTCTTCCCAAGAACACCGCCGGGGACGCTGACTCCACCATCCTAAAGTATCGCACAACCCGGCTCACCAGCAGAAAATTAATTAAAACAAATAACAATAAATCACGGTCTGCTGGCAGCTCGCCGCCGGGACACAGCCAGGAAGGGCCTCTTGGGTGCCGGGAGCCCGCCGGCACAGCAGCCAGGCTCCACAGTCCGCGGCAGCCGCCCGCCCCCGGCCGGCACTCGCCCACCACCCCGGCCGCGGCCCCGCACACACGGAGCTCCCCGCAGCCGCTCAGCCGGCCGGGGATCCCCGCCGGCCACACGGGGAAGCTCCTCGGGGGAGACACCATCCCCCCCGCCCTCCCGCACACGGAACAGCCCCCGCCCGGCGACCCCATCCCCGGGGAGCCTCCACCACCCGCAGCTCGGTGCCCCCAGGC
>NW_024372370.1:1607653-1644921 GCF_014805655.1 Passer montanus
GCGCCCGGCGCGTGGGGCTGACCCCGGCGGGAGCGCGCCCTGTGCGCGCGCCCGGAGCCACAGAACATTCCCGGCTGGAAGGGACCCGCAAGGGTCATCCAGGACCAGCTGCTGGCACTGCACAGGACAGCCCCCGAGGCACAGCACGTGCCTGAGAGCATTGTCCAAACGCTTCCTGAGCTCTGTCCGCCTGGCACTGTGACCTGGGCAGCCTGTTCCGGGGCCCAGCCGCCCTCTGGGTGAAGAACCTTTCCCGACATCCAGCCTAAACCTCCTCTGACACAGCTTCGTGCCGGTACCCTGCCCGTGTGGGGCTGCCTGCGCCTGTGCAGCGGCCAGGAGCCACAGCAGCACCGGGAGGGGATCCATCCCTCCCCTGGGCTTCCGCGGGGAGACGCTGCAAAGCGGGACCGTGACAGCGGGCCTGATCCAAGCTCCTGCCCCACGAACCACGGTCGGCATGAGAGAGATGCTGAGCATCCTCTGCAGGAAGCACTTGCGGCTTGGCTTCCTAGCTGGCGAGAAACCCCGAGTCAGCCCCTTCTGAAATGGCCTGTGCAGCCGGGTCCGGGTGTGCTGCATCTCAGCTGATGGACACGGCAGCAGTGCCCAGCCCCAAGTGAACTGTCATCCCAGGAAACGCTGTAAAGGTTTTGCCATGATGAGGGTGCATAAGAACTATCACTGTTGTCGTCTCAGACCTCTGTTAAAATGCAACAGAAGCATAAACCACCCACAGCACTGAAGCATAGAAAAGACACAGTCCAAGATGTCCAAATGAGTGTTCACAAAGCATAGGAATAAGAGAGGTTTTTCCTTTAAATAGCATTATTTCTACCATATTTTCCCTACAATGGTGGTGTGAGGGATGAGGGTAGACCCGAGCCTCCTCTTCATCCTTATGACTGTAGCAGATCAAGAGTACATTTCCTGAGGCTGAAAGACAATTGTTCTCAGTTAAGAAAAGGGAGTAGTCATAGTTTGCAGTTCACCCAAGACATGCTTTACAACAACCTCCCGATAGGGTTGGAAGACAGCAAAAAAACCCCTACATCCATAAGGGAAATGTGAATGAGCAATGCACATATTTAGGTTAGGAATAACCCCCTCAGACTTTAGCACAATCTAGGTCCTTGGGCAGGTAAGAAGATGCTTCCTATACAGCCAGATGATTATGTAAGTGCAGGTTCTACCAGGTTACATCACCCCCTCAATTCACATGTCATTACAAAACAACCCTTACGTTTTACACTTTTATAGTCCTCAGTAAATTCTCTCAGGCTATACCATATGTCAAATCACATTCTGCATATTCCCATGCTGCAGGGAGACACCAGAGGAGGCAGAAGCTCCTGGGCAGATGGGTTCACCCAAACATAAATATTTTCATAGGACACTAGCTGCATGGTCCCCTCAGCAAAGCACAAGTCCCTACTTGCATTTATGCATAATATTAAAAATTTTGGGCATGCATAATATTAAAAATTTTGGGCTTGTTTTATTGTTTGGCATCACTTTTTAAACCACTTTTTAATCTGCATGGTCCCCTCAGCAAAGCACAAGTACCTACTTGCATTTATGCATAATATTGAAAATTTTGGGCTTGTTTTATTGTTTGGCATCACTTTTTAAACCACTTTTTAAACCTTTAAACCTATCGTTCAAACTGAACCATATGAAAGCTGTGACCAAAAAAAAAAAAAAAAAAAGGGAGCACTAGTATCTGAAAGGAGAGTGTCAAGAGGATGAAGCTAGGATCTTCTCAGTGGTGCTGGTCAATAAGATGAGAAGCAAAAGGAGAAGCTGAAAGACAGAAAGTTTCACCTCAGCATGAGGACGGTCTTCTTTACTGTGAGGGTGACTGAAATTTGGAAGAGAATCCCCAGAGAGGTTGCAGAGTCTCCTTCCCCGGAGTTACTCAGAAGCCATCTGGAATCAATCCTGAGTAACATCTTGTAGGGGTCCCTGCCTTAGCAAGGATTTTGGACTAGAAGACATCCAGTGGTCCCTTCTAACCTTAACCATTCTGTGAACTCTGCTGCATACCAAAGATTCATGAAATAACTTCTCTCCCTTTCCTGCCAAGCAACTAGTAAAAATGAAATCACATTGGTTCCCCTCTATTGCACACTTACACATTTGCTCTGCTGCATTAACAATGCCTACAACCACACAGGTGGGAACAATGCAAGAAAACTCTTCTTAGCCTGTCTAGAGCAGGTCACCATATTTTCAGTTGATAGTCACAAGCAGACCCTGTAGATTTTTATTTTTGGTAGATGTGAAGAGCATTGAAAGTAAAAGAGACCAAGAGCAGAAGGGAGGTGGACTGAGCACCTTCACCAGAGGCACTTGTTAGGTATATCAGATGTACAGAGATACACACCCCAACATGGTGTGACTGCATTAGAACAATATCCTGAGGCACCTGACGTCAGTTCCTCCTGCTCACATAAAGCAAACAGTCACATGGCATCACCGGCGTGTTTTCTTTTCCTCTGCAGAGGAGATTCTGTTTGCCAGCCCCGGCTGAGGCATCGGCAGCCACCTACAGAGGCGCATCAAAGGAGGCCCCCCACAGCTGCAAAGGGAAGCTGTCTGGGATTACACACAGACACCGCCAGCTGGGTGCATAAAGAATTTGATGAGAAATGGCCTAATGCAAGCCTTTTTCCAAGTGAAGCTAAGGCTCCTCACAAGTCCAAGGGACTGGGGCAAAAAAGGAAAAAATATGCTAATTTCTCTGCACATGAAGTTTCTGCTTTAAGTATGGTTTGATTGTGGCTAACATATTTCTGCTGAAGTCTTTTTGCTTATTCTGTTTTGTAATGGGTAGTGCACGCAAAATATAAAATTTTGTTTCTAAGAAAAGGAAGATATGTAATGGATCAAGATCATACACAATTACTATTGAACATTCAAAAAAACGAGAACTTATACATCATCACTGCTAAAGAAATTGTAGCTATCCAAAAATTAAATTGTGAAATATCTAGAATAATTAAAGTATATATGAGTTTGGATTAAAAAAAAGACCTTAGTTCTGCATTCCTGTAAGCACATTTGTAATGCCATAACTCAGTATAAACTCCTGTCTCAGTTAGTGAAGCTGTTAACATGCAGAAAGTTAAGCAGGTTTATAAGACACTGGAACACCGTACAATTTATTCTCTCATTATTTTGAGAGGGTCCTAGAGAACTGCAGCTTTGAGTACTGAGAATTTCTTTGATCCTTTCATTAGAGCAGAGACTTACCTTCATCTTCTAACATAACCCCCAATTCAGACAGAAATCATAAGTTGTTGTATCATCACCTAAATTTTAAGCTGCAACCCATGGAGAAAACTGGAGCAATTGCAATCCTTCATCTAATAGGGAATATATTGTAGCAGGTTTACTGAACATGAAATGCCTTATGCACAAAAGCCTGTGACTGAAGAAGTCAAAGCTAGGAAAACTCTTTGAAGTATCTGTTATATATTCTGTAAACAGCCTTTTCTTCTATCAGCATTCTGCTCAACACTCTGCAAGAGACAGAAATTCAGCCTTAGAATCAGACTAGTCAATATCTCCCTACATCTCTCTGCTATGTACCTACAGAAAAACCTTGACTGTGAGGAAAGATCCCTCATGCCAGATTCACCTGAGAGAGCCAAGAGCTGGAGGGGTTTTCAAGTACCCCAGAGAAACCCCAAAGCCCAGCCACAGACAGGGGAGATCAGGAGAAGGTGCAAGCTAAGAGCTCTCTAGCCATCTGGGACACCCTAATTTCAAGCCCATACCCAGCTGCTCAGGATTTGGAGTACAGTGTGGCTCTTTGGAGGTGGCAGGAACACCCTTCCCCTTCTAAGGCTCCTCAGGGTTGACCCTACCACATAAACACATGCTGCAGTGCTGACTTGATCCTTAAATTAGCCTCCTGGCCTCACGGGTAGCTTGAAGCTTTGCATGCCCTGTGGCCTCTTTCTTCAGGAACACAAACCATCTAGACATCATCATTCAACTTCCCCAGCCTTCAGGTCTCCCCAGAAAAGTCCTGAACCTCCCTGGCCTCAGAAGCTCCTTAGAGGCAGCTGAAACACCACTAGTCCATTCTTATTAGAGGGGCTTGACCTCATCCTCTGCCTTGCTTCAGGGGTGGTATCAGCCTTCAGGTGGAGAATGGTGAATCCTCAAGTCAGGTTGTCTTGTTCTGTGGCCCCCTTGGCCGACAGGGACAACCTTACCCTCTGCGACCACATAGTTTAAGAGGAGAGTTCAGGGAAATTTGGGTTGTCCAACACTTGATCAACCCCACTGTCTGCTTCATCATCCCGGTTTCCAGCTGCTGGTCACATACCCCCACACCCATTCCACCCACTCCAGCCATTCAGTCCCTACAACTCTTTGGGGGCAGCAAGAAGTGGCCCCAGCCACCCCAGAGGAGCCTCAAAACCTAGGCAGGGGTGGCTCAGGGAGCCCTCACCTACAGGGTACAATTCTGTAGCATCTGAACAGGGTGGACAGACCTGGGAGCTGCTATTGAGGTCCATGAGCAGTCCCAGCCTGCTGAAGTCAGGGTGATGACTTGGGTGGAGGTCTGTCCTGGAATTCCTGCCAGGTAGACCAGCAAGAGGCAGAGCTGAACACAAAGCAGTGACAGTAGAGCAAAGTTCAGCCAGGAGACAGGAACAGAGACTGGAGACAAATACACCTCCAATATCATAGCTTGAAGCAAGGCTGAAGGCTCAGGCCTGAGCTGAAATGGATGTCCCAGGATGTGGGCAGAGGATGTGGGTGAGGGTCCCAGGTGAGGCTGGTCAGGGACATTAAAGGTTGTTGATGTTCAGTGCCTCTACACCCTGTCAAAGTTTCTCACTGCAGCATGGGGCTGGATGGAGAGAGATGCAGAAAGGAGCTCACACATTTGCAGTGAGAGTCCTTTTGTCTTGGGGACCATGTCTGGCTTCCTCCACTCTGATGATTTGGATCAAACACAACTCTTAACTTTTTCACATCCTCAGGATTTTAGAAACCCATTGACAGAAGCATGATGTAAAAACCAAGACTTAAGCTCCACCTCCTTCAGGTCTGCGCAGAGCCTGCAGCAGGGAGGGCAGGCAAAGACTGGGAAGCAGAGCACCTATCAGATAATTCCAACCATCTTGTGAGGTGCAGCCCTAAATGGCACATTTCGGCAAGGCATCGCACTTGGATGTGATGAAGTGATACCACTTAATGAAATTCCTTACAAGATTAGCACAGGAATCTCAACTGCTTTGACACAGAGAAGTGATGTCTCTGTGGGAATTGTGGTTTTCCTTTGATTTAGTGGACTGAAGGGCTGTGCAAGACTGCATCAAAGTAGCAGAGATCCAGAGAGTTCTTTAAGGAAGAAATGATGAAAATCTGAAATTCACAGAGAGAAGCCAAAAAGAACCAAAAAATGTATTCCAGTGTAGGCTGGAAGTAAATGCCACCTTAAGGAAATACTGAAAGAGACTCAGTCTGGGGAGAACTCAGTAAAGGTCTTATTTCCTCTTCAGGAGCCTTGGCACAAGGATGTTACAGAACCAAGATAACCACGATGGCTCTACAAGTCTGAGCAAATATGAGCTCAGAGTTATTTACCCCATTGTATAGAAATTAGCTTTTGCTTGGAATGTTGCTGAACAACTGCTGGAGCTGTCACACTTGTAGGACCAAGGAAAAGTTAACACAATCATATTATTGCTAGGATTGCCATTTAGCACCTGCATGGTGCCTCTAGAGGTTCTGCATGATGGGTGGGTCATCTGTCTGGGAACCAGGGAAGTGACTTTTAAAACCAGAGAGGTCCAGAGCACTTGTTGTGTGTGAAATGCATAAAAAAACTTTAGTTCACGGACAAAAGTTTTGCTGAGTTGCTTGTCTGTGGTTCTCTGTGCTTCTCTGTTCACATTGAGTGACAATAGGCTTGCCTAGTAGTCTGACATTTACTGCCTGCTTGTAATGTGAATACAGTTTTAAACAGCTTTGGATCCTTTCTAAGGCATTAGGAGTAACCCCAAAGATTAAAAACAAATTTGTAATTCATTTGGTTGAAAAAAACCGCATGTTGTCAGTACTGACAAAGATTTGTGCAATGGCTGTCGGGGCTGTCAAGCCCTAACAGAGTCCTGGTGAATTCCTGCTGTAGTATTTATTGCCTGAAGGTTCACTGCTCAGTAAACAGAATGGTACATTTAAATTTAAGATTGCTTTTAGAATTTGCTACTCCTGGGCATGGACTGGCTAAAGGAGATGATGGAATTCCTTAAAAGAGGCAATAGATTCAACAGGGCTACATCATTTATTTGGATTCCAGCCATGGCATGAAAGCTTGGAGCAAGAGAGGCAGGTT
This sequence comes from Passer montanus, assembly GCF_014805655.1. Lineage (NCBI taxonomy): Eukaryota > Metazoa > Chordata > Aves > Passeriformes > Passeridae > Passer > Passer montanus. Next base: position 1,614,015 of record NW_024372370.1, read on the forward strand.
GGTTTGATCAAAAGGAAAAGAAGCTTTCTTCTTGGGTACATAGTGCAACCATACCCCTGACTACAGAGATGGAAATGAAATTTCCACCGAGGGAGGAAAGGGGAGCAGGCATGAGAGAAAGTATTTGCCCAGCTCTGTTCCTGATAGTGGCAGCCAGAACTGGCAATTGAAACCATCTCCAGTGGGTTACAATTTGTCTTGCTATTGCAGCAGAGCTGTTACTAGTTCTTACCCATCTCCGATTTCTGATGGACGCAGTGGAAATTTCAAACTTTTAAAAAGGAGTTCAAGAAGGTTGAATCTCAAGGTCAAACAGCATATTTATTTAGTCACAGCTCTCTGACACAAAGGGATCTCTATTGTGTGGGATTTTCCCATCATTTCATTTGCCTCAGAACAAGTAGTATCTTCTGTAAATAGCACAACATATGACACACAGATGATAATCCTAATATCAAGCATGAGGATACTCCTGGCAGGTCCTTGCTTTGCCTGTGAAGTCTATTTAAGCCCCCTAAGTCTTTACAACTTTTCTTTGGTATGAATTTCCCAATGCCCACAGTTTCATATTCCTCCTTGGATCCAGTGATGACAAGGGAGGACGATGCATTCACCATAAGGTGCTAGGAAGTGCTGGATTTTGATAATTCAAAGGAGTTAGCAAAGACCAGATTTTGAGCTATTAATTTCAGGAACTCCTGAGCACAAATAAGATGTTAAACACTGAGGGAGGAGCACTACAACCACTACTTGCTCTCTCTCTCTGCCTTTTCTAAGAAAAAGAGGGTTCTTCTCCATTCAATCCATGGTCCGGATTGGTGACTGAGCAAGGCTGTGATGGGGCCCTAACTGTCCTGGTCAGCCTCACTGCACCCATGTCATCAGTTCAATCACCCCATTTCAGCTCAGGTCTGGCTCATTAGGCCTGCTCTGTAGCTGCCTGGATTATTGTTCAGATTTTCTGGGTTGACCTTGAACCCAACTCATGACCTTGTCTCTGCCTGACGATGGTTAGACTGTCAGTGGGACCTGTTGCTGTCACCACCCCCCTGGGCTGCTGTGGGACTGCCTCACTTAGGCTGTGTCCATCCTCAGCTCCTGGCTGATATGATCCCTGAAAACTCACCCCATTTTTCATGCCTCCTCCCCTGAAGCCTCATGAATCCACACCCTCTGCCCATGTTCAGGAGCCCCATTTCAGCTTGCTGGACTGTTGATGAGACCTGTTGCCTTCAAAACTGTTGCTCTGCTCACCCAACAGCAAGGGCACTGCCATGCCTGTGCTCTAATCATCCTCATCTCACCTTCCTTCATGAAGCAGCCTTGAGGTTGCTCCTCTCTGACAGTCTGTAGGGATTGTAGGAGAAAGGGAAGTCTGCAAGCGATGGCTGGGAAAGAGAGGGAGATGGAAAACTCTGGGGAAGGTAGCATTCCCCAGCTGCCACCACTAATTCTCATGTTTCTGACAGCTGATCTCAGCTGTGTCACAGAAAATCACAACGAATGTGCTGTTTCTCCAGCACTTTCAGGAGAAGCAGCGATAGTTCCCACTCTTTGGAGCTAGGTACACTCTCTTCCCATTCATCTCATTCCTGCTGAGAGCTACCTACTTTGAAAAGGTCTCTGTGTGGTGGATCAGCCTCCTTTAGGGCTGAAGGAAGATCATTTTATTCCCTGGGGAAATGTACAAATTCTGGTAACTACTGCCTCCATCCTCCTATCCAACCTCTGGAATGGCCTTATTGCTCCTCTTTTTTGGTGTTATTTTTGGGGTTTTTTTAATAAAAGTAGCCCCCATGAAGCCATATGCCATTTCCACAGCTGTACCTTGTAAAGAGAGTAGCAGTGAGCCTTTATCTCATCCAGATCCAGCAGTGGAGAAGATACCCTGGTCATCCCTGGAGGAACTGAGGAGGAGAAGGTGATGAAGGCAAAGCCTCACTGAAGTGATCCACCGGGTCAGAGTGAGACTAATATTTAGAAGAAGGTGTACAAACAGCAGGAATATCCATAGTTACACAGCTAAAGGACAAGCAATATAAATACAGAGGGAGCTCGTCCTGTCATCCTTCAGGACACATAGTATAAACCAAAGCCAGAGGAAAAGAGCAGCAGAACAGCCTCTATTCAGCAGGGAGCACATACAGCTGCTTAAAAGACCTTCTGAGTGTGCCCAGGTTATTCACATGTGCAGAGTTAAGTGTGTACTTGGGCTCTCTCCTAAATGGGGGCCCAAAGGCAGTCAGGATTTGACCCAGATCACATAATGATTTAGTGAGGCTGTAGGAAATAATTTCTGGATGCACCATCCCTTTCTCCAGCCAGTGAATCATGTTGCCTTTCTAGGCAATCTGACTGGCATAATCCTGGGGTAGGGGGGCTGGAAAGTAGGAAAATCAAAAAGGATTTCCATTTTATCAAGATAAAGCTGTAGCCAGAGCTGATAACAGGTTACTTGAAAGAATGCCGGTCATGTACACTTACTGATTGTTGCTTAATTTGTTTAAGCTGAAAAAGCCTATTTCTACAGTGGAATACAAATTAGGGTAATTATGTTGTGATGGAGTACTGCATATGTAAGATGAAAGCCTTTCTTTACAAAAGCCTCTTCATCACTTGACTAGAAGAAAATAAAATCCTGCTTAAACAACATGTTGTTTTCTGTATTTCCATTTGAACAAAAGACTTTTGAATTTTTTTTCCTCCTGTAATATGGCATGGTATGGTTTTCTAAAACTGCTTTTACTTTTGACAACCTCACAATTAAACCCTCCAATATACATACCAATATGTAAATATAAAAGGCTGAGGTAAACACAGTAATGTAAAATTGTTTTCACAGTCTCTGTAGACTATTAGTAGTTGGGCATTCAAATTACATATTTTTCATATTCTCCTGACTGTCACAGTTGCTCATAAACTCTTGTCTATCTAAGTATTCTTTAAGTGTCATAATAGCACAGCACACAATGATGTCCTTAGTTAGTTAAAATAAAGTACTGCAGGTTTTTATATGTGTTTTACAGCCAGATCATCCGATCATAAATTACTTAGATACAGATTGAAAGAAATTCACTGCATATATCTATGTCTCCATGATAATTATTTTTATTTCAACTTGTACAAATCTTTATTTCCACTTCCTATGTGACCTGCAGTTACTGTTTCACAAGGGAGAGCTTCTTAAGCATCAGAATGTATGAAATGCTCATTGCACAGGCTTAGTCAGTGCACTTACACGTTGGCACATTTATCCAAATATCTTATCCAGGTCATCCTTATTCATGTGAGTAAATCTTGTAATTAGTTCCAGGGAATTGCTCTCTGACTAAGACCGACTTGTAGAAGGAAGAATTTGCAGGATTGTGCCCTTAGTTAACATGACAGGTGAGAAAATCAATTTCCTTGTGTGGGAGAAGTAGACAGTGTTAAAGTGAATACTCAGAGAATCATTATTCATTCTCCTCACACTACAATTCAAAACCAGTATTTGAAGTTTGGGGAAGTTGTCTTAATTAGGATTATTTTAAATTGTCAGTTTAAAGACTAGCAATTTAATTACCAGGAAAACAGATCAAAGTAAATGCCTGAAATGTACATTTTAGAATGACTTATCAAGGAAGATGGAATCCAATAAAATAAGGGGGGAAAGAAAGTAAATATGCAGATTGCCCAAGTACTCCCCTCCCAGGGAATTAAGAAGACTCCCCCTCTGGCTTCATGTGCTTGACTGAAAAACTAGTCATCCTTTTGTGAAGTAGATATGTCAGAGGATTGAATCTAAGAGAAAATGTTATTTTTGAGGCTACTTTTGCAAAAGTCAGGCTGCTATTATGCATTACATTGCTGTATTTGCAGGTAAGGTGAGATGTCTGAATCTCAGCATTTGCAGCTATGATTGACTGTGATACAGGAAGGCACCTAGAAATGGCAGATGTAATTGGACTTGCAGCAGCACAGAGCCTCTCACTCAGAGGAGTCTTGGCAGGGAGACAGAGGGAGCCTAGTCCTGCCTACCTTAGGAAGATGCAAACATGAGGAGGGGAGTGGCTCTCATGCCTCTGTGTATGGGCACAGGGAGCTGAATTCCCTCAGTACTTTCTATGGGGTCCTACCACTTACTGTGTTTGCTCTCATTGGTTCATGATGTCCAGTAACCTGAGCTAAAACATGTTCCTAGAGTCATTAAAGTTATGCAATGCAGGAAGTATGAGAAGCAAAAGTTACTTACTAGATATCTATCCCTTTTGTAAAATTTCTTTAGTCTATTACAAGTCTGATTCCTTTTGACATATTCAAAAATAGGAGGCCAAATCAGAAAGCATAGAATGATTAAAAGGCAATCAAAACAAATCAAATAGTGATTATTAAATGTTTAGGGAAAGTCCACTGGATTTTTGTGTCTCTTTGCAAAAGTGACTCCTCAGGCACAGCAATTTTATTCCCTTTCCTAAATGAAGAGGTCAGTATATGATATGCAAGAAAATATTTTTATTATTTTATGTGGTGAATATTTGCATTGAGCTTATCTTGTCTCCTTCTGACATCACTTGCAGTATTTTTTTAGTAGTCTGAGATGAAGAGCAAGTTTTTTTTCCATTTCAGTTCTCCAAAGTGATGCTTGCAGTCACAGCTCATCAGGATGCACCAATACTTCCTCTGTATACAGGTATCTCACCTAGGGCATATTTTAACAAACAGTATTCAAATATTTTATAATGGCATTGTCCTTATATTCAGCTCTGGCAAAAGAGAGAGCACAGGGCTTTATCTCAGTGATCCAAAACAGGACAGCTCACAGTACTGACCTAGCAGAATTTTGGGTGATTATTATCATTACACAATATTATATTTGTATAAGGTTGTTCTGCCATCTGAGCCTTCCACTGACATCCCGTGGGAGTTGCCCCTGTGTATCTGACAGCTGAATTGGTCCTTGGTGAATTTTTAGCACATGGAGCTGTGCACACAACTTTGGTTAACAATAACATGTTGCTATGGGAGCTCTGTGCATGCAACTCCCTGCTTACTGTGTCGAAAATTGCTCTGGAAGGCAAATGTAAGTATGTCTGGTATTAGTCTAATTATTAAGTAGAATTAGAATCTTGTGCTCTGTGAATATCAACCAGAGAAGGAGCTTAGCATGAATAAAGATGCTTGCCAGCAGTGGCTGAGGTGCTTCTTCTGCTTTCCTTTAAACAGAAATCACATCCATAGCCGGGAGACTAATTATTTTGGAACCTAAGGGAAATGCGGCCTATATAACAGAGAAAGTGATCTGCAGTTAAGGATCAGTGAGCCAGCTAATGGCTGGTTAGTCAGGAGGGTACAACTCCAGAATGTTAATAAAATGTGTCTGAAGTCCAACACCTCAGGGAAGAGGCTGAATGCTGCAGAAGATATATGTAGACAGAGGCTCTGTTGTTTTCTACTGCTGAACTACTCCTTTAAATCAGGTTTTAAAACTGTTTTGAGACTTGTTTATGAATATCAAAATACCAGCAGGATAATAAAGCAAAACTCACTGTGGGCCAAAGCAAAAAATGTTGCTAAAAGAAAAATATTATCCTTTTGTGAAGTACATAAAACGTGTTTGGTGCTTGCTGAGCAGGTGTGCAGCGCAGTGCTCTTGTACAGCATAGTTTGGCTAGTTTTTGTCATGCCCTCATTAACAGAGATCATGACTTATTAACCAAAACAGCATGTAACATTTAAAAATATAATATAAATGCTAGCTGTTTTATCCTTACAAGAAACAGTTCAGGCCAACACCATGGCTTTATTTTGCGAACAGAGAGTATAAAGTACAAATCAGCTAGAGGTTTTGACAAGAAAGCCTGTAGGAAATACCAAATTGTTACTTGTTGTGTATTACTTAAAGTAGTTATTGTATGATTTTGCTTGATATAGTGCATGCAGCTGTGTAATAAATGCATAGTATTTAGATAAATGCAAGGGAACACCTCCCTCCTTAAAATGTCCTTTCTCAGAGGACCTAGTGCTGTGATCCTGTGAGTCTTGCACCCAGACTTGCTTGGGGCTGAGGGCTGCAGGATGGACCCCACACACCTTGAAGACCTGAGCTGCAGGGAAACTGCAGGAACAGCTCAGAGGCAGGTGACAGCACAGCTGTGTGGTATCACCTGGAAGTGGACACAGCTCTGTGTCATGATGGCCCAGACAGCACAGCCTCTGCCCCTTCCTCCCTTCATGCCCCAGCATGGCTCAAATCCATTTGCCCATTACCCTCTGAGAGATTTCTGTCCAGCACAGAGCCCTTTTATCATTGTAGGAAGAGGCAGGTATGTGTTTTACAACTCTTCTATGTCTAAAACCACAGCACCAGTTGCTTTGCTTAAATGAATTTACTATTTGGTCATTTACTGGTTACTAGTATCAGTTTTCTGAACAAGAAGGGCAGGCATTTTTTGTCTGAGAAATGTGCTAGTGAGACTGATACAGTGATAGTGATATTGTCCCCAAGGCATCCTGCAGTGTCACCCTTTATAGAAGTAGATCTCAAGGGAAATGAAACTTTTTGCATTAGACTTGGAAGATTACTTCAGCCATGCTTAATGTTATGGTGTCAACATGCAAGTAGTCTCTTGTAGTCTAACCTCTCCTTCCACAGGAGTTTATAATGTATAGTCTAGACTGTCTGATTACTCCATCTGCTCCTCTACTTCTGCTGGTAGTTTTTGTAGTCATGGTAGTTCCACTTTCAAAAAAATTATTTGGAAGGCAGAAAAGATTTTTTATACCAATTACACTCAACTGTTATCAGTAGAGTCATTCCAATTTACAACACTCAAATTTGCTCTTGAGTTGCTTAAAGCATCCCCAGGAAGAATGTGTCAGCAGGTATTTTTGTAATTTTCAGCTTTTGAAAACAGATATTTTTAGTATATTAGTCCTCTTACTGGCAACATATTTAGGTGAAATAGTTTTTAGGAGCTAGGGACATTTCAGAATAAATGACTGTATATATATAGCAAGGAGTTAGAACTCACAAATAGTCCAGAGCAAATGAGGGACTTCTGCTCCATAAGAAATATTAAATGTTGAGTTTGGAAGATGGAACAGCAGAAACTTTTAGTTTAGGAAGGAAGGGAAGTAGTCAGGCCATGGTCTTCACAGTCATATGATACAACACTGAATCAGGTGATGAATGTGTGCCTACAAGAAGCGGGACATTGCCAGCCTCTAATGAGGGTTCCTTGCCAATGACTGTGCCATTAAAAGGTATCTTTCTTACCTGTTGGATGTGTGCTACTTGGATTGTTGGCATTTTATAATACCAGCCATTTTATCACACCCTGTAGGGATTTGAATTAAAAATGTCCAGAGTATCCCGTACAATAGACAGTAATAGACACAGATACAAATTATTATACAGCAGACTTAAGCAAAAGTTCATCCTTATTTCCACATTTTTCTGCCTAAAATAGGTTCTGGCATCTTTTTCGTATTTGTAATCCCTTGTTGGTAGAGATAGACATAAATTCAAAACAATGCTTTGGCATACTTCCCAAAAAATGAGTTCATACATTGAGAAATGGATTCTTAACAGAAAATGCATGTTTGTAATTTGGTTTGACCTGTTTTCATTTCCATGTCATTTGTAATTTTGTAACAATGAAGTTTGCAGGAAAAGCTCATTGAGTGTTTACAGTGAGACCCTTCCAAAATGCAGTCAATGTGTTTGGTATTTGAAAACACATCCACAGCTCATGAAGCCTCAGAGTGAAAGGAAATCTGGACTGAGTTTTCAAAAGCGGAAAGTGGGAATCTGCACACAGAACTGGGTGTTGGGTTGCACAGCTGCAGTGGACTGTCCTCTGACCAGGAACCAGAGCAACCAGGGAAAAACTGGAGCTTGCCTGCATTGCTGCACTGGTGAGGAAATAATTGGCTACATTATTTCAGCAGTGCCTGTGGTGTATTTGTTACTTTGAGATGATGTAAGATATCCTGCTTTCCTAATCATGGGAAATAATAAATAATGAGAAATAATCTCCTGGGCTGCACTAGCAAGTGCTTGAGTGGAGAGGACAGCACCACAGCACATTTCTGCTCAAGTAACCTCCTGTGAAACTGTCTTTATCAGGATGCCTCCAATTCCTGAGCAGACTAACGCTTCTGGTTTGACTTGTGATTTCTGTGTCAGCTCCCTGAGGGTACCTTCAACCCCAACTCTCCTCGACAGTCTTCCCAGTGACCTCCATGCACACCACCTCCACCCAGGGCACAGGATTCTCTTTTGGCTCAGCCATGCCCAATCTCAGCCACATCTCTGCACTGTCTCTGGCCAGGGCTGGCCCAGCGCCATGGGGAGTTTTTTTCTGGGTTTACTGATTCCCAAAAGTGTCAAGGGCCCTTGGCACACATGGGACAGCACCCATCAGGGGTCATGTCCAGCCCTGGGCTCCATGCAGCACCCAACCCCACTCATGGGACAGCCCCACTCCTGCTGCACCCCACAGAACACCTGGTTTTGGCAACAACCCAGAAAGAGGAGCAGGAATAGCAACCATCAGTCTCATCTGAAAATAACAAACCCAGAACAACTGTGGTTTCCCATGCAAACTGTACCTTCTGGTCAAGGGGTTGTAAAAAAAAGGAAAACTTGTCTTTTTCACTGTTTTTATATTCACATATGTGGCTATAGGTTTCTGTGTGTCCAAATAGTTTTCCACCACATGGAACTGAAGTTTCCTTTGATGTCTGTCTTCTTTTCCACCTTTTTTTTTCATTCTCTGCTCCAAACTTCATCTACTGGTGTGATATACACATTTCATTATATCTGAAGCCATGGTGCTCATAACCTGAGAATCAAACCCTCACAAGGGCCAAGAATTGCATCCCCCCCAGCTTCAGTTCCTAAATCCTAAATTTTATATGGATTCTGATAGCTTGAGGGCTTCTATCTGAGAAATTGACAGATCAATTTGACATATTTTAAAGAATATTTGGTTCACACTTTTCTCTAAACCTGGATGTTTTATTTCCTCATCTGTTCTTATTTGCTTTACTTAAGAAAAAGTATTGTGTCTCCAGTTTTGATTAAACATTGTTTGTAGTCCACTCTTGTAGCCTGCAGTGGAGAAGAAAATATGTTTTCAAAGACCAAATGTCAATAATAAGTTATTACAGCTGATGTAGCAAAGCTGCAGCCCATGTTATCACCATCTTTTATTCCATACAACTTCCTGATCTATTCCACTCAAAGATCTGCTTTCTTGCAGTCCCCTCAAAGGAAATGTTATGGGATTTTTGATCAAGACAATGCAGAAATCTTCAAGTCTCAAGACAATGCAAAATATTTTTCTTTTTTCTCTCTAAAACAATTGCAAGCAGTTTTTTATCCTGTTCTATGGAGTAAAGGGCTGGGAGTTAAAAGGGTAGCATTTGATAGAATACTTCTTTATTGAAAAGCATCTATGAATACCCCAAGGGATATTGGTTGAGATATGACTGACCCACCAATCCTTGAAAATTGTGCAGGAGAGGGAATTGTTGTTCTTCATCTGCATTGAGAAAGGGCAGGCTGCCACAGATCTCTGCTGCGTGGGGAGTGGCTGTGTGTCCTGAGGACCACGCTGACAAGGGCAGTGCTGTGTTACTGCCCTGTCCCACTGAGTTCTCTGACTCAGCTGGAAAGTGAGTGAAGGACCACATCTCTTTGTGACATCTCACATGGATGAGAGATCATGACTAGATCATTATTTTTATGCTGTGATACATTACTGTTCAGTAAACATCAATTTAAAAACATACTATGCAGTGTTTTACATGGGTGTGTATCAGATTATTTTTGCCCCATGAAGGAGAGGAATGATGAGGAGGACTCCGTGGATATCAGAAGGCTAATTAATTACTTTATTATACTATATTATTCTATACTATATTACATTACATCTAAACTGAAACTGCCAAACACTCAACTCTTCTCACAACTGCGCTGAACTGCCCAGAATCCCGTGACTGTCAGCTCACACTCCCAACACACACACTCTCTCAACTCTGCTCACAACTGCACTGAACTGCCCAGAATCCCGTGACTGTCACCACACTCCCAACACACACACATTCTTGGCCCTGATAGACCAAGGAAACAAAACGCCACCACTCTGGGTAAACAATCTCCATATTGCAGTCTACTTTGGCACAAATAGAGGCACAGCAAATGAGATAAGAATTGGTTTTCCTTTCTCTGAGGTTCAGATTTTCTCTGTTAAGAGAAATGTGGCTACAAGTGTGTCTCAAGCCTGATTCCTTTACGAATGGCCTTTTCTTCTTTTAAGTCCCCCTGGAGATCAAATTTGGGCCACATCCTTCTGTTTATTCACCTTAATTCCCATTAACTTCAGAGAGTGTGTCCAACATGAAACAGTGGATTATTGCAGAAAATTACAGCTTGCTTTTGTTTTTCCAGTACATTTATTACAGTTTCACAGATTTTTTTGTAGTATAAGTGCCTGAATTTATTTCAAAACTTAACTGTAAGTTAATTCATCTACAACATATCTTCTTTTCTGAGTATTACAATTTTTAAAGGCATTATGGCAATAAGATCTTTGTTCCATAAAATACACTTACAATGTGTTTTTTCTTAGTTCTTTATACATCTGATGTCTTAATAGGTTTTGCAAACTCTGTCACAGTCAATGACAAAGTAGATTCCTGCCAATTACAGAGCATTGGCTTGCCATTTTAATGTTTTTTTGCCTCCTCTTCTTTTTTGGGACAGATATTCAGACATACATCACCTTCTTGCAGCAGATAAATCAGTTCATTGCCATTTCAGCCATTTAGCATTTTTTCTCAGGTGGACTTTCTTTGGGTTTTGTGAAAAAATGTCATTACAGAAAGAGATAGGAAACTTGGAAGATGTGGAAATATATCTCAAAAGTAAACATTTGGTTGTCTTTCAGTACAAACCTGGCTAAGGTATAAAGACCACAGCCACTGACTCTTTGGAGCGACAAGCTGTGTAGTTTTCAAACTTTCCAAGAATAATTTTGTTTAGGTGCACCGATTTATTAGAGGTATATATGAAATATTGGCATTTATCCAGATTACTTTAAGAAAATAAGGAATAAACCTCACCCCCATTTCCAGAATTATTACTTTGTGTTATGTTAGCATTCCCACCAAAAACTTCAATGTGCCTATGAAAAGGTTTTTTGAGTACTATTTACGGTTTACAGCTCCTCAGATGTTAATGCACCAGGTTCTTATCTGAGTAGGTCCTCTATTTAACACCAGGTTAAACTAAAGACACCAAGTTTGCTAAATCTGGGACACTCTCAGTATGGAGACTAAGTGCACTCTCTTGGCTCCACTTCTTCAAATATATATTTGCCTTCGCTTGTCAGGTGGGCTGTATAATAAGGCAAACTGGAATTTTTTACTGTGCCTGTGCACTGGGGATAAAAATGACAAATAAATGTGATTTCAATAAAAAATTATTCTTCATCCAGATCCCTGTGCAAGGTGGTCAGGGTGACTGGAGGCTGTCTTCTCAGGGCATGGTTATAGACAATCTTTTGCCTCAGAAGATCCAGTCTCAGCTCCTTAACCACAGGCTTGCAGGCACTGGGGAATTACTGACTTCTACTCTGGCTTCCCAGGATTATTTATGTACTTGGCTAGGTGTCTTCTCTCCTCTGGCTGCCTGCCCTACCCCCTAGGTTTTATTTGATGTTTCTTCTTGCCTGCCTTCCTCCTGGCCTCGTAACTCCTGCATTCCTGTCTCTGCCACAATCCAGGGGTAGAGGATGTGGCCCCCACTCAGCCGCTCTCCGTTACAAGGCTCCCCAGGAAAGTCATGCTCTACCTCTCGACCCTTCAACAGCTCTCAGCCCACTTCACTTAAAACTTCTCCCTTATCAGTCAGACTGGCTCTGAAAACAAATCCAAACTCCCACTCCAGGGCAAACCAGGCTGCTGAAGCCTAACGAGGGGTGAGGACTAAAGCACAGCATTTCTCACCCAGCTGTGAGGAGCTCCCTGACCAATATTGGGCACCAGCTAGATTGTCTTTTGAATATAAGTGTTTAATTTTAAATATTTCACCACATGTGGCCAGGCACCTAATCTGCCTGTGAAACCTTCTCAGGAAGCAATAAGATGCCTTTCTGGATCACACCAGGGTTGTCAGATCAGAACTATGCTACATTCAGAAACACAGCAGTCAGCTCACCCTGCTCCCACTGCCAAAGCTGCGGTCCAAAACCCATTGCCAGCTGGAGTGTGGTGCCATAAAACATTTGGCATTGAGTGCTGCATGATCCTTGAAGACACTGGTTCTTGGCAGGAAAGAAGCTCTTGCCTCCTTAGAAATTGCCCCAAGGGATGGATTTCTTTTATTCACCTCTTCTTTTTCTTTTTTTTTTGGTTTTCCTCATTACATCTTTCAGTAGATTTTGTAGGTAGAATGTAAGGGTTTCAACACTTTTAAGGTACTATGAAGATGTTGATAAAATTTATAAGGGAGAATAGTTGACCCCTCTAACAGTAATATAGTCCAAACTGCATTATGTTTCATTTATTATTTTGTAAATTATTTCATTAAATTACCTTTTTTTTAAAATCTGCTGTATGTAAAGGTGTGTGTTTTTCCTAGGGAGGCTACACTGCTTTTGTTTTGCATAAGCAATTCTACCTTTTCTTTGTCTTTTTCGTAATTGTTGAGAAATTATTAAGAAATAAAATATATTGTCAAATAGGAAATGTAATTCCATTCAGATATAAGAAGAGTTGAGGAAGAGATAAATGCCCCTTTCTCAGTCCTTACTCATGGGTAATGTGAATATGTGAAATACACCCAAAATACTGCAATGTTCCCTGGTCTGCAGTTGTTTTCCTAACAGATAAGGAAAAAGTGTTAGATGGTTCTTGGAAGGTCCGAATTATGACATTAGAAAGAACAAAAAGCTGCAGTTAAATAATATCGTGGCACTGCAGCTGTGGAGTGGGGAAATACAAAAACTACTGAAAAGCTGTACTGGCTTCTCATTGTTCAAAACAGGGCATTCTAGCAAAGGGTCCTACAGAAGACAAAAAGCTAGTTTTTATACTCAGAGCTGGTTAAAGCAAGTTTCCTAGGCCGATGTGCCTATAAATGACCTGAGACAAGTTTGTTCAGTAACATCAACTCCCATGGTGTGTTTGGAAAAAGTAAATAGCTTCTCCCTTAGCCGTAAAATAGAAGTTCAGGCTATATTTTTAGAGGGAAAGGAAGGTTTTTGCCATCACGTCCCAGTACCTATCTCTCATGTGATACCCATGACAACTGCCAGGTGATATCTGTCATGGAAACAAATACTCTTCACCCTTCCTGATTTTTGGTCTGCTTCTGGCTCCTGCTGCTGTTGCTGCTCTCCATCAGAGCTCTCTCAAGGCAGACTTGGAGTCAAGATTTAGTCCTGTTTAGAGGTGAGGAAAACATGATTAATTTGAGATTCATCCCTAAATAAAGTTTAGTTTAGATTTCAGGTTTACCCACCGGCCTATTGAGCATTTATTAGTCCTGACCATGACTTCCTAAGAAAATAAGGATTAGAGAGAGAAAATGGAACTTAATTGCACTTTAAAACAGCAACATTGGTGCCCAACTCCACAGCTGCAGTGCAATAGGGAAAATTAATTAATTGCTCACAACTGGCCCAACATTGCTGTCCTGAAGTCCCTAAAAGGAGAAGAATGAAGAGTAGCCATGCACGTAAGTTGAAAGAGATGGCAAAGTCCCTCCTAGCTTGTCATGGTCTGTACAATTGGTGCATTTTCAGATTAACAGAACTGATCTGTAGAGACAATGTTAACTGGGTATACATACCTAGCAGCCACTGTTATAAGGTAGCATCATTCCTGGTTTGTTAAGTCTTGGTTGGGTTTCTTCCCCTGCTGAACCATAATTCATTTAATTTGCTGTGTATGAAGCAGTCTGTTCATTGTCCAGAAATTGTTTATGCCAGTGTGAAAAGTAACAGACTTTTTGTCTAAACTCAGTCTCTAGATGGCTGAAAGCATACCTGAAAAATGCCAGGCTTGCAGTGACAATGCACTCTTTATTCAATGCTATGCACATCTTGCCTACCAAGATCAGAGGAGTTTCATGTTAATTTTTGGTAATGTGGTAACGTCTTTTCTCTAGTTTATGTTTCAGCAAAGAATTAAACAGGATATGAGTTTACAGGCAGCTCAGAAAAGAGATTGAAATGCTGGAACAAGTTTGTAACTGTCCTTGATATTATGTCTTTTGAGATGGATATAGATCATGTAAATCTCACTACAATAATTCTTGAGGATGGCTGACTCTTGAATGCTTAATCTTTTGACCTTTATGATGTATTAATGTTTTCAACATATTTATCTAAACTTTTATGGAGAAGGCATCTCAAATTATGTGTGGAGGGGGAAAAAAAGGAAAGGAAAGAAATCTGGAACCAATAAACTTGTGGAGCTTGTAAATTCTTTCTTTCCAAGTTATTCATTCTAAAGAGGGTACAGACTCTGCCTCTTAGAAACAAAAATGCAGACAGAGGAATGGGACACTTAATGAGCATAATATATCTGGAGGCTTCAGACTGAGAACAACCTATGTTGAAGTATCTGTCTTTCCAGTCAAATCTCTTAAATTTCTTTCCCAAAATGAAAGGTTCCTACTATCATGCAGTCAAAATTAGTGGAAAATTAATAAAAACCTGACTGGAGGACACTGGTCTTCAATGTGGGTTATGTCCACATTAACTTTGCTGTGACTCTCATAGTTTGCGAGGTTTAGTCTATGTGCAAACCTTTTTTTTTTTTCTGTATTCTTTTTTTTTTTAAACCATCACCACTTCAAAAGTGGATGAAAGAGCACTGTAAAAAAAAAAGACTTAGGAAAATTATTTAGGGGCAAAAGCCACAGAGAGGAAATTCAAAGCCACAGAATTTTTTTTAGGAAAACTGATCACGTGAAAACAGGAAAGGAGAGGATTAAATTGAAAATATTTGGCAACCTTAAGTATAATAGACACCAGTAATCATTTGCTGATGTGTTTACTGTATAAGCTGCACATGAACAAGCTAAGTATATACAATATGTCAGATTTCAGGTGTGAGCCAGGTTATGTGTTCATTGCCTCATGATTCCCAGAAATGTGTGTTTTCTCAACAATGTTCCCGAAAGCATGTGGAATATGGAGACCGTAGGATTGAGACTAGAGGACTTAAAACTTAAATATTCCATCAATAAAGCAGGTAAGCTGCTCTCCTGTTCATCATTTCAAGTCCTATGGGAAGTGCCATACAGCCATGAGGCCCCAGACTTCATATTGTGGTCTCTCACCCAACCTCAAAGCAGCAGACTGAGAAGATATCACTGCCATAAATCGGGGGAATTGTATTATTTGTCAGTTCTATCAAAGGTTGACAATTGTTCTGCATGAATTGGGCATCTGGATAATCTGCAGTGCTTACCCTTTAAAGTGCAACAAGAAAGGCAATTTTTGTCCCTGAGTGTTGCTTTTGCTCTTTGCTCATATCCCTGAGTGTAGCTATAGCTGATTCTGTAGCAGGGTAACATTTCATCCATTTTAAAATAAATTTCTATAAATTAAAATGGGTTTTGTTTGCCTTAAAGACAGTCAAATTTAAGATAATGGGAAGGAAATACTGAAAATCCTTACAAATGTTGGGGGAAAAAATGTTCAAACACATTCCCAAAGAAATTATACCTTTGAGGTTAACTGTAACATTGAAAGCAGAAGATTTAACCCAACTCCATGGATCCAGTGCCTTCATGGGAATAATCTGCTGATGTCAGAGGAGAAAGGCTCTATTAATTCATTAGAGGGGATCTCCATCTTTTAAGTGACTGATCACTTCCTGAGAGATGACTGAGTGCCTCTCCAGCATAGGTGGTTTTGGGTTTCCAGAGAGAAGCCCCACACAGCAAAACAGGCTCAGGCACTACGTGCTTGGGAACCCTGACTCTGTTCCTCACCATTTTTCCATCAACTGTCACAACACAGCAATTTGTGTGGGATCAGAACAGTGAAATGTTGACAGGGGAGTAGTGCTCATTATATCCTGCTAGTCAGTGGACACCCACACCAGGTCACCCAAGAGGTCCCTGGGAAGAGGACAGGGAATGTACCAAGCTCTGGCTACCAGCAAGACAAGCCAGACACTGCCTCCATCTCCATGTCAAGAAAAAGTTGAAGGTTTTTCCAATTACAATTTCAGGTAAAATTTAATCAAGGACAAAAGGATCTAGTCACAGTGTTCCTGGAAACACAGATGTTTAGGTCCCTTTTAAGCCCCATGACCAGGTGATACCATCTGTGATGGGAACAGACAGGTTCCCCTTGCATCAAGAGTTCTTTAGAGTCCCCTACAATTTGAGTTGTAAGCCTGAGTCTGTATCTTTGCAGAAAAGAAAAGAAAGACAGATCACAGGGATGTTGAACTGCAAAAAGCACCAAGCTGTTTTGTGTGGAAGAGCCAAACCCCTGCCTGGCACTGGGACAGGGGCGTGCTTCAGATCTCACTGGCCTGTGCTTGGCACAATGCTGAAGGGCACTAAGCAGAGAGGGCTGGGACTAGGTAACCCCCATGCTCCTTCTCCTCAGGGCAGCACTCCATTTCAGCCCACAGGGAAAGCGCTTGTGGATCATGCAAGCCAATTTACTAATGAGAACATTCTGGCCCTAATGAGGAAGGGGCAGTCACGCTAAGGCAGGAGGATATACTGAATATCACCACATACTGTCAAATCCATTGTCATAAACTTCCAGCTCCAGTTATCTGTTCCTGTCAGACCAAACCCACTGATTGCAGACACAGTGCTATGTCTGTAAGTGTTTGGTTTTCCCTGAAACCCGCTTCCACATCCTCTTGTAGCTCCTCAAAAACCAACTCGTTCTAACTATCAGTTATAGCACAAACTGCTTTCAATATCCATCACCAGCTTTCCACATGGGACTTTAATTCTCAGATTGTATGTTGGCAGTTGCAGTCAATAATGACTACAGAATTTTCTATTACATTAACTGTAGCAAACTGAAATCTAGTACCTCTAAAAATACAGAAAATATCCTGAGTGTTATTAAAATAAAGTATTTGCAAATGGAGCCCAGCAATTCTCCTCTAATTACTTTAAATTTCAATATATAGAGACTATGTTGAGTGACTAGTTAATTTATTTGCATCCTGGAAAAGCTCATGTTCTAGGCATGTGTTTATATGATAACAGCTTCAAGCATACACTTTTTAGTTTTCCCAGATAGACAGATCATTTCTTTTTCTAGAGGTTCCTAATAGTTTTTCTGCTCATATGCTGCAGTTAGCACAAATTTTTTTCTTATTTATAGTTGTGTGGGAGTGTACTGTTCTTGGAAGATGTTAGATTGACAGTCCTGCAAGATACTCCAACCTGCCCTGCTATTTTCCTTAATCCTGACCTGATGAAATCGCCTCCTGGGGAGAGAAAGATGGTCACTCTTCATCCCCTGCTGGTACCCGGCTTCTTCACTGAAGACTGCTCACAAAACTAGCAAGCAAGACCACTTCTCAGGGTATGCAGTGTGCTCTGGGCATCTACATGGAAGAACTGGTTGAAGAATTTTTTGTTTGCTAATATGTTAATTCTATAGATGCAGAAGCCTAAAGTTCAGTTTTCTTTAGCACAGTAGGAATTAGGATATGTCTCAAAGAATAATTTTGCACAGAGTTGTAAAAATTTCAGTATTTTATATAGATTTTTAAAGTAGAGTAGCAATGTCCTTGTTTTACAGAAATATTTCCATTTCACTAACACCTCTCCTGAAAAGAAAAAAAATGTTGATAGTCTACTTATTTATTAAACTCCAGGTCCCTTTCACAATGATCACAATCAAACATTCAGTCATGCTAGATTTAAAACTATCGGGGTCTTTTTTTTTTTTTTTTTTTTTTTTTTTTGTAGAAGGAAAACTGCCTCCCTGACATGTGTAAAACCAAACCACAGCTTGGGGCTAGAATTTGATGGGGTGAGTCTTCATAAAATCTAACCATAAGAAGACGCAGAAATACCTTCTGGAAATAAATAGTAATTGAGTGTTCTGTTCTTTACTAGATTTTTAAAACTCAGTCCCTGAGACAGTGTGGCCCTTGCCTTGGCAGCAGTTCAAATCAGCTGAAATAAACCTGGAGGTTTCATTTTGTCTGGCTTGCCCAGGAGACAACTCTGATCCGTATGGAAACTGAATATAAAGCATGTAGGCATACAGTGACAAAAGGTGCCTACGGGCAGCAAAGGGCAAGAAACCAGGATGGGTCAGCTGAGTAAACATCAAAGACTCTCAAATAACCAACAGAAAAGCAAATATTCTCAAGCAAATGGGATATGCCCATAACACCATTGAGATTTCATAAAAAACATTCTTTGAAAACAGTTCTGCTGGGGTGTTTCTATTTGTCTTTCCCATTCTAGAATATTGAATTAAAATGGTCTGTTTGCTCTTAAAGTTCATAAGTTCTTGCTACTCAATCCCCACTGCAGCCTCTTGACACCTCAATTATCTCTTCAGCAACTCCTGATAGTGCCACAGATGATGGCATTGCCCATCTGGATATTTCTGATACACCCCACCATGATACTTGCTTAGCAAAATACATGCAGAGGATAAAAGGTATTTATCTATAAAAGGACTGTGCAAGGTCTAGGAATTATTTGAAATCCACTTAAACCGCACGAAGGTAAGAAGTCATGCATTTAGGGATTATTATTTGAGAGTATTAAAGCAACATATTTTAAAGACAAAAATCCCTACGTGATTTCTTATTGCTTCATCTCCTGCAGAAATTAAGATGAAGGATTAACATACCCATTAATTTCAATGTTCAGGCCCCTAACTTGGGCTAACTTCTGCTGTTACATTCTCTCACATAGCTTCTGCTGTTCTTTGATAATAGCAAAACTGGTATGAGCTGTATATGATGTAATCATTGTTTATTAAAACCCAACCATTGGCTGGGGGAGTTTTGTGTGTCAGCGTCATTCTGGCTTAGGTGGTGATATCTCCAGTGTGCTGCATGTGGGAGCTGATCATTTTGGCTGCATGATGAGCCACCCCAACAGCTGATGTAGTCACTTAATACCTGGCGTGAGTGGTGGGATGAATGAGTGCTGCTGGAGGCTCAGTCTCCTTTCACAGCTGTAGCAGGAGGGAGCTGCCAAAACCTCATGTGATTTCAGGCTAAGGTATAGCAACTTTCTGGAAGCACAGTGGGGCAATAAAAGATGTGCTAAATATACAAGTCCATGGAAGGCAAATAAAACATATGAGATTTCTTTTGGCTGGTAGTGGTGGTTCATTGGTTTTACTTGGGAAGCAAGAATCTGACCCTAAGGCTGGATTTTTGCACCTCCGTGTGTGCTTTCTGCTTGTTATTCTCTTTTCTGGAAAAAAAAAAACGTTGCCACTGTATGGACAAAGGAAATGAGGGGGGTTTCCCCTGTAACTGTTGCTGTACTAGGTTATTATTACATTTTACATTACCTTTTGTGTCGTGGAGCATCTTTTTTTCCATCTTATTCATGTCTCCAAGCAGGTGTGGGTTTCCATGGGTGTTTGAGGGCCAGCAAGCCAGGGGCCTGAGATGCCACAGCATCTGCTGAGCTGGCAGTGGAGGAGCCCACACGCTGTGTGGGATGAGCCCACGTGGGTACCCTCAGAAGGCATTGAAAGTGTGACATAAAGGGCATTAGTGTGAAAGGGCTCCTGAACGTGGATGTATCCCACCAAAATAAGAAATAGTGTAGCAAAGGCTGCTCCTTCCCTTCTCCCGCTGCTTCAGAGGCATGCTATCAATGGTCTAGTTTCCAGTGGTCCAGTTTCTGGTCCCGGGCTCCAGGCACCTCCACGGCCTCTCAACCTGCCGCTGCCCAGGGTGGGGCTGAGCCCCGGCAGCGGCCGCCGCATCCACGCCGCTTCCCGGCGCGGTGTGTGCAAACCCCCCACACACAGACACACACACCCACACACACAGAGACACCCACACACAGACACACAGACACACACACACACACATCCCGAGGTGGGGGACACCGCGCCGGCCCCGCAGAGCCCGTCCCGAACCTCCCCGAGGTTTCTTGCCCGCTGCTCCTCCCGAAGGCGCGTACGGGACCCCGCCCGGCGCTCCCAGGAGCTCCCAGCACCGGGGGCACTGCGGAGGGATGGCCAGAAACCGGGAGGGAGCCGCAGCCCTGTTTGTTCGCGTCCCTCCTGCTGGAGGGGCGCGGGGCCCGGGTTGGCTGTGGGAGGCTGCTCGGGAGCCTGGCAGGCACATGGCACAGAGGGATGGCACAGCGTGTGCGTGTACCTCCCGAGGGCTGGCGCTGGGCCGTTCCACCAGGACTTCGCCCCTCGTTGCCCAAGTAGCCCCGGAGGCGGGGACAGCCTCCCCAAAAGCACCCTGTATGCCTAGTGCGGCCGACGTCTAAAGGTCGCCACGAAATGCCGAAATGCCAGGATGACGGGCACGGGGAAACGCGACCCGAAGCCCCTCCGGTGCACCAGAGAGGACTCCGTGACCCATCACTCGGTGGCCCCGTGGGTGGCAGTCCAGGGTTTCTCCCGGCAGTGAAATTCAGGATGCACGGCCGCAGAGAGGCGGGGGCATCCCGCTGTCACCGCCGCAGGAGGGGTGGGAGCAGGACGCTGCAGAGCCTGGGCTCTCTGGGGAAGCTGTTCCCGTGCCTGCGGGACTGCGTGTCGCTGGGCTCGGGCATCGAAGCCTGGAAGCGCCAGGACCCACATCCCCTTTGTATTCTTTCGAGGGGAGCCGCTTTCTGTGCTTCCCCGGGGAGGACAAGCCGACCAAAAAAAAAAAATAAATAAAAATTAACTCCTCATCGCGTTGCAAAATTGCGTTCATCGGGTTTGGGGACAAAAGCTGTCTCTGACTTTTACGTTCATTCCCCCTAATGCCGCGGAAACATGAACCTTTCCAGAGGGCAGGAGCATCCCGAGGGACTTGCGAGTCACATCCCGCTCAGCCGCGAGAGCACCCCCTGAACCCGGCTTCCCCTGGCCTCAGTCGAGGCTTTTGATTAAACGCGACTGCCCCTTTTTGTTAAAACCCCGCCGGGAAGGGTTAGGCTCCTACTTCTGCGGAGGCAGACGGCGTGTGTTGGCAGCCGAGCACCGGGCTCTCCGGCCGGGGCGGGGCAGTGGCAAAGTGCAGCCCTGGCAGCTCTGTGCGCACGGAGCGCCCTGACAGGGAGAGACGGGGGGTCTTGCGCCAGTTTGTTACAAATCCATTAAAGAAAAGGCTCGGGGGGCAGGATCGGGACCCCTCTCCAGAACCAACAGTCCGCCTGCTGCAGACACCCCAAATACCTCGGGGCACCCGCGCGGCTGCTGTGCAGAAAGCGCGGAGAGGAGCGCAGGGGCCAAAGCCTGGCTGGAGAGCGGGACAGGCGCTCGGGGGGCCGGGGGTGAGGCCAGGTGCGCCGCTGGCCCAGGCACGTCCCGTCAGGGATCGCAGGGACATCGCCCTCTGAGCTGGGGGACGCGGGTGCAGGGGGAGCCCTGCGGGGGGAACCACGCCAGCAAACGCCCCCGTGAGACTCCGGCAGCCTCCGCGGGCGGAACGGGCCATCCGTAGATACCTGCGCTGTCTTTGCCAAGTCCCAGAACTTCATTTAAGAGCTGGAAACGAGAAACTCGCCTCCCTCTCCCTTTTTTATTTTTTTCCGGGGGGGTTGGGGGGGTGGCAGGGTGGGGAGGAGGCTTGGTGGCCACAGCCGCCCGCCCCAGCAGGTGTCGTTTGTCCCAGACGGGAAAGCCTCCGCGCCCCGCTGCTGCCCGTGCCGGCGCCGCCGCCCCCGCGGTGCGCGCAGCGAGCGCGCAGGGAGCGGGAGGAAAGCGGCCGCGGCTCGGAGAGCGCTCGGCGGGGGCGGGCAGCCCAGAGCGGCAGCGACCATCCCTGCGGTACGGGAGGGGACAGCCCCTGGCGCTCCTCTCTGCTGTTGGGCGCACGTCGGGCGGTCAGAGAGCCCTCGGCCAGCGGAGCCACCTTGGCGAGGCGGAGGACGCGCCGTGGCCCCGCTTGGCAAGGGCTGGTCCCTTCCCCTGGCTGCGCAAAGACAGCCCAGAGAGCACTGCGGGCTCGTCGCTTGCTTCCTCCGCTCTTCGGAGCCACTAGCATCGGGGATAATTTGCAGGGATGAGAGGAGAAGTTGTTTTAGCCGTTTCCTAAAGCGAATGATCCTTCTCTTTCTTTCTTTCTTTCTTTCTTTCTTTCTTTCTTTCTTTCTTCTCGAAAGTAATTTCTTTTTCGATATGAGTGCCAAAGATAAATTAATGTGGGCAGGTATGTCCCTCTCCGCCCGCCTTACCTATCACGCCGGTGACGTGGGGAAAGACTCGCGAAGGAGCAGGAGGAAATTATGGGCAACGCTAACACCACCGAGTGCGCTCCTCTACGGAAAAAGAAAAAGAAAAAGAAAAGCAAAAAAAAAAAAACACATAAACAGGGGATGGAAGAAAAAGGACTTGCAGCAAAGCCCCCCTCTCAAACCCCAGGGGAGGAGTAGGCAGTAGGTTACCGGAAGGAGCAGAGATTAAGTCTACCTTTACCATGCTCAAAATCAAGAAGCATCCTAGTGTCTGTGCTGCTGAACAGCAAGGAGGCTTTCAAAACGCCGCTTTGCTAGGTAAAAATTACTCCGGGCACCTCTCCCGCAATTCCTCCCCCTCCGCGCACCCCGAAACCTGCCGAGGAGCACGAAATCTGCCTGGTCCTGCCGGGCACCTCCACAGAGCAGGCCTGCAGGTTTTCCTGTAATTCCGGGATTCCCTGTTGTAAGCTCTTAAACAGAATATTGAAAACATTTTCCTTATGGTGCCTGTTCTTGCCTTGTAGGGCTGGTACTAAACAAATAAGAAAAGTGTGTTAAAGAGAGGCTACGGTTACAGCATCTTGGCCTAATATTCCCACATATAATTAAAACCATAGCCACAATAATGCATAAATAAATAACAGCAAACAGAAGGGACTGTTCCTGTTCCTGTTGAAAACAACTGTTTTGGCTCTGTCACTGTATTATTTTATTAGAGCAGTCTACGCCTTTCCCTCCTAATTTTATTTTAATTTATTTTAGTATGAGAGACAGCAGGGGAAAAAAAAAGATGCTTTTTTTTTTTCTTTAAAGTCCATGTTTAGTTTTAATTTTCCTGTATTTTAAAATAAACACGTTGGCTGCGGAGTGTTTGATCTTTGCAAGAAGGAAGCCTATATTGTAAAGGAATGTGCAGCAGTTTGGTATGAAAATGGGGTTGTGACTCACAGCTGCAGGCAGAAAAAAAGGTGTTGTGGTGTCAGCCAGAGGTGTTCAGTCTAATAACTCAAGCTGTAAACTGTATCCTCTAAAATTACTTACGTAGTAAATCACTCCGGAGTTAAAAAATAGACTGGAAAGTGTAAGGGAGGGGGAAAAATCTTTTAGAAGTTCCCTTCATGAAAATTATTTGTAATGATGGGAATTAAGAGTTTAATATCTCGCTCATTTTCTTAAACGTGAGGCTGATATAGTTAATTGCCACTATATAGCCGATGGTGCTTGCTCTCGGTCAGTCTCGAAGCAGCAGAAACTTGAAACGCGTGTTTGGGGATAGCTGTTTCATTGACTGCTTTACCCGGTTTACAGCTAATTTTTACCATCTCGAAGAGAAAAAAAAATTAAAGAGACAGTCAGGGCAGTGAAAGATGTTAACAATTTTGTATCGCAGCGAAAACCCTCGGCAAAGAGCCTAGTCCCTCTGCACAGCCGAGGGGAATGCGCCTCTGACATGCCTCTCTCCCCGAGACACGGCGTGTTTCCATCTCTTTGCCTCCCGTAGGTGTATTAGTCTGGAAACAGTTGGGAAACTGGGGAGGCATTGAAAGGAGAGCTCTCTTCCTAAGTGCTGGGTTTGCAGCCCTCCAGTCCGGGAGAGCAGGGGGAAAAAACATTAACCCTCAACTCCGGTGTCATCTGCAGCGCTTTGCTGCAAAGGAATGGAGCGAGTAATGAAGCAGGAATCCGAAAGGAGCATCCCAAGTCGAGATGTTGCCTTTCAGAGGAGCTTTCCCCGTTTCCAGGAGCGGTTTCCTTCGCTGGAAAGGAGATGTTGGCCGTGACTTTTGGGTGGTTGCACCTCGGCTGATAGGGAAAATAACTTGCTGGGAAGATTTCCATTAAGAGACACATTGAGAGATGGGGGAAAAAATTCAAATAAACAAAATAAGATAAAATAAGACAAAAGAAAATTTTAAAAAAATTTGAGGAATTGCCCTACGGACGTCAGCAAATGTTTACGGTGGAAATAAGAAGTCAACAACAATTAAAATCTGGAAGCCACGTTCATTAGTATTCAGCACATACGATCTATCTTTTATGTTTATCTTTCTCCGCGGATCAATATTGTAGCAGCATGTGCCAGGAACAAGCAGAAATCTGGCCACTGCATGTGGCTGACCTTTCCCTCTCTCCCTACAGGTCAGATCGTCTTCATCAAAACAGGTCAGAGCGTCTTCATAACTATCATCACCTTATGCGGCCACAGCCACGGCTCTCATTAAAACCGGTATTTAATCTAGGCGCTGTGGCTAAGAATCAAAGGAGAAGGGGTGTTTGCCCACACAGAGGAATTAGCAGTCTAGGAAGAAGAAGGGGGAAGAAAAGTTGGAATGAAAATTGCTCTTTTTTTTTCCTTTTTTTTTTTTTTTTTTTTTTTTTCCCAAAATTAAACTGCTGTACACGGAGATCCAGCCCGAACCCGCGCACACCCGCGGGGGCTCCGCGGGCCGGGTGCGGGTCGGGCCAAGCGCCGTCCCTGCTGGCCCCGGGACGCCCCGGCCGCGGCCACCCACGGCCCCGCGGCGGCCGGGGCGCTGTGCCGAGCCCCCAGCACCCGCGCCCGGCGGAGCCCCGCGGACAGGTGTCGGGGACATCCCGTCAGCGGCGACAAACCCTGCCCGCCTGGGGCTGGGTCACGCCGGGTGCCCCCCGCGGACCCCACGGCCGCCCCAGCCCCCTGCGAGGCGCGATGCCGCGCGTGTAAAACACCCGCTCAACCACTTACTGGCGCTTGAATTGCTCCCCACCCCCCTCCCCTGCTTTAGTTGCCGATTATTTTCTTTTTAACACCAAAAGGGCGTCCTTCCCCCTCCGGAAGGCAGCAGCTGATGCCGCGCGTGGGGCTCCGGCGCTGGAGGAGCCCGCGCCCCGCCGCTCCTCCCGGCCGGCTCCTCCCTGCGCAGCGCCTGGGACCGCGGGCGAGGGACGCGGGGAACCTGCTCGTGCTTCCCGCGCTGCGAGGAAGTGGCATCCGCGGTCTGTTTGGTGCCGCGCTTCCTTTGCTCGGGACAGCAGTTAGGCAGCCGCTTTGAAGTGTTTATTAAAGACATGAAACCTCTAGCGAAGGTTTTCCCTCGCCCGGTCGTCTTGTCCTTCTCCTTCTTCTTCTCTTTTCTTCTTTTCTCTCTCCCAAAAATTATTAAAGACAGAGAAACCGTCCAGAAAAAAAATTAAAAAAAAAAAAAAAAGAAAGAAAAGTGAGGAAACCCTAAGCACTGGGGAAGGCTTGCAGTTTGGGACAGAGGGGGGCACCGTGCCCTGCAGGGTGGGACAATAGTTCTTGCTTGCTCTGCTGCTAATATGCAGCTCCATCCCTGGTCGTCTGGCTCGGGGAAAAGAGGAAAAAAAAACCCCAAAAACAATAGAGCAAAAAAAATTCCAAAACCTAAGAGGAATGAAAAAAGGAGAGGGGAAAAGAGGAAGGAAGAAAGAAGACACATGAAATTAAAAAACGCCCCCCCCCCAAAAAAAAAAAAAAAAGGGAAAAGAGGAAAAAAAAACCCCAAAAACAATAGAGCAAAAAAAATTCCAAAACCTAAGAGGAATGAAAAAAGGAGAGGGGAAAAGAGGAAGGAAGAAAGAAGACACATGAAATTAAAAAACGCCCCCCCCCAAAAAAAAAAAGACACAAAAAATATAAAACCCAAACCAACCCTCACAACCATGCGTGAAGATGACAAATTGAAAAATATACATACCTCGCTGTGCCCGGGAGCACGTTTAGCATGCACTTGTGGCTGGGGAGAGGTTTGGGGGAGCCTGCTATGTCTTCATAGCGGGCAGGAAATGTGTACGAGTTTCTGAAAACAAAGGGGAAACTTAAAAGGCTGATACGGGTTTGGGGAGGTCTGGCCAGAGCCGAAGGGAGCGGCTGCAGCCCGGGCTGCTGCCCCCGGCACCGGCGGCGGGGCTCGGCCGTGCAGGGGCAGCCCCTCGCCCGCTGCGGAGCCCCGCCGGCAGCGGCAGCGGCAGCGGCACCGCCGGGCTCAGCAGCCGCTCCGCGCTCGGGGTCGGGCGAGAGCTCCTGCATTTTATTCTGTTTCGGTCCGGGCTGTTGTCACGTCTGTTTGTTTGTTGGGAGCTTGGTTTACCTTTGGGTTCGGGGTTTTTTCTGCCACCACCGGCCGGAACCCAAAGCCACCAGAGCAGCCAAGCCAGGTGGAGCAGAGCGGGGGCAGGTGAAGGCAGAGCCCTGAGCTGCCCTCCAGTTGCGGGTGCGGGGGGCAAAGCACAGCGTGTTTTATGGACGGACCCTCAAATTTTTTGGCTTGAGAAGACAGAGTAATTCCCAGGGAAATCAATCCGTCTTTTCAGGGGGTCCGCAGGAAGAGTTAGGAGAGGATTTCATTATTATTAATAAAGATAAAAATTAAACCCACACCTCCATGCTGCTTTTCACGGTATAGAGGAAGAATCACACCACGGCAGGACAGCCGGCCGAGCGGGGCTGCCACAGCTGGGCACGGGATGCCGACACCGGGCAGCGCCGTGCCTCCCGCTGCTCCCCGACGGCGCGGGCCGTGGGGCCGGGGGAGCCGGCAGCCGTCGGGGCAGAGACACCGGGGCTGCGGGCCGGGGCACCCGCTCGCTGTGCCCGGGCATCAGGGGTCTCTGGAATGCCAGGGCAGCCTCAGGCCTCCCTCCAGATTGGTTCCCAAGCTGTCTTCAGGGCCAGGGCAGGGAGGTTTGGCAAGTGCGGGTTCAGTGCAGGACACATTGCTGGGGAGAGGGAGGGGTTTGGGGTTGACGGTGTCCAGGTGGACAAAGGAGATGGGCAAACAGGAGGACTTCGGGGCCAGTGGGCCACCCTTGCACAAGGCTGTGAAGAGGGATCTTGGCTGCTCTACCCCCTAAAAAAACCGCAAGCCCTGAACCTGATGACTTCCCGCTCCCCTCTAAGCGTGGCAGGGCCGGGCCAGGGTCAGGGCACGAGGGAGGCGGGTGGAGAGGGGCTGCGGGAGGGATGCGCCAAGGCGAGGGTCAAGTTCAAGGCCAGCCTGGGTAGGACAGGGAGGGAGGGGGAGCTTACTCACTGCCACGGCCGCCACGGCCGCGTCCCTGGGCCTGCCGGAGGAGAGGCATCCCTGCCGGAGGGACTGCCGCTGTCCTTGCCGCTGCACTGCCTGCGCTTCGGCCGGAGGGAGGCCGCCTAGCCCCCTCAAGGACTCCCTGGGCTGCCCCAGGAACACAGAACGGCTCCGAGGGCAGGGAGAAGGGGAGCCCAGCTGCAGAGCGCTTCTCTCCGGTCGGAGATGAGCCCACCGGGGCGGGGGACGGCGGAGCGGGGTTGGTGGCCCTTGGGCAGGGCTGCTCGTGCGCCCCTGGGCCCGGGAGGGGATTTGGGCAGACGGTGGCTGGCAGGGACTGGCTCTGAAGCGGGATCCCGGTATGGTTTTTCAGCTGTGGGAAGGCCGGCAGGACAAGGAGGGATCCTCTCAGCTGCATTTCCCACGGATGTCTCCAAGGGGCAGGCGGCATATGCCAATGATTTTAATAAATTTTTTTTACGTAATATTATTACCGAACATAAATTATGTTTTAATAGCAGTTTGATTACCCGGGGAGCTGCCCGGTGCGCGGGGATGGCCGCTCAGGGAGGAGCACGGCCGCCGAGGAAGCTCCGGATCCGCTCCACATCTAAACTTCCTTGTCAGCGGCGGGACAGGGGGGAGGGGGTGCCTTTCCCTCCCTCCTCCCCTTCCCCTGGGTGTAGGTAACCCTCACCTCACCCCAGAAGTGAGCAGGGCCCCGTGTACCCTCATCTCCTCACCTAACTCCCTCACACCGGCCGGAGAGAGCTCTGTTGCTATTTGAACACACGGCACAAAGCCCGAAAAAGCCAAAGCGACGAGCGGCCCGGGGGGGCGTGGGCGATGGGCCCGGCCGGCTGCGAGGAGCAGAGGCTCTCCCGGGCTGCACAAGCTGCCGCTGAGGGCAGCGCAGCCACCGCAGGGCGCTCGGAGCCCGGCTCTCGGCGCTGCCTCTTCGCAGGGCGTATTTCGGTGCCTTGACAAGGCCGAACTTTTTCCACGGTTTCCCTGCCGCTGTCACAGTCGCCTTGCCTGTCCCTGTGCGGCGGGCTGTGCCCGCAGAGCTGCTGTCCGCCTGCCCTGCACCGGCGGCTCCGCCGGCAGGGCCCCGACGTGGAGCCAAACTCCGGGCCAGCATCCCGGGAAAGTCATCGCCCGCCTGCTCTCCATCCCTCCCTGAACATATCTGACAACACAAACTTCTCTCTGGGCTAAAATAAAGGAAAATAAAACAAATAAAATATAATTTTAAAAATAGAGACAGAGAAAGAGAGAGCCAAAAAACTCGAAGAGGAAATGTGAGCTCTCGGACATCACAACTTTCTCCTCTCCCGGTTGTATGGAGGCTGCCAAAAAGATGACAGCACCGGAGGCAAGGACCATCTATGGCTCAAAGCAGCCGAGCTCAGAGCCTTGTCATTGCCCCTCCACCTCCCGAAAGGCCCCTGTTTCTCAGCCTCTGGGGCAATGATCTCCCCAGCCAGACTCGCACCGGGGAGAGAGGGTGAGCCCGAGGAAGGCAGCAGCCGGAGGAAGATGTGCTTGCTCTCGCCGCGTAAATATCTTACTAAAGGAGATCCTGCCTTGAAAGTCATTTGGACAATATGCACACCTTCCCTCAGCCTTTTCTTTCAGCTCAGAAGCTTCACAAAGTTTTAGGGGGGTTTGTGGGTTTTTTTCTTTTTTTTCTTTTCTTTTTTTTTTTCCTTCTGGACGGGAGAGCCCAGCTAGAAGGAATCCTCCTCTTCCAGTAACCAGCGGAAGTTTTAAAAGCATTTGTTTTGCAGTCGCCGCTTATCACATACCTTATAGCAGGTTTTCGAGAGCCTTTGGCATAAAAAGGAAACAGCTCGTGCAGTTTCAACACGTTTTATTATATTTCTGTATGCATTACTCTCAAAACATATCACAAGAAATGATGAAACCACTTAAACCTTCAAATAAAAAATCTGAAACAGTTTATGCTCACAATTGTACATATTTATAGTTAAGAAACATTCTTTATAAATACTGTTTCCTCTGTAGCAAGTTAATACCATAATTTAATTACAAATGGATAAATATGGTAACAGGTATTTACAGGAGGAAGGGCGTTATTACGGAAAAGCTAACGGCACGACGTTTATTTTTCCTCACAATCTTCCGAACAGGAACTAACAAATTGAACTTGCAAAAGCACTAAAACATCACATGTAAACCCAGCTAACAGAAAAATACATTCACAAGCGTTGTTGTTCGTGTGTGTGTCTGTGAGTAACAGAATGGAGACTTTGGCACGGTATTTCTTCCCCAGTCTATAGTTGAAATGCAGTTTACAATCAAGTTGCTT
Source organism: Passer montanus (assembly GCF_014805655.1). Taxonomy (NCBI): domain Eukaryota; kingdom Metazoa; phylum Chordata; class Aves; order Passeriformes; family Passeridae; genus Passer; species Passer montanus. Next base: position 1,643,752 of record NW_024372370.1, read on the forward strand.
CTTAAAAAGGAACACAATATTCAAGATATCACAATTACAAAAGAAACCATTTTTTTTTCTTCCACGTTACTTTTTTTAAAAGGGATGAACTAAAAAAGGAGAAGAGAAGGAAGTGGGGAGGGAGAGCGGGAGAAAAGAAAACAAGTCCATCACTTTCTCGGGGAAGGAGAAAGAGGGGAGAAAAAAGAAAGATTAAAAAAAAAAAAAAAGAAGAAGAAGAAGAAGAAGGGGACCAATCCGCGGTTTACAAACGGGACGAACTTCTATACACCGACAATCCAGGAAAACCTCGTTCCCCACCTCGCCGGAGGAAGGAGAGGGCCGCTATATACACAGTTCGTGGGACGGGAGGGCGCTGGCTGCTCCGGGCGGGGAGGCGCGGGGACCAGAGGAGTTTGAGTCTCTGATCTTTTGTCTGAAGACTCCGGAGGGAGAGTTTCTTTCCGCCGGCTTGGGAATCTTTTAGCTGGGTGATGTGTTGGTGGCGCATGGGGCTGTTTCTCTCTCTCTCTCTCTCTCTCTCTCTCTCTCCCCTTTCCGTTCCTCCGTTGATTTACTCATTTTCTTATGTTTTTTCAGCACGTAGTTTTTGGAAATTTTTTGCTGGTTCAAAATGTTTTCAAAAAGAAAAAATCCAACCAAAAAATAGAAAAAAAAAAAAAAAAAAAAAAAAAAGAAAAAAAAGGAAAAAAAAGACGCGAAGGCGGGAGACGGATGGGAAATGAAGGCCCCCTGTCCCCATCCTGCTCGGCCGTCATTTCGCTGCCGGCGGGTGCGGCGGCCTCTCCCGGCGCGTCTCCGGCGGGCTCGCTCGGTCCCTCGTGCCCGCCGCCACCGCCACCGCCGCCGCCGGGGCGGGCAGGGCGCGGCGGGGCCGTGCAGAGCAGTCCGGCGGGGCCCTACACGTACCACTCGTTGAAGTTGGACGAAAGGCCGCTGTGGCCGCCGCAGGGGACAGGTTGTTGGTGCTCTGCGACTCGGCGCTAGGGGACACCAGCCCCGGCGGGGTGGAGGACTCGTAGCCGGAGCTGGCGGCCGGGGAGGATTCGGAGCCTTGCGGGGACGACTCGTGCACCTGGGGGGCAAAGGCAACACGGCCGGGTGGAGGGGGGATGGCGAGGCCGCGGCCGCCCCCCGGGCGCGCCCCCCGCCGCCGGCCCGGCCCTCCGC
>NW_024372370.1:1645041-1648092 GCF_014805655.1 Passer montanus
GCCCCGTCGGGGCGCCCGGCGCGGGGCGGCCGCCCTCCCGCCTCCCGCCGCCGGCTGCGGGGCCGGGTACCTTCATGTGCTTCCGCAGGGAGCTGGGGTGCGTGTAGGACTTGTCGCACATCTTGCACAGGTAGGGCTTGTCCGAGGTGTGGACGTGCATGTGCTTCTTGCGGTCGCTGCTGTTGGCGAAGCGCCGGTCGCAGCCCTCGAACTCGCACTGGAAGGGCTTCTCCCCTGCAAGAGAGCGGCGCAGCAGCGGGGTGAGCGCGGCCGCCCCCGCGCAAACCCCGCACGGCCCCGCGCAGGGTTTCCCCGCCCTCGCCCTCCTCTGCCCGTCGTTCCGTACAGCAGTTTCCCAAAGCGAGGGGCCGGGAGGCTGTGTCCCGGTACCCGCAGGGCCGCAGCGCTCACGCCTTGCCCTGAAGCGAGGCAACCCTCGTCCCCCTCCTGCTTTTCCTACCAAAACCCCGGGGGTGTCCCCGTCCCGGCATCTTGCCTGATTTTATTTCGAGCGGTGCCGACACACATAGCCAGCCCCGAAAGAGATTGAAGAAGAAAGACGATTAAAAAAAAAAAAAAAGCAAGCATCACCGAGCCGTTTCGCCTCGGTACCAAATCCGCTATCCTGTTAAACTGGAAACCATTACCGACAGATTTAAGGCCGGGTATATTGTTTCTTGTATGGATATTCGAGATAAACGCACATCCGCTGGGAAAACTAAACGTCTGTAAAATACTTCATTTAATTTTCATAGGGATTCCTCTCGCCCGGCTGCCAGGACTCCAAATGCCGGGGAGTACTTTGGAGGTGAGAACTCCACATTCCCCCGCCTTTGGAGGGGGAAGCATTTAACATTAGATTCCATTAGCACCTAAATTGTTTCTTAAAGACATCCGCTCAGACACAATGACTTCAGTGCGGGCATCTCATGCAAATACATTTCTCAAATTTTAAACCTTGTTAAAGCTCGTCTCGCACCTCGCATCGGGCTTAGCACTTGAGAAAACAATAGGCCTCGAGATTTTTAGCCTTTCTCCGGGTAAATATTTGGAGTGGAAGTCGCTAAAATATTTGGCCGTCTTTTATGAAATAGTCTGGCACGGTTTGAGCCGGCAGGAGTAGTAAATGAATAATAGATGAGGCGGGAGGATGCGTTTATTTTTGTTACCCTTCGGCTCAGGCGATTTTCCATCAGGAAAGCCTGAGCTCCCTCGACCCTCTTCCACCTGATTTGGGTGGAAGTTTCCGAACCTCAAATCCTCTGTTCCCTATTACATAATTTAATAAACTGTTGCAAAAACACCTTAAATCACATCGAGTGAGACTTTAAAAACAATTTTTTTAAAATGAGAAAATTTTATTGCCTTGCTCACACCATTTAAATTTAATGGAAAACATTCCCAGAAAGGGACTTTTTGCCACTTCTAACGGGATTTAGGACTAATGATTGATTTTGCACGTATTTATATAGTTTCTCTCAGTATCCATAAATAAAAGCCATGCTCACAAGCGCTGAAGTTTTACGCAAATACGTTGCATAGAGCAAATGACTAAGGCGTTTCAGATGGATGGATGGATGGATGGATGGACGGATGTCTTCCCGTATTTTAGCAAGACGGCAAAATTTGGTTCGCGGTGTATTCCGCGTTTCTGCGGAAAGACTCTGCTGAACCTCAGCGCGAATCTACAGCTCTCACTCCCAGATTAAAACAAATCGGTAAAATATCCTTTCGAAATCTGGAATGGAGGGGGGGGTGTATGCTGCTGGGGAAGAAACCAAAACAAACGCAGCCATATGATGGAGAGGGTTAAAAAAAATAAACTGGAAGCTTATTTTATCACTCTCCTAATTTAACATCATTCTGTCTGAGTATCTATCAGTTTACACATATATTTATACACACGTATATAGGCACGGGCAGCGGGAGGAAATCTGGCGAAAGAAACCCGAATTACCTGTGTGCGTCCTTTTGTGAATTTTGAGATTTTCTGATCTGGCGAAAACTTTTCCGCAGCCAGGGAAGGGGCAGGGGAAGGGTTTCTCTCCCGTGTGCACTCGGATATGATTGACCAGTTTGTATTTCGCTTTGAAAGGTTTGCCTTCGCGGGGACACTCCTCCCAGTAGCAGACATGGTTGCTCTGCTCGGGTCCCCCAACATGCTCCACCGAGACATGGGTGACCAACTCGTGCATGGTGCTGAAAGTTTTATTGCAACTTTTTTTGGGGTTGTTCAGCTGTTCGGGATCGATCCACTTGCAGATGAGCTCTTGCTTGATGCACTGCTGCCGCATGTAGCGGAAAAAGGCACCTGGGTGGTGGTGGTGGTGGGCTGCCATGTTCATGCCCATATTCATATTCATGGGGCCGTACTGGTTGTGCAGCTGAGCCGCCGAGTAAGGGTCAGTCCTGGGGCTGGAAACCTGGCGGTACTGATCCGACCGGGCGAATACCTCCCCCGGCAAGCCCAGTCGCATCTGCCCGTTGAGAACATTTTGGGAAGCGTGGGGACCGTGCTGGTCGTGGATGCCCGGGAAGAGGAGGTGGCTCTGAGCGTCCGTGTGCGGGTGGTGCAGGCTGCCGGCCGCAGGGCCGAAGATGCCGTGCTGTCCGCCGGCCGGCGACGAGTCCCCGAAGCCCCGGCTGCGAAACAAGAAGTCCCGGGTAGAGTTGAAGGGCGCCCCGGAGTAGGAGCCGACATGAGCGGCGTGGGGGCCCAGGGCGGCGGCAGGGTAACCGGGCGCCTGCGAGGTGAACGCCGAGCTCTGCCCGGGGGAGAGGTCGTGGGCGCCGGCGTTGAGCTTGAAGGCGCCCATGTGCGCCGCCGCCGAGTCCACGAAGCTGTTCTGCGCCGCCAGGCTCAGCTCCCGGTCCTGCATCTCCGCCGCGGCCGAGTGGTGGTGCCGGGCGAAGGTGCCCACTCCGAGGGCCGGGAACTGCGGGCCGGCGTCCAGCAGCATGGTCCGCGCCGCTCCGGGGACGCAGCCGCCGCCGCCTCCCCGCTACAGCCTCCGCCTCCGGGCTGCCGCCGCCCGCCCGCCCGGGCGCGGG